>NC_142068.1:17352500-17700000 GCF_059756535.1 Pantherophis guttatus
TTCCTGCATGAGCAGGGGGTTGGACTAGAAGATCCAAGATCCCTTCCAACTCCGTTAGTTCTGTTCTTTATTTTGGATATCGAAACTTACAGTATCTTCCTCTTGAATCTCCAAGGTGTAGGTAATCACTTCTTCTGGTGTGCAACCTTCTGCTTTATTCCATTGCAGTGTGATCCACGTTACCCCAGCACGGACCAGTCTTGGTGCTGAAGGAGTCTGGGGGATGTTTCCTGAAGTGTAGCATACAACTTCTTGGCTAAAGCCACTGTGGAATGGCAGGGGGGGATATGGGGGAGAGAGAAAGGATGCTCTTTAGTAGAAGTCTGGAATTACACCCAGTGGCTCTATTATTTAAATCGCCCATTCTTTGTTAGCTAGACACGTATTATCACCATCTTCATTTAATGGCCGCATAATCACTTGCGGGGTGGAGTCTGGGCAACTGAATGGAGCTAGCAGAGTGTTTACTGGATGGATGTCCTTCCTGACACCAAAGCGGAGTTTTGTTCAGCAGATATGTTCTCATTGTGCCCAGAGAGATAAATATCTGCCTCTACCTAGTATCGAACTCACAGCCTCCTGATTGTGAGGTGAGAGCTCTACCTCTAGGCCACCGCACCACTCCTTGCTGAACATGTATTATGCGCATGCTAAATTCCATTCTCTTTCTCAAAAAGGAAGAACTTGGTTGCGATTCATAACAGAAGCTTCTACATCTTTAAACACTATTGATTCTCACAGCTACGCTTAACGGATTAAAGACAATATGCAGCAGCTCAGAAAACCTTCAATTCAGCATGGGGTGGTTTAACTTTGTATCCTGGTGATCAGGACCAGATTTTTATCTCAGATCCAAAACACAGACATAACCCCATCTGTTGATCAATAGTGATTTCTAGATTCATATTCTAAATCTATATGTATATAAATGGCTGTGTGTTTGTGTGTGTGTGTGTTCCAGCATGACTCTGGAATGCCTCGAGCAATTTCAACCAAACTTGGTACACAGATGCCTTACTCTGGAAAAAAATACTGGGGGTGGGGATGGGGTAAGACACTCCTAACACTCCTCGGTGTGTGTGTGTGTGTGTGTGTGTGTGTGTTCCAGCATAACTGGAACGCCTGGGCCACTGAAATGAAAAGGAATGAATTATATCTATAGTGTCAAATCACAGTACTTTTGACAGTGATACTATGCATTTTGGATTCAAGTTCTGTTAAGATACAGACTATTGTGCCTTAAAATGGCTTCTACTGTACAGCACAGTGGAGTTGCCATGGTAATGGCTTCCCAGTACTCCACAAGGGGGCTCCCTCTGGTAAGGGGGATTGGTTCTTTAAAAAAAAAAAAAACCACCATAGGCCCTCAGCTTCAATCAAAGAGGGCAAGTTGTCGGAGGAGGTGTCTGCTAATGCAGATAATCACCTCAAAAGCAGGATTGGGATAAATAAATACCCGGGCAACGCAGGGTTATCAGCTAGTGATTAGATAAAAGAGCTGGATATTTTTGACAGCCTTTTTTTTGCCTGACACTATTTCTGTCAAGATTTTGCTTTCTGCTATTTAAATACTTCCTGGAAGTTGGACTGAGTTGTGCTTCTCTTTGTAATCCAGGTTTATGCCTGTTTGATGCTCTTTGGTACTAGGTTTTGATGTGTATCCATTTGCATTTCTGCTTTAAGCAAGCTAGTCCAAACTCTCTCTGAAATGGAAAAACCTCTCCCCTGAAACAACACTGAACGGCATCTGATTGGCCTCTGTGAGAAACAGGATGCTGGAATAAATGGGTCTTTTGTGTTCTCCAGCCAAACTTTTACTTCTCAGCTGAGTTTGGCCTTTAGAAACAGCTTGACTGATGGCTGAAGCATGTTATCAATCAGGCACCAGGACTTACCTTATGCCTATTTCATTCTGAGCTGCTAATCGGAATGTATAACCCACAGCAGGACACAGCTTTGTCACCTTGTAATGTTTTTGGTTCCCAAAGTAACATTCTCTGAAAACATTACTCCTTTTCCCCTGGAAGACAAAGGTGTGAATTCTATGAGCTTACTCTTTCAATTTCTTTCTTTCTTTTTTTTTTCAAAGCAAAGAGCATTTTCTTCTGACTGGACATAAACAGTTCATCATTTATTTACTCATCTTCGCAGTAAGATGCAGCCTTCCTAGACATTTCCACTCAACTACTAATCTCGCCTTTCTATCCTTTGCAACACTTTTTAGCCACAAGAATATCTTCGTGGCAGTTCTCTGAGGGCGAGGCAGGTGAACACGATGGAAAACAAAAACGATATCCAGATGCACAATGGGGTCATAAAAAAATTATCCAAAGGGGAGAGAACCAATCACTGTGAGGGGGTGAGGCCAAATTTTGTCAGGCCTGGAAGCCATCTTTTGTATTAGGCCTTCAGAGCCTCCCAGTTTCCCACAGTAGTAAATGTGGCAGGTCTGAGGGCCTAATATGAAAGATGGCTTCTAGGCGTGACAAAATCATTTATCCAATTGTTTCTAAAGAATGAGGGAAGGAAATGTGGCAAGGGGTACCAGCATCTTGGCTTCAGCAGGAAGGTGCCAGGCTCCAAAATCCAAGAAAGACATGCTTAGGTTCTTCTAAGCAATTTCCTTTATTGTTCCTCACCTATAGACAGAAATCTTGCCACCCTAAAACTAACCGCTTGCTCCATTCAACATCTACTGAGAACTACTAGAAAGGAACCATCTTAACTCTCTTTCTCTCACACAAACTATGTAAACTTTGCTGTATTTTGTTCCTCTGGAATACATTCTCTCCCTCCATCACAAAAGGTGAAAAAATTCCCAGGAATCAGGAACAACGAGAAATCCCCACCAACGGGAAACTGCAACTCAAGAGGAAATGTTGCAAAACTATCTATCCTTTGAAATATCGGCGGATGCAATCAGAAATTAATTGATGCAGCTGTGGTCAAATTTTGACCTAAAGGGGCCGTTGGGTGACAATATCATGATAGTCCAATATTGCAAAAAACATTATGTCAGACACAATGTTAGACACCATTAGAATGACAGTGGTGAGATTCCATTCTCCAGGCATAAACTCATGGCATCTTATGGTTATCTCAATTGTTGAACATGCATGTGGGAACTAGGGTCACCGAAGGATAAAGACTTAGATTCAAGGAAACTGGAGATGGTTTTGGTATCCTTTCACTCCATTTTTCCATTCTCTCTTGGTACTTTTGCAATTAGTCCTTCCAAGAAACATTAAGCAATATTTGTGGCCAGATTTTATTCGCTTAATAGTTTTCTCCCCAATTGCAACATTTTCCGCAACCACCAAAAGAATAGGGTTTGAAAGGAAATGCTATTCCTCCAATAAATCCCTTCTGACCTCTTGCATTGGACAATTAGGACTATTGTCAAATTTAAGTGACCCACAACTTGTTCCAACAACAGGCTAACATTTTAGATGCAAAAGCATCTATAGAAACATTCTGAATAACCTTTGGGTGCTGCTGCTCCCATTATTAAGATTCTACCATCCTTCACATATGCCCAGAAATTTGCTACCAAATTTGACATTTTCATGTTCCGAGCTAAATTCAGATTGGAGCCATTTCAATGGTTTCACAAAGTGTCAAATTTCGTACTCCGACTGCCAATGACACCAGAGGTTGGCTGACATTTCTAATTAATGTAGGCATTAATTGCTTGGAAACCTTCTCAAGCAAGCTGCAATTTTGGGCAAGAAGCAAAGGCAAAGGATCCACTTGACTTACGGATTTCTTGAAATCCTAAACTATTTCTCATCCTCCCCCCACCCCCCATATTCATGTCCCACATAAACAGAATGCTTTTACAAAGGGTTGCCCCCTCTTTTCTATAGAGGAGAAGAAATACTAATGCTAATTTACCAAAGGTCAAGCAAATCCACTCGCCTAAGTTCCTAAATTTCACAATACTTATTATTGTCTTAAGGTCAGCAGCCCTGGGACAAGCCTACTCACTCTATCAAAATATATCAATTGTGTTTTGACACTGCTGGAGAAAAACAGAGCAATTCTGCAGAGTTTATACAAATGAAAGCATCTGTTGAAGAAACAAACTACTGTACTAATTCAATTCTCTCTCACATTTAGACTGCATGTTGCCTGGATATATTTCCTGGACAAGATTATCTATAATTATGTATACAAGATATATTTAGAATGATCAAGGAACTATTTGTAAATGTGAGGGAAAAGGTGGTGGGTTGTTAAAAAAGAAGAAGAAAGAAAGTATTTAAGCACATCTATTGACTCATACTTATGACCATAATTGAGCCCAACGTTTCTGTTGCTAAGTGAAACATTTGTTAAGTGAATTTGTCCCATTTTACGACCTTTCTTGCTACTGTTGGTAAGTGAATCACTGCAATTGTCAAGGTAGCAACACGGTTGTTAAGTGAATCTGATTTCCTCATTGACTTTGCTTACAAGAAGGCTACAAAAGGTGACACTGCAACCATCATAAAGCTGCATTAGCCACCAAGAATCTGAATTTTGATCACATGACCATGGCAATACAGCTCTAAGGGTGACAAATGGTAATAAGCCGCTTTTTCATTGCTGAAACGGTCACTAAATGAATTGTAAGTCAAAGACCACCTGTGCATGTATACAACCAGAGCTATTTCTCTAGCTCAACTATCAGAGAAAGAGAGAAACTGAGAAAAGGGAAGGTGGGGGGAAAGAGATTTATAATCTGAATGCAGGATAAAATTACTGTAATTGTAATTAACTTTACAATAAACTTTATGTATATATATTAAAAACTTAATTTTAACTAATAAATTGAAAACTCTCCTTCCAAAACTATTTTTTTCTTCCATCAAAAGTATCATCAGAAATTTTTCATATTTATCTATAAAATTTCAGTATATTCTTGTAGATGATGGATCAAGCACCTGCTTTTTCTTGTTTGTCCTTTTCTTTTAATGTAATAAATGAGTTGAAAAAAAAATATGTAAAACCAGTTACAACTGCTGCATTGCCCCTTGTGGTCACCTAACTGACATTTTCAACCAACTGCGGCATCCTGAAGCCATGTGATCAGATTTTGTGACTTTTTTTGAACATTTCCAGCCCAAAATGGCAAGACATGCCCATTGGATAAGCTGAATTTAGACTTACTATCATGTGATTCACTTAAATGGGTGATTTGCTGAACAACCATAGTGGCTCACTTAACAACCATCATGAAAAGTATAAAATTGGTATGTGATATGTCCAGTCATGTGGTAACTTGACCTACAGCAGTAATGACTTACGACCAAAATTCTGGGCTCAATTGTGTTGTAAGTTGAGGACTATTTTGTATTAGGGAAATGTAAATTTTATACTTGAAATTTATTCCTTTACAAATCAGACTTTACAAAACAAACTTGTGATTTAGGGGCGTTTGACTCCCACAGAAATATGGCTCTGTGTCAGACTGTTTTTTTGAAAACCTGATTTTACAGCAAGTCAGTTATATGTTTTATAACAAGGCGAAGGGAGTGAAAAGGAATGATTAATCCTACCACCACACCCAAAATTGTGGATGTTAAGCGCCTTGAAAGAGATAAATTTGGGAGGACAGTATTTGTAAAAATATTCAGACATGCTCATTTATTTTTAAATAATGAATAAACAAACCAATGGAACAATTTTTCCACATTCTCTTTCCTCTGCATTTGGTTAAAGCATGTAGAAACAATTTAAGATAAAGGACAAAAGGTTTTCCCCCCCCTAAAATAATTGGCACTTACTTCATCCCACTCTAAAAGGTAGCTGGTGATTCTTGAACCATTGTCAATTGGGGCCTGTGTAAAGTAACATAACGGAAGGTTGGAGAAGGTCATGGAATAAATGTTATTCAAAAAAACAAACAAACAAAACAAAAAAGACACCAGAAAATTCCACAACCGGAAGCTTAGATCTATGGCAGTGCCATGAAAGGGAAAACAGGATTATTTTGAATCTCACTGTTGTCTTAATGCTTTCAAAAAAAAGAGCATGCTGTCAGCCATGAAGTGTAGGAATTCTTGCCTCTTATTAAATGATGTTGTAACCTACGTCTTCGGTCATAGCAGTTACATGCTGGATTCTAAGACACAAGATGATGCAAGAGAGTAACACATTTTAAAGGAGCTGCTGTGGTGTGTTAATTAAATGTTGGACTTGACCTGGGAGTATCAGGTTCAAGAGCACTTTCAGCCACCGAAGTTCATTTGAAAAAGGGCCTTTAATCTACATCACCCTGTAACACCTGTAGAAAAGGTGGGATATAAATTTTACACATAAAATTTGTGGAGTTCTTGATGCTCTCCGAGCTTGGTTGGTTGCACGCGGATGTTTCATTACCCATCTAGAAGAGACCAAACAATCACAACACAACAACAACAACAGCCTGGCTAGGTGGCTCAGTGGCTAAGACGCTGAGCTTATTGATCAGAAAGGTCGGCAGTTTGGCAGTTCGAATCCCTAGTATAGGTCTCCTGTGTGATCAGGGGGCTGGACTAGATGACCTCCAAGGTCCCTTCCAACTCTGTTACTGTTAAACCATTTGTCTGAAATGGTATGGGTCAGGATCTCCTGCCTGAGCAGAAGGTTGGACTAGAAGGTCCCTTTCAACCCTGTTATTCCCTTATATTCTGTTCTGTTAGGTAACATCACCAGTGCTAACATGTATGGGATTTGCTCTCTGTTGAAATACAGGAGCTTACCCTGCCAGTGTTGGTGGGATGTGTGGGTTTTTCCCCCTTTGTAGTTCCTTGATTAGGGTACATATATTCTCCTTTACTGAAACTTGTTTAATTTTAATAATTTTTGCCCATATCAATCCATTTATTAGAAGATGTATGTTGACATGGTTAATATTAGCCCAACTATGGGAAATACCATATTGGGTTTTTTAAAAAAAAACAAAAAAGGTTGTATTATATATAGTAACAGTAGTAACATTTCTACTAATTTTTAAGATGACAATCAGTTGTTAAGATCTAAGATCGCCCAGGGTTAAGGCTGAAAACAGCTGTTTGAAAAAAGATCCACAAAGTTGTATGAAATAATCCAGTTCCTAACTAAAATGAGGGTTAAAATTCCCTTAAGATTTGAAAGCAATTCTTATAACGTTGGAAACTGGGCATTTTCTCCAAGCTCGATTACTGACAATTTTCTCTGCCTTGAAAGGAAACCTGTAATTCAACAGAAGAAAAACCATTTATTCTGAGTTTCCAACCTCTCTCTTGCCTTCGTCCTCTGGTTATTAACATCCAGAAAAGTGGACAGAATAAAGTGAGGCCTTTGACAAGGATAATTAAAGTTCCTCTTGGGCAGGGGTGGGCTGCTGGAGGTTCGCAGAGAACCTCTAGGTAAGATTCTGTGCAGTTCGGAGAACCCCCAAATCCCACTCCTGACTAGCCCCACCCACCCCACCCCACCTCTCCCAGTAGTTCCCACGCGGCCCGTTTTGGATGCAGGTAAGTGCAGGGTGCGTGCAGAGGCTCATGGAGGGTGAAAAACGGGCCTACTGGCAGTTTGGGAAGGCCTCCAGAGACTGGGGAGACCATTTTTGCCCTCCTGGAGGCTCGAGAAAAACCTCCAGAGCCTGGGGAGGGCAAAAAGCCCCCATCCTGCCATGGTGCAGGAGGCCGACTAGGCCACAGTCACCATGGCCACGCCCACTCAGCAACTGGGCAGAGAACCCCTTGCTAAAATTTTTGAAGCCCACCCTGCTCTTGGGTAGTATGGGTTTGCTTCTTGTTCTTACCATATCTACTTTTGGTCATCTTTTGTTTCTTAAAAAAATATTGTATTGTTTTATTTTGGGCTCAATTGTAATTGTAAGTCGAGGATTATCTGTATTGCAGAATCAATCAATCAATCATTACATTTGTGTTTTTATTTGTGAATCAGCCAAGGGAACTGGAAGTTGAAAGGTGTAAAAATTTAAGAAAGAATAATATTTAGCAAGTCTCAGTTTTCCTGATAGCTAGAAGGCCAAGATGCTGGCTTTCCCACCTAAAAGAACTTCATCCTTTCAAAGTGCCTTGTTTGGATACAGTGAAAAACAGTTCATTAATATTTTTTTTAATACACAGACACAACATATGTTCACATGCAGAGAAAACTTAAACAGTGTTTCCTAGCTTCACACCTTCCAGGTATGGTGGAGTGATACACCTCCAATCATCAATTTTATCTACCTGGGTTAAGGAGAAGAGAATGGAAACCTGAAGAATTTCAGAAGAGAGAAAGTTTTCCTCAGAAGATTTACCTTCCATTGCAAAGTCAAGGAATTTTTGGTCCTGTGTGAAGGTCTGGGTGGAAAAGGACATTCTGGAGCACAGCTACGGGTGATGAAACTGATGGGTTCTGAGCAAGATCCTTTCACGGAATTGTACATAGCGTGTATCCTGAAAAATGGAACAAAGTTTAAGAAACACACTTGTTATTATTAATTTAATTGGATGAGTTTCATGAAATTATTCAATCCATCAAAAGTAGCTTGAAAATGCTCATCTTAATTTGCTTAGTGTAAGAACCGTGGAATATCATTTAGGGTACCAGGGGTGGACTTGATGGCATTTTCTACTTCTATTTTAATTACAAATTTTCACTGCCCTCATCAGCTGTATGTTCTGGACTGGAGCATCAAGAATCTTACTCCATGCAAGAGTGAAATCAATCCCATATACAGGTAGTTGACTTATAACGGGTCACTTAGCATCCATTCAACGTTCCGATGGCCTTACCTTGGAGGTACTTACAACCTGGATTCAAACTTCTGATGGTCACTCTCTCCCTGCAGTCACGTGACCTCACTTCAACCACTCAGCAATCGGATTTCAGCACCCCTTGATCACGTGACCATGTTTTAAGATGGTTTTACCGAAAACTGGCATTTATTTCCAGTTTTCAGCAAAACTGCGCCTATAGCGAGCCACTGGTGCATTTAATGACTGTGGTGTTCAGTTAACAATTGTTGGGATTTTCTAAATGGCAAGTTAGAAAAAAAAATGTAGCTTTACAACCATCATGAGTTACAGCTGTGACGGGTGGGCTCCATTAAGGTCATAACTCAAGGACTACCTGTACAGTTATCCATATTTTTACTTTTTCATAACAAACGTTTTTCTGCTTGAAACGTAAGAGCTCCTGCAAACAGAGAAACAGACCAGTCTCAAGATTCACAGAGTGGCAACTTCGGGGAGGAATGATTAATTTTACTTCCCTCTCAAATGGAGTGCAAATGAAGTGGAAATAACCTGGTTCAGCTGCCAAACCCAGACCACAGCACAGAATCATATGGATGAAGGCCTGATTTAGACCAAAGATTTTATCTGGAAGTACCCTGCAATAGAAGGAGGAAAGAGGCCCTACTCTATTTGTCAAACTGTAGGATTTCCCCCCCTCACCTTCCTTTTTAGATGGATGTTTCTGAAAGTCAGAATTAAATCTTCTAACATAGATTGTTTCACCCTTGTGCCCTCCAAATTTATTTGGACTGTAATTTCCAGACTTTGCAACACCTTTGAAGTACAGAAAGCTACAGAGGGCTGACCTACAATAACCATGCATGACGTGTGAAAATATTTACAGCAGGGGTGAAATCTAAAATTTGTTACTACCGGTTCTGTAGGCGTGGCTTAGTGGGGGGAGGGAATGTGACTGGGTGGGCATGGCCAACTTTTTTTTTTTTTACTTTTAAAAGCATTTTTTCTACAACCTCTTCAGCTGAAGAGGCTGCAGAAAAAAATGCTTTTAGAAGCCTCTGACGATCAGGCAACTCAGCTGGGATTGCCAGAGGCTTTTAAAAGCATTTTTTCTCCTACAACCTCTTCGGCTGAAGAGGTTGTAGAAAAAATGCTTTTAAAAGTAAAAAAACAGCCTCTGATGATCTTGCGGCTCAGCTGGGCATGGGGGGGGGCGCAGGGATTTTTGCTACCGGTTCTCTGAACCATCCACCGCCATCGCTACCAAATCGGGAGATTTGGTCTGAACTGGGAGCATTTCACCCCTGATTTACAGGCCCCTCACATCTTAGACATAAACTGTTTCAACTCCTATGTTCAAAACTAAGCTATAGAGCACTTCACATCAGAACAACTAGACACAAGAACAGTTTTTTCCCAAAAGCCATCACTCTGCTAAACAAATAATTCCCTCAACGCCGTCAAACTATTTACTAAGTATGCACTACTATTAATCTTCTCATCATTCTTATCACCCACCTCCTCCCACTTATGACTGTATGACTATAACTTGTTGCTTGTATCCTTACGATTTATATTGACTGTTTCCTAATATGATTTGATTGCTTATTTGTACCCTATGACTATCATTAAATGTTGTACCTTATGATTCTTGATGAATGTATCTTTTCTTTTATGTACACCGAGAGCTTATGCACCAAGATAAATTTCTTGTGTGTCCAATCACACTTGGTCAATAAAGAATTCTATTCTATTCTTTCTTAAATGAAATAAAGATGTCAGGTTTGGTCAGATAAAAAAAAAAACAGTATTATGCAACAGATTGAAGGGAAGAAGAACTATATTGTGCTGATATTGGTAGGAAAGGATTGTGGCACCGCTGGGGTAAAAAAAAAAAAAGATACCAGCTCCAATGCTTAAGGGTTATTACTCAGTTTCCAAAAAAGAATCTTCCAGAGTACATAAAATTAACTGCATTCAAGTCTAGACAAACGCCTTGCCAACTCTGAGTCCAGCTAAATTTAGTTTTATTTTTCAAATGGCAATGCCACTATCCCGATCTAACCCCACGGTTGAGCTGAAAATGTCTAAGGGTCTTTCTCTATCCTTGTGCTTTTGGATGGTCTCCCCCTCACTTCTCTCTGGATCTCTCTTATGAGAAGCTGAACAATGAATCGGAATTTATCAGGGGAAGCAAGAATTGTGGCATTCTTTAACAATAAGGCAAGGAACAGGACTCAAAATGCCTTGCAGTTTTCATACAGCCCTTTGAAAGCTGTATGCAACATAATTTCATTTTAATGTAACATTTTAATGTTAGTGTATATTCAAAGTGACAATAAAGTTATTCTAACTCTAAGTCTAACCATATGAGGGTTAATATTTCAAAAAAATAGTATTGAGCTTTGAAAATGTAGAAGACTGTCCTTTGTGGGGCACATAACATTGGAATGTTATTACTTATTTCCACTAAAACCGTGATATTTACTTGGGTCAAAATATTGTAAAAAGGCCTTTTTTAAATTTCTGGTAGTGATAGCAGCTAGACTTTGGGTTTGTAGATTATATTTTTATGATGAGCCTCTTACATATTTACCATTATGGAAGAATTATATCATAAAAATAGATGATGAGATGTTATGGGTGGAATTCAGAATAATCACTTTAAACCAATTGTTCTGTAATTGTTATTTGAAGGATGTCTCCTAATCTCACATATAATGTTGTTTGCCTAATTAACAGCAGTAGCAATAAAATCAACTCAAGTGTCCTGTCTTGACAACTCAAGGTGGGATTCAAATTTTTTTACTACTGGTTCTGTGGGTGTGGCTTTGTGGGTGTGACATGGCTTGGTGGGCGTGGCAGGGGAAGGATACTGTAAAATCTCCATTCCCACCCCACTCCAGGGGAAGGTTACTGCAAAAATCCCCATTTTCTCCCAATCTGCTGGGACTCAGGAGGCAGAGAAGAGATGGGAGCGGGGCCAGTCAGAGGTGGTATTTACTGGTTCTCTGAACTACTCAAAATTTCCGCTACCAGTTCTCCAGAACTGGTCAGAACCTGCTGAATACCACCTCTGGACCAGAAGCCTTAGCTGCTTTTAAGGTCCTAAGATGGTTTTATTTCCGAATGAGTTCATTTTTGAAACCAAACCCACATCCTGTTTGTATCAAACATTAAATGTTTTAAAAGTTGAAATCATTTAACTCCTATAGGTGCAAATAACGTTCAATTTTTCATCGGATTTAAGACTGAAATCGTTTCATCAAAAGATTCTATTTCAAGTTCATTGGATAAAACAAGATATGTATTTGAAATAACGAACATCAGATTTTCTCTGAAGCTTATGTAAAAAATGTGAGGGTTCTGATTTTCTCTTCTGGTTTATCTTGTGATATTGGTAAATGATTGACATATAAGTGAAATGTTTATAGAGGATTTGCCATTTTTTCCTCATTGCTTTTGCTGAACTTGATTATCTTTGTCTTAGTTTTTATTTGTAATTGGTTTTTTTTTTTTTTTTGTTAATTGGCGATTTTGTACTTTTTGTATAAAAGAAAAAAAATAAAGCAAAACCAAATTATAATAATACCATACATGTTTGTAAATAAGCTGAGCATTTTTGGTGCCACAAATGCACCCCCAAAATTGGTTCAGTTTACCATACATTGCAGACAATAAGCACATCTGCAGATCAAGGTTTAAAGGTTTTCCCTGTCCAATCATAACCCAGTCAAGGGGGCAATGCTCATCTTCAATTCTCAGCCTAGGGAACCTGCGCTGTCTGAGAGAGGCTTCCATCATTATGCAGTTACTATGAAACTACAGAACACAGTAATCTTTCTGAAGCAGTGCCTATCGCACTTGCATGCTTTTGAACTGCTAGGTTGGCAAGAGCTAGGGCAAGAACGGGAGCTCACCCCATCCTGTGGTGCTGGGGTCTCAAACCTAGGCTGTCCAGTGTCTTAACAGGTAAGGCATCACGCCACCATCTACTGTGTTTCTCCGAAAACACGACCTACCCCAATAATAAGCCCAACACTATTTTTTGCGGGGTGGACCTAATATTACCCCTATCTTGAAAATAAACCCACAGGGATGGGCGTGACCAGCACAAGTGGCAGTGCAGGCGTGGTGGTGGTGCAAATACCACTTGGGGCAGTGCAAATACCGCTTTTCCCTTCTCTTTCTGGGTGTAGTGCTTCTGCTTGTTGGGCTGCTCCCCTAACAAGCAGAAGCTCTGCGACCAGGTGTGTTGCTTTTTCCCTCATGGGAGGCTTTTTGGTGAACGGGAGGAAAATGGGGAGGGGGATTTTCCTGCCTGCCATCCTTCTCTCGGTCTGTGCTGAGCTTGAGGAATGGATGACAGGCAGGAAAATTCCCCTCTCCATTTTCCTCCTGTTTGCCAAAAAGCCTCCATTCCGAATGTTGAAGGTCCGGAATGGAGCCCACGGTGCGTCCAGCTCACTGAGCCTGGCCTGCTTCACCTCAAAAAAAGTAAGACCGCCCCAAAAATAAGTCCAAGTGCTTATTTTCAAGTCTAAAAGAAAATAAGACTCGGTCTTATTTTCTGAGAAACATAGATAAGCCGATCTTTAAATTTTTTAAGCATAATACTATGTATTATTCATGGGTAAGCCAATTGTGAAAATTTAAATGTATATTTATTTATATTTATTTATTTAGGAGATTTATATTGCCGCCTATTCACACATGGCGACTCAAGGCGGTTTACAAGAATATAAAAACATCATATAAAAAACTAATAAACTAATAAAAGAGAGAATCATATAATAAATTAATAAAATAATATAATAAAATAACCCCCCTTTGGACAATAGTCACTGGACTGAATTTTCCCCAGAATCGGTGCAGGTGAAATAAATAAATGTCAATGCTTATCTAGAAATCATATAGAAAATTGCGGTTTTTGAAAAAGGATCATTGATATCACCTTGGGAAGAAATAGGACACCTAATTCCAGAAGGCTGTTACTTATGATAGATGTGAATAGCCTGCTTAGTTCATTGGAACAAAAGATAAATATGTTATTTCCAAGAACAGTTTATCCCTGTAAAACAACATCCGATTATTAATGACTGCAATCTAGACCTAAAATAACATTTTGATCTTTGTGTAGTTTAATGGTTTGCCTTGATATAAACTTCATTTTTAGGATATAATTTAGGATAATATCGGTAAAAAAATAATTTTATCTGCTGAATACCTTCATGAAAAAACCAAAAAAAAAAAAAAAAACTTCAGCAGATGGCAGCATTTGGCTGGTCTCACAAGTTAAGCAGGACTGTCCTTGGTTAGTGTTTGGATGGGAGCCCACTTTCTTTTATTATATCTGACAACCACCTTTATTATTGATATGTGAATATGAAATGAAATAAGATATGAAACAAAAAAATAAAATAAAAATAAAGCAGCAATCTTTCTCAGAAGGAAGAACAGGAGTTCAAAAAATCTTTGTTAAGGTGATGGGCTAATACAAATTTCTTTTCATGATTCAGGAATATACTCCTGGCTTTGGTTGATTATTTCTAGTCAGAAGCGGTTTCTAATTATAAAAAGAAATTCAGAAATCTGTTTCTCAGTCTGGCACAATACTCAGAGTGGTTCAATAGAAACCAATGAGGCTAAGAGCAGTGGTGGGTTGCTACCGGTTCTCCCTGGTTCTTGCGAACCAGTAGTGGAAATTTTGAGTAGTTCGGAGAACCGGTAAATACCACCTCTGCCTGGCCCCGTCCCCCAATCTATTTGCTGCCTCCCGACTCCCAGCTGATCGGCTAGAAGGAAAAAATCAGGACTCACTTGACAAAGAAGAGGAAAAAAAGAACAAGATACCTTAGCTTTAAATTGAGAAGCCAAGAAGCCTCTCAACTGATTGGCTAAAACCGATCCGCTCCTTGTAAACCGCTCAGTGGTGGTAGATTGGCAATTGAGGCCAAGGTGCCTGAAAGCGGTTTCCGATGCTCTCAGGGGTGGCAGAGTGGCAAAAAACTGTTTAAACTCTTGCCGCGGCGCTTCAAAGGGCCGCCCTATAGCTGATCAGCAGTAAAAGGCAGTGTGGTGGTAGACCAGTGTGCTCCAAAAACAAATGGGTAGACCGGTGTGCTCCAAAAACAAATGGGTAGACCGGTACGGCTCTGCAAGCAGTTAAAAGCCTGGTAGACCAGTACCTCTGCTAAATCCTAAAGAATTGTTTGGTCAAAAAACTCACAGTGACTCTGAGATAATTGAACAGACAATGGTTGAAAGCCAGATCTGCTAGAGATGTTTCTCTCAGGTCGACTGAGTCGAAACTGGGCCTGAGAGGAAGGAACAAGGGGCGTGGTCAAAAAACTATGACTCCCCTTGATGTGAGTGACACTAAGTTGAGTATGCCTACCCAGTCACATGACCATCAAGCCATGCCCACTGTCACATGATCATCAAGCCACGCCCACAAAATACACCACGGCCACAGAACCAGTAGTAAAAAATTTTTAGAACCCACCCCTGGCTAAGATGCTTACAAATTTAGATCCTCTTAATTTAACTGAGTCTAAGTCTAGAGCCATCACACAATTCTAAGCCTCTGTGATTATAACCTCTGTCTGGTTTGGCTCTGCAACCCAACAAGACAGACACAGACTTCAGAGCAGGGGTGAAATCTAAAATTTGTTACTACCAGTTCTGTGGGCGTGGCTTGGTGTGGGGGGGTAATGTGACTGGATGGGCGTGGCCAACTTTTTTTTTTTTTTACTTTTAAAAGCATTTTTCCCACAACCTCTTCAGTCTGTCTGTCTGTCTGTCTGTCTGTTCCATAACAGATTTTCTATTTCTTTCTTTCATCCTCCTGAAATGGCTGGCATGTTTAAGCCACAATTCAAATGTGAGAAGCTAAATTATTTCCTGGTCATAGATATAAAATGTAATTCTTGTTCAAGCGTCTTACAAAAGAGAAACTGAATGATTGCTTCTGTTTCTAGAAAGCCATCTAATAAAAACTGATTCTAAGGACTTTGTTCTTATTTCCCACTAATACTGTCAAACACTTCTTGTTTGTCAGGAATTGACTATCCTTCCAGCATGCTTAGATGCAAAAGCATTCATGACCCCCTTTTCTTCAAGTCAGGAAGAAAATCTTTAAAAAGCTTGAAAAGCCTGAATCCAGACTTTTAAAGGGCAGTTCCTTTGAGATTGCAGAGTTGGGAATGATGGAAAGTTAAGGGTTTTGACAGCAATAGAAAAACAATGATAAATTAATATGATATAAATTTAGTAAATAAATCAATGGTCATGGTTGCTTCAGCTGGCCAGAATAAGGCCAAGGACTGCATGGAGGCTTCAGGTTGCCAAATTTTCTTGTAATGCATTTGAGAATGATATAAACACCTATTCTAAAAAATTTAACCTGAGATTTAGGAATCATCAGAAATGAAGAAAATGGACAAATGGCAAAGAGAATCACCGGTCCTTGTCCAATGTAATTTAAAAAAAGACACAGCATTTCCACAGCCTTAATTTTTCTACTTTACTACCATGTTCCAAAAAGTTTCATGCTCTGTTAAGCTTTGCGAATGTTGACAAGCCTAGAAAATTTTGTGAACAGCTAAAAAAAAACCAAAAAAAAAACCCCAACCCCTTCTATGACAAACTGCTGAAAGCTGATAGCCAGTTTGGGACATTGTTCAGCATTCACTTGGCTAAATTCCCAAAGTGAAAAACATGCTTATTTTAAAACATTTGTGGCATTGTTACTGTTATCAGCATTTGACAGAACCCATCAGTTTTGGTATGTCTATTATGATATCTAGAATGAAATGTATTAAATTATGGAGTCTCACCTGACATGATATTCTGTCGCAGGCCTAAGATCTTTCAGTTTGTATTCCAATTCTTCTCCGCTGGAAAAGAGACAGAGTTGTAACAAACAAACAAAATTAAAAGTGTGGTATTGAATTATTCAGCCAATATGCCCTATATATTAAGATCCCATCCAATACATTCCAATTATATACACGACCTCAGTAATTTTGCCCAATACCAAAAGAAAAATATAATCCCAACGATATCTGATTGGGAATATAATATAATTAAAATTTAATTCCAACAATATCTGATTACACATGGACAACATGCAAGTATGCGAAAATTAACAAATATTCACACCAGAAGTTTAACCCTAACCCTAACCAAATTTAAACATGAATTTGCATGCATAGATCACATAGCATGGTAAATATAATCATTTTGGTTTCTAATAGACCTAAACATTTATTAATATTGTAATAAACAGGTGCATAAAAGGAGGGAGTTAGAAATTAAATTAAATTTTTAATTAAATTAAAACACAAATTGAAGAAATTATAAATCAACACATAGAAATGAGGCCAGAAACTTTCTTACTGGGAATAATTTCAGGGTCATACGAAAAAGAAATACGATATTTAATCATTCACATAATTACAGCAGCACGAACAGTTTACGCCCAGAACTGGAAAAATAACAATATACCATCAGAAGACAATGTGATTAGAAAAATCATGGAGTGTGCGGAAATGGATGAGCTTACGAAGGAGATACAAGAAAAAGAGGAAACAGAATATTACCTAGTCTGGGAGAGATGGTATAAATGGTTGGAGGAAAAGGGAAAAAAGGATGAGGAAAGACTAAATAACGGTTGAATTAGGTGGAGAAATATAAGAACAAATGGGAAGAAATAAAAATTGTGGAAAGGAAATTATGCACACGTTTATGTCAAATGTAAATAAAACAATTAGAATAATATAATACATTATAATGGTATATATATGATATATTAGAAACATATGTATAAAAGATATACAATAAGATAAGAGAGAGAAAATGTATAAGTATGGATTACCGGCGCGAAACTGTTGAAAAGAAGAAAGTGTTAATATCTCTTTTTGTTTTTTAAAAAAACTGTTTAATAAAAATTATTTTTTTTAAAAAGGAGGGAGTTAGAAATCTAATAGATCCCCCCCCCTTTTCCCCTACTGGTATTCTACTCATTGTCAAACTTGTTTGTTCTTTTTCACTTTTCAATATGCGCAAACAACATAAGTTAACAATACAGTGTTGATCTAGTGAACTTTTAAATCAGCAACACTATGTTGAAATAATGTACTATGTAATTTACAAAATTAAAACAATTCGTTTAGCAACTATTCAAAGTTACAAT
Source organism: Pantherophis guttatus (assembly GCF_059756535.1). Classification (NCBI taxonomy): domain Eukaryota; kingdom Metazoa; phylum Chordata; class Lepidosauria; order Squamata; family Colubridae; genus Pantherophis; species Pantherophis guttatus. Next base: position 17,370,414 of record NC_142068.1, read on the forward strand.
GGCACTGAAAAAACTGATTTATGACCAGTCCTCGCACTTACAACCATTGCAGCATTTCCCCATGGTCATGTGATCAGAGTTTGGGCTCAGAGCAATGGGCATGTATTTACAATGGTTGTAACATCCTGGGGCCATGTAATTCCCCTTTGCGACCTTCCTAGCCAGCTTTCAACAAGCAAAGTGAATAGAGAAAGCTGGATTCGCTTAAAGACCACGTGATTCACTTAACAACAGCAGTGATTCACCTACCAGCTGTGGCAAAAATGGTTGTAAAATCAGGCACAACTGACTTAACAACCGCCTTGCTTAGTAATGGAAACTCTAGTTCCCATTTTTAGTTCTAAATCAAGGACTACCTGTTTGGCAGGAACAGGATAGGCTTGATCAATCTGCTTAAATCCTAGGACAGTGATGGCTAACCTTTTTGCCATCACGTGCCAAAAGTGGGGGGCGCGCGGGGAGGTCGCCCACGTTTGTGCCCACACCCATAATTCAATGTGCCCCCCCACTTTTAGCACGTGATGGCCTAGTGGGCCCGGTAGGCCTGTTTTTCACCTACCCCAGGCTCCAGAGGCTTTCTAGGAGCCTGGGGAGGGTGAAAATGGCCTTCCCCACCACCCTGGAGGCCCTCCGGAGACCGGAAACAGCCCATTTCCCAACTTCTGGTGGGACCGGAAGGCCCAAAAATCAGCTGGCTGGCACATGCATGCGTGCTGGAGCTGAGCTACGGCAACACTCACATGCCCACTGATATGGCTCTGTGTGCCACCTGTGGCACCCGTGCCATAGGTTCGCCATCACGGTCCTAGGACTTTTTTTTATTACAGTGAGGTGATATCCAGTTTTTGGAACTGCTTTCAGAGTCACTGGGCAGTTCTATAAATTTCTTTCCTATGGTTATTTTTTCCCCTCCACCTAATGCACAACAGTTGAATCAACAAGGATCCCAATATTCCAGTTTGGCACACAACAGAGTATGCATTTAGATACTTCACAGGAAACTTTTTCAGCTGGTGAACGTCATGGAAAAACCTCTTGGAAGAGGAGGAGGAGATGACAAAAATGGGAAACATTTTGATAGTGAAATGGTATTCAACTCTAGAAAAACACTCATGGATTTGCTTCCATGCCTTGCTGCTTCAAACAGAAAACATGACACGTAACTTCGTGCACATGCAGAATTTTACCTGTAGATTGTTTTGTATTTTCCATCCCTCCCTTTGTCTGATAAGGCAACTTCGTAAGTACAAGTATAAGGCAAACCATTGCTGAGTCTATCGTCACTTGAAAGACCATTTGGAGGAGACCAAGTGAGCGACACTGTTCTAGCTTGAATATTTGACACCTTGGGAGATAAAAACAAGATGAGGTTAGTTTTCATGCCAAGAGGCACATTGACATTTTGGAGTGATATATATTTGAGGAGTCAGAAAAGTTATGAACTATCAACAGAATACAATACTTGTAGCTCAGGGTTAACTGTGGGAATCCTTGGTGCTCTAGGTAACTTCATCAATACAGTACTAGCTAAATATCTATGGAGATTCTCAGTCATCCATGTCATGGTTGTCCCAAAGGTATTTTTTCAAGAGGCAACTGGGTTTCTGCTTTTTCTTGGAAGATGTTTTGCTTCTCATCCAAGAAACGTCTTCAACTTTGAAAAAGCTTCTTGGATGAGAAGCGAAACGTCTTCCAAGAAAAACTAGAAAGTCCAGTTTCGCATCTCATCCAAGAAGCTTCTTCAGCTTTGAAGAAGCTTGTTGGATGAGAAGCAAAACATCTTCCAAGAAAAGCCAGAAACCCAGTTGCCTCTTGAAAAAGTGCCTTTGGGACAGTACTGATGTTGTTACCGAGTTGGGTAATGAAATGTCTGCAAGAAAACATCCAAGCTCAGATAGCACCAAGGGCCACTGTCATCTTTCGGAAACTTGACAGCCACAAAGTTATGAATTATCATTGCAGTTCCATTCATCCTGAACCAAAACATGTATCACGTTAAACATTTTCACAAAATTCTATTATGATCTTGCTTAGGATTCTTTTTTTTTTTTTGTAAAAAAAAAAAGAAACCCTCCAAATTCAAAACAGCTACTTCAGTTTATCGGCCAGTGGAAGAGTTTGTGTAGTCTTAACACTTTTTTTCTGAATTTATGTAACATTCTAACACTGATTGCTTTGAGCACTTGGACTATTTAAGAGGGCCATTAAATTAAACCAGGCATCTGTAGAAATATCATGGAATCTCAGATTAGATCAGATGATGCAATTAAACTAAATTATACTAAAGGACTGCAATGGTAGCCAAGAAGAAAGATATTTACAGTGAACATACCATATTTGACCTCAATTAAAGATTTAATGAACTAAAAAAAAGGGGGGGGGGAATATGAGGACAAACCGACATCTGAATCAGATTTCTGGCATTAGGACATAAACCAGTACAACTAAGGAGAAAGGGCTTTTTCCCAATTCTTTTATTATGGACATATGGTTGCATAACTGTTTTGCATAAATTCACACAGGGATTTGGAACTTAATGTACCATAGCCAGCCAATGTTCAATTGGAATGCTTTCTTTCTTTTATGAGCACCATCTAGGACACACGTAGCTATGTGGAACATATGGCCAAACAAAAAACAACCAAAAAAAATCAAAACATTTTATCCTTTCATGAACTTTAATAATTTGGAAAATCCAAAGAGTAAAGTGAAGAGTGTTCTTATCTGTACAGTAGAAGTAAATATGGAAAATGGAGAGAAGACCAGTCTAAATGCTAAACAGATTGCATTACTCCTTTTACTAAGATTTGGTTTCCTGAAGAGGCAATGTAGTAGCAAAAGGCTGATTTGGCCAGGTTCTTAAAAACAGTGATACATGGGCCTTCTGGTTCAAATCCATCTCGGGTTTTAGTCAGTCTAAACCAGGGGTGTCAAACTCGATTTCATTGAGGGCCGCATCAAGGTTGTGGTTGACTTTGGGGGACCTGGATGGGTGTGGCCAGGGTGGGTGTGGCCAGCTGAACGTCACTTGTGTTGGGGGCTCCTGTGGTGGCCAGCAAAAATGGGCTCCCGTTCCATTGTAACCTGCAACCCTCTGCCAGTGAAAACAGAGCTTGGGAGGGCTGCCACTGCCCTCATGGGCTCTGTTTTTGCTGGCAGAGGTACCGCAGGCCAGTCCTTTGCTGTTTCCAGGGCAGCCCCGTGGGTCAGATCTAAGCACCCCATGGGCTGGATCCAGCCCCTGGGCCTTGAGTTTGAACCCCTGGTCTAAGCCCTCCACCAGGAAGGCTTTAGAGGAGATTGCACTGATGTCTAATTCAGTGGTGAAATCCAAATTTTTTTACTACCGGTTCTGTGGGCGTGGCTTGGTTGACGTGGTGTGGCTTGGTGGGCATGGCAGGGGAAGGAGTCTGCAAAAACTCCATTCCTACCCCACTCTGGGGCCAGCCAGAGGTGGTATTTGCTGGTTCTCCAAACTACTCAAAATTTCCGCTACTGGTTCTCCAGAACCTGCTGGATTTCACCCCTGGTCTAATTCCTGGTTATAGTTTTGTCTGGAAAGAGCAATTGAATATGGGTAGATGTTCATTTTACAAAATTCCCCACAGATCTTTGTGTCCAACACAGTGACACAAAGCCTTGTAGGATATTTAGAACATTATGTGCAACTTTTAAATTTAATTTATATGCCGCCCTTCTCCGGAGACTCAGGGCGGCTTACAATGCGCTAAGCAATAGCCTTCATTCTTTTGTATATTTATACAAAGTCAGCTTATTGCCCCCACAAACTGGGTCCTCAATTTACCTACCTTAGAAAGGATGGAAGGCTGAGTCAACCTTGAGCCTGGCGAGATTCGAACCTGCAGTAATTGCAGGCAGCTGGTCTTAATAACAGGGTGCTTTAGACCACTGTACTACCAAGGCTTGGTAGTACGGTGGTCTACCAAACTTGATGTGTCTATTTGTATGGATAGCTAAGGAAGACCCTATTCATTAGAACTGGGGGGAACCATTAGTACTGTATGTATGAGATATGTTTCTGATACACACAATCTATTCTCGAAGGTCATTTGTCCATTGTGAATATTCCATTGAAAACATACAAGGAAAGTACAGCCGAAATGGGAGAGATCTACATTTTTGGGTAGAATTATGATAAGCTCGTTATTTTTTTTATAAGCTTCCTTTTAAGTTATGAGAAAGATTTCTTATAACACAGAATCAAATGCAAGTAGAATGTCCAAAGGAACATTTTATTTATGTGGCCATACGTGTTATTTAGTTCTGCACATTAATTATTACTAGTTATTACACTACCCAGCAAAACGGTCTGTTTTCAATTATGCAAGCAGATGACAGTTCATTCTGTGTATGCGCCTGTCAAAAAAAATAAACATCTTTCAAGTTAAAACACTACATTAAATCTTTCACAAAACACTTCCAAAACGCCTATTAACTCAAGGCCTGGATTACATAGTGATTGACGTTTTTTTTTCTTCTGCATTCTGCATTCAAGTCAATGAGTAAGTAAAAGAAATGTTGCATTCATCTTTGACAGTAATTCGTTTAATCGGTTTCATCCGATTAAACCGTACGTGGTTTAAGACCTATTGCAAAACAACTTTCTCCCATTTGGCATCCCCTGGAAGTGTTGATCTTCCAAATTCCCCAATTCTCAGCTCCCTGGTCCCGTTCCCCAAACATTTCAATACTGGCAAGTTGGCAGTGCTTTCAGAGCCAAAGGGAAATGAGGTTGACCATGAACAATTTGTTTTAAACTTCCAGGATTATATTCTAGTGATTGATTGCTTTATTTTGGTACAGTTGCCCTATTTATATACATGATGCCGGACATCTTGCAACAATTGAAAACAAAACAGTAAGAAATCTGCAGGAAAAAGCAAATAATATATATGTGTGTGCATGCGTGTGTGTGTGTGTGTATCTAAACTGTAGAAAACACAATTGCTATCAACCTGCCTTCCCATTGAGGACCTGTATACAAGTCAAAAAGAGGGTGGCGAAAATATCTACAGACCCCTCACATCTTGGACATAAACTGTTTCAACTTCTACCCTCAAAAAGATGCTATAAAGCACTGCACACCAGAACAATTAGACACAAGAACAGCTTTTCCCCGAATGCCATCACTCTGCTTAACAACTAATTCCCACAACACAGTCAAATAATTTACTAAGGCTGTTATACTATTATTCTTCTCTTCCTTACTAGTATACATCTCTTCCCAATTATTACTATAACCATGTTGCTTGTATCTTTCAATTATATTGTTTTTATTTGTTATCTAGTACAATTTGATAGCTTATTTGTAACCTTAACTATCACTAACTGTTGTATCTTTTTATTCTTGATGAATGTATTTTATTCTCCTTATGTACACTGAGAGCATATACACCTAAGACAAATCCCTTGTGTGTCCAATCACACTTGGCCAATAAAGAATTCTATTCTATTCTATGCTAGTATTACGATAAGCAGGCAACACAGGTACTCCTCAACGTATGACCACAATTGAACCCAAAATTTCTGTTGCTAAGTGAAACCTTTGTTAAGTGAGTTTTCCCCCATTTTATGACCTTTCTTGCCACAGTTGTTAAGTGAATCACTGCAGTTGATAAGTTAGTAACCCAGTTGTTAAGTGAATCTGGCTTCCCCACTGATTTTGCTTGTCAGACAGTCGCCAAAGGGGAGCACATGACCCTGGGACACTGCCACCGTCATACGTATAAGTCAGTTGTCAAGCATCTGAATTTCGATCACACGATCATGGGGATGCTTACAAAGGATGTAATTGTGAAAAATGGTCATAAGTCACTTTTTTCAGTGCTGTTGTAAACTTTGAATGGTCATTAGATAAACTATTGTAAGTAGAGGACTACCTGTATAAAATATTCACAGCATTTGATATACTGTAACTATTGAACCCTAATCCTAACTCTAATTCATACGACTGCTGGATTTCAGCCTCTAAACCAGATAGCAAAACCATAACTTCAGGGCTTTTTAAAAATCAGGTTCTTATCTCCAGGAGAATGTTCCAAAGGATGGGCGCCATGACAGAAAAACCTTTGCTGCTAGGCCCCGTCAGATGCTACAGATAGTTCTTTTGACTTACAACCCTTTGTTAGTTTGAAGTTACAATGGCATTGAAAAAAGCATCTTACAGTTGTTTTTCACACTTATGACCGTTGCAGCATCCCTGTGGTCACATGATCATCATTATTATTTATTGATTAGCCTATAGGCCAGTGATGACGAACCTTTTCGGCACCGAGTACCGAAAAGGTCGCGTGGAAACGTCGTGCATGCGCGTGCTTGTCAGAGCCACACTCCAGAAAAGCCGAACTTCCAGGTTCTAGTGTGCATGTGTGTCCAATGATTAGCCGGCCAGCGCACATGCGCAGGCTGGTTTTCGGCACTGTCGCACAAGTGAAGGAATCACGCTCAGAAAAGCTGAACGTTCGGGTTCTGGTGTACATGCGCACCCGAGAATCAGCTGGCCGGCGTGCATACGCACACCAGGTTTTGGCACTGCCGCATGCGCAAAGGACAGCTGATCGTCACGCGCACATCCGTGCCAGAAACCCAGAAGACAAACAGGCAAGGCCGCGCGTGCTGGGTGACATGGCTTTGTGTGCCATTTTGGGCACGCATTCCATAGGTTCGCCATCGCAGCTATAGGCCATATCAACATACAAGGTTCAAATCCATATTATCAATAAAATCCTATACAAACAATTTAAAACAAGAGTAGGGTAAAATACAATAATTTAATATATACATATGTAAAGCAGAATAAAATGACATAAAATTATATTTCTGTATCACCCCTGCAATCTACCCCAATCAGGCTCGCATATGCCGATCTCAGTTGGACCATTTTAGTCAGAATGTTACTAACTTGACAAGTGCAGCGATCCACTTAACAACTGTGGCAAGAAAGGTCATAAAATGGGGCGAAGCTCGCTTAACTACTGCCTTGCTTAGCGACACAAATTTTGGGCTCAATTGTGGTCATAAATTGAGGACTACCAGTATTCCTTAATAGATGGGGTCTGTAACATGTCTCTTCTGCCTGACCTTTGTAATCGGGGAGAGGCAGCCACTTAGATAATCTGGTCCTATGCCATGTAGGCCTACCAATGTTCCTTTTATCTGTAATGTATGATTAATAATAAAGAAAACCATCAATGAGACTTTAAGCCTATCCTGATCATGGTTCCCAGTTAAGGTTTTGCACACTATCCTCCAGCAGAATAAAGTTATTATAGCTTGAAATACATGTGGATCTATCACTTACATGTGTGATGAAGTCACTGTTCTGACCCAGCTCCCCAAACACGACAAACCCTCTGAAGTGAACTCAAAGATTCCTTTATTAGGAGTGTCAGCAGCCCCGGCAAAAAGTTTCTCTCTCAATGCAGGCTAACAAGTCAGTCTGGCTGGAAGATGAATAGTTGTCTGCCACATCTATTCATCTCCACCCCCTGCCTTTTATCCCAAGAGCTAGGGTGGGGTTTCGCTAGCAGCGGTGGCCCTTCCTTCCCAAGGATCGGCCCATAGATTTCCACTGCTCTCCTCTCCTCTGCCTTCTGCGCATCCGCGTGTCAGGCACTGGACCCAGCTGTTCCACCTCTTCCTCATCAGCCACCTCCAGAACTGGGGGCTGTTGACTCTCCATCTGAGGGTTGACGGACAGCCGAGACTCCGCCTCTGTCTGTCTCTCTCTGCCAGCTCCATTCCCTCTTCCCCCTTGGAGCTCTCAGGTTGCCTTGATACTGATCCTAACTCCCATGCCTCCTTCTCCTCCTCTGATTTGGCTGCTTGAGGGGCCAGCCGCTGACAGGCCACAACAGTCACAGGCAAAGCATACAGATCCATCACAAATGAATGCTAGTAAATGCTTTTCATTAGGCTATTTTCCTACATGATCTTTGAATACCCCACATGTAAAAAGAAAGCGAGAAGTAAAACGCGAGGAGCACCAGAGAGAATGTTTTATTTATTTATGGGATCTGTTTCTATACATCCACTTGTTTTGAAAAGGCATATGACTCATAATCTGACTGTAGCAGTGGCTGTAGCAATAAACAGTTTCAGATAAGGAATCAGAGTGATGTCAGCTTAGCATTGTAGCGGTTGTTGAGGCTGAGTGAAGCTACAAAAACAATTATAGGACTAACTTCTTTGTTGTCTTTGCTGCTTTGAATTGCAACCCACTTTTTTGGAGAGGGTCAGGGTTTTAAATTAGTATTTTTTTTGAAAAACAACCAGAAGTCGCACATGAAGCAGAGAAAATTATTCTGAAGTACCACCCACTGGAGCTGGCCAATGAGAACGATTACACCCTCTACCTAATCCATTAATCACATTTAGTGCTCTTCAATATTTCAGCAGGATGGAGCAAGGCTGGATCAGCCACCATGGACCAGAAATTTGAAATCATGGCTGTTTGTCAGTTTAAAATTGTTTAATCATTAAAGGTATTTGCTCTGAGTTCACATGTGCAGAATATAGCTAAATGAGAGGGAAGATACAGTCATGTTTACCGTCCGTGGCAGTTTAATTTGACATACATTCACATTGGAAATCAATTAGATACTTTGATCTAAACTCAGAAATCTTAAAATGAATAGTTACAACCAGAAGCTTTATCTGGAGAAATGAGTCTTTCATCGAATTCAGGTATTATGTTAACTTAATGCTGACTTAATCTTACTTTGTTGAGTAAACCACAATTGAGTTCAATGGATTTGCAGTTCTCCAGAGGCAGACTTAAAAATAGTTTCTGAAGTCTATGGAGATTCTCAGTCATCCAGGTCATGGTTGTCCCAAAGATGCTTTTTCAAGAGGCAACTGGACTTTCTGGTTTTTCTTGGAAGATGTTTCGCTTCTCAACCAAGAAGCTTCTCCACCTCTGAGAAGCGAAACATCTTCCAAGAAAAACCAGAAAGTCCAGTTGCCTCTTGAAAAAGCACCTTTGGGACAATTTCTAGAGCTTGCAGGGAGAAAATGTGACATTAAAACTCCTTAAAGGTAACTGTGTGATTCTGAGAAAAGACAAAGCTGTTTTAAAGAGTTGCAGAGAAGTCCCTGCATACTGATTTGGGAATCAGATCTGAAGCACTTCACAGGCTAACTCAGTTGTTTCGATGTGCTAAACTAAAACAGGGTGGGGAAAGAAGAGATTACTTAGCATATGTGAAGCCAGACGAAAAAAAATGTTATGATTCATAGTATGGCGTGTACTCCTCTTTGACTAGTCAATGGCTAGTATACTAGGAACCTAGTATTTATAATGAGAAGACCAATTAAATTCACACTATCTTGCAAATAAAACGTACTTATAATAGTTTGACATAATATGCAGCTTATATTTAATGTTGCTACTTTGGGTTAAGCTTGTCTGTCACGTACCTGTGGTTTCTCAATTCCAGAGAGAACATCTTGAACTTTCTTTGTTTCTGTGTCACATTCTATGCAAGAGAGAAAAAAGAGGGAGACAGGTGAGTTATACATTACCTTCAGCAATGAGATCTAACCAATTTCTAGTGCATGCTAAATGTTCTCACCACAGATAATCAGAGTTGGGCTATAAACAAATTAGCATGGGTTTAGTAGCCATGTGCTTAGAGATGAAGAACCAGAAGTTGGTGAAATACAAGTCTTATCAAATGTTAGCCACAGTAAAGGATCCTGGGAGTTGTACCTCAGCAATGTTTGGATAAATGGAATGCTTAGCAAGAAATTCAACATTGAGTAAATAGTTAAACAACAATATTTGATATCCTCTTGGTTTTATACAGTACTTATGGATAAATAGATACAGAATGCTGATTGTGATGGCAGAGGTGTGCTGGTTGGAAATGTGAACGTATCTATATTTTTGTGTGCAGATGGTATTTTTGTGCTCAGACAACCACAAAAGCTATATTTTTGTGCTCGGACAACCCAACAATAGTTGGGTTGTCTGAGAATACAAATAATTTGTACTGAATTAAAAAGGAAGGAGCATGGGTCTGAACATTAATATATTAAAGATGAAAGAAGAGGACCTTTTCCCGAGAAAATTCCAAATCATACATAATTATTATACATAAATAGGAAGTATGCTGGTGTAATGTTTATTAAACATAGGAAAACGGATCGCAAAAATTTAAACATGGGTTAATCCTAGCAGGAGGCATTATGTGATCTGCCCTTGAGGAATTAATGTTTGTTGAAATAAATGACATTGTGTCTAAAAGCATGCTTCTACCCACACTATTATATGGAAGTAAGAGTTAGGTAATAAGGAAAGACGTATGTTAGAAGAGAAAAGTGGGAATGGGGATACAGGTAATTCTTGACTTAGGATCGTTCATTTAATTATGGTTCAAAGTTATGATGACCTTGCAAAAATTACTTACAACTTGTACTTATAACCATCATACCACCTCATGGAAACATGATCACAATTTGGGTACTCAACAGCTTCCTTGCTTTTAAGACCAGTTTCAACATTCTGCAATCATGGTTGTGATTTGTGACCTGTTTTGCTGATTTCCAGCAGAAATGCCCATTGAGGAGACCGTGTTTCCTTAATTTTGCTGAAAATTGGGTCTGACTCAATTTATGACTTACATGCAATGACTTACAACAGAAATCCCAATCCCAATTGTGGTCATAAATCAAGGACTAGCTCTACTTGTTCACGTCCTCAAATAAGATAGAAGGTCAGGAAAGAAGAGGTGGTAAAGGAATGTGGTCTGAATACAAGAATGAGCAACCACTATAAGTACTTCCAGTGTCAGCTTTGGAAACCATATTAGGCCGGAAGCTTCCATGCTGCCATCTTCTCATGTGTGGGAAAGTAGGAGGGGGATTTTAGTAGAGAGGTTGTCTGTAGATATAATAACATTCTTCCTGTCAGTCCATGTCAGGGAGATCCTGCATCTGGAGAAGGAGTGGTCGGAGTGCTGTCTCAAGATGGGACGGATGGTGATTGGAGCATGTGATCAACTGAGGAGTAAGGGGATGGTTTTGGGGGTTTTGATTTACTGAGGGAAAACCCGGACCTCTCAGATTCGGATTTTCCCAGGTGTGCCTGTTTACCTATTCTAGTAAATAGAACTTTGAAAAATGCTTGCTTCAGAGTCTTTACTTGGAGTTGGGGGTTTTCTGGAACGCTGACATCCAGTTGGTTTGGTCATAGAAAAAGAATGAATGAGGACTTAGTTACAAAACGAATGTAAGAAAGAAGAGTCAATGGGTCAAGAAGAACAGGAAGACTATGGAAGTCTTGGTTAAAGAGACCCGAGATCTTTAAGAACAAAAATGAAAAGTTTAAAGAATAAAAATCAGTGTATGATGCTATGCATGGTTTGGGTGCAAGCTAGGATGGTTTGCAAGCATTGAAAGCTATGACGAGGTATAAGTGAATGGTATTGATATAGTCCCTAGATTATGGCTAGCTGTTGTTCCTTTTTTCTACCCCAATCATACTTTAATTCCTTCATCTTATTCTGTCTTATTCCTGCTTTGCACTTTGCATAAAGGTGCAAAAGTTATATGTCATAAATATGATTCGATAAAAGATAAATATTGTATCTTATGTATTTCTCTGCCTTCCCTGGATGTTGCCTTAGACAGTGAGATTTCTAAATTAGATAGATAGATAGATAGATAGATAGATAGATAGATAGATAGATAGATAGATAGAGATAGATAGCAATAGATGGATGGATGGATGGATGGATGGATGGATGGATGGATAGATAGATAGATAGATAGATAGATAGATAGATAGAGATAGACAGACAGATAGATATCGATAGATAGATGATGGATGGATGGATGGGTGGATGGAGAGAGAAAGAAAGAGAGAAAGAGAGATACCGATAGATAGATAGATAGATAGATAGATAGATAGATAGATAGATGGATGGATGGATGGATGGATGGATGGATGGATGGATGGATGGACGGACAGACAGACAGATAGGCAGGCAGGCAGGCAGGCACAGAGGACAAACTAGCAGAGACACAAGTTTAAAAAGGCAGTTTATGTTGCTGTAGGCCCATGTTTTCCTCCTTGCATGACATTTGGACAGCAAGGCAGGGTATAAATTAAAAGAACATCTACTATTACTTCCTAACTTAAGTTGGAAAAATCATGTGAACATTGCTTTGATTGGATTTTGCCAAGAGGCTAATTAAGATAAAGTCACTGTACTTTGTAGAACAATCATGTCAGGCTTTCAGCTAAACTCTTCTTGTTAAGTTCAGATTCTTGGAAAACGGAAACCTATTACAGGAACATTTTTAGCCTTCTACCAAGCCCAGCATTGTGATTCAGAGGTCTAATGGGCAAATTCCTTGTCCTAGAAGCTGCTTGGCTTCAGGAACAACTGGATGCGCCAAATCAATCTGATGTAGAGAAATGGTAAAATAAACCATTCCAATGAGCAGGTTGGAACAGACCCAAAGTCCTAGCTGGTTTAGCATCCTCTTTCCCACAGCTGTTTTATCCTACATTGGTCCCTTAGCAATTGATCTTCAGAACTTTCCTGTTGCAAATGTTTGGATGACAGGTATAGGTAGTCCTCGACTTACAACAGTTCATTTAGTGACCGTTCAAAGTTACAACTGTGCTGAAAAAGTGACCTGTGGCTGTTTTTCAGACTTACAACCATTGCAGCAGCCCCATGGACACGTGATCAAAATTCAGACACTGGTATACACACACAAACACAGACACAAGCAATGGATGGAAACTAATAAAGGAGAGAAGCAACCTGGAATTAAGGAGAATTTTCCTGACAGTGAGAATAATTAATTAGTGGAAAGACTTGCTTTCAGAAATTGTGGGTGCTCCATTGCTGGAGGTTTTTAAGGAAAGACTGGACAGCCTTATCTAAAATGAAGTCTCCTGCCTCAGCAAGTGGTTGGACTAGAAGTCCTACAAGGTCCCTTCCAGCTCTGTTATGATCGATTGATTGATTGACTCATATTTATGACAGTTGCAGGGTCCCGCCATCATGTGAGCATTGCTTGTGACCTTCTGACATGCTAAGTCACCGGGGAAGACAGATTCACTTAAGAACTAAATTATTATGTTTCACATAATAATTGTGGCAAGAAAGTTCGTAAGTGTTCTGTTGTTCTTGCTTAACAAGAGAAATTTTGGGCTCAGTTGTGGTCGTAAGTGGTGGACTACCCATATGCACGGGTAGCTTGATCTTTCCCAAACAATCCTGCACAACCACATTTCTGTATGTTGTCTTCCTTGTTTTCCACTTACCCACCAGTCCTTTTTTTATACACTCAATATAATCTGCTCTGCAGGACCAGAGGACCATCTGTGGCAAATTCTGAAGATCTGGCAGGAGGGTCTGAAGGAGAAGGACGGGCAAAATGCCTCTTCTGGATTCCAGAAACAAAAATATTTCCATTGCTAGAAAAATTCCACTGGAATTTAACCATGAATTTGTAATTCCTTTTGAAAGCCATCAGAGTTGTTGGCTATCGCCACGTCATGTGGTTAAACTCTGAATTTGGAAAGAATTGGGTTTTTTTTGTCCTTTGGGTTTCACGTTATTAATGCCACAACTAAACAAGAACCAGACTCTGAATTCTAGAGAGGAAAAAAATTCATCTCCTATGCATTGATAGAGAAGATTATTTTGCATCGTCTGAAAAAAACAGAAGAATTGTTCATAGTGCCGTAAATAAAATAGCTGATGTATTTTATGTCAGCAAAATTTTAAGTTCTGCAGAGCAAAAGACTCATATATCTGCCTCTAATTTTTACTGGTGTGAAATTTACTGTACAGCTAACTAGCAAAATTGTCTTATCCTGTTGATAGATGAATTCAGATCAATACCTATTTACATTCCAACAATCCAGCAGCTAGTTTATCTTGGCTGCACAGGGACATACCCAGTGGTGGGTTTCACATTGTTACTACCAGTTTGCCGTGCATACGCACACTCGCTTTTTGCGTGCTCACACCCGGTTTGCGTGCGTGCCTGCCTCCCGCAAATGTGCCTGGCCTCCCACGCATGTGCTTTGCTCGCACACACGCCTTCTGTGCTTGTGCCCAGCCTCAGAAACATGCCTAAATAGAATGGCATAGTGCTGGGGGGTGGGTGGGTGAGTCCACCCGCGATTTCTGCTACCGGTTCGCATGAACTGGCCCGAACCAGCTGAATACCACCTCTGGACATACCAAGAAAACACAGGATAATTATTCATTTGCTGATAGAGACCCCATTATAGCACTAATATATGAGCAACTCATTTATTGGACACCGCCTTTCATGAAGTGAGCCATTTTACGACTGTCATGACTTATGACCATAATTTCCAGACTCAATTACAGTTGTAACTCAAGGACTACCAGGTACATGGGAAGTGTTTCTAAACCTTACATAGCCTGCCCCTAATTTGAAGCTTTTTGATATGATGAATTAACAAGTAGCAATAGCACTTAGACTTATATACTGCTTTACAGCCCTCTCTAAGCAGTTTACATAGTTGGCATATTGCTCCCAACAATCTGGGTCCTCGTTTTATCGACCTCAGAAGGATGGAAGGCTGGTTCAACCTTGAGCCTGGTGAGATTTGAACTGCCACATTGCAGTCAGCAGGCAGTCAGCAGAAGTAGCCTGCAGTACTGGACTCTAACCACTGCACCACCGCGGCTCAGTGTAGAGAAACTATGATGAGGATCCAAATAAAATGGATGTGTTTTGGGGTTTTTTTTTTGCAGAAACTCATTGCTTTCTAGAACATGGAACTTGCTTCAAGTTTTTGTACGCACTGAATTGAAACTCAGGGGTATGTATCATTCTAGCTATAATTAAGATCGAGCCAAACTATCTCATCTCGCAATATTCACTTTGCAAATTTCTGAACAGATTTTTTTTTTCCAATCTGGCTCCTTAAAAGTCAACATAGTTTCCAGGGTTTTCCACTGATTCTACAAATACAGGGAGAGGGATTCCTGCTTTTCCCCCCATAACAACATTCTTTGTTATTACATCACCTTAGCTACCAGAAGCAGGAATTGAGTCATTCTTGACCTTTAAACCTTAAACATGGACAAGATTTTCTCTCTTTTGACTGCTTTAGAGCAGGGGTGTCAAATTCGATTTCATTGAGGCCCACATCAGGGTTGTGTTTGACCTTGGGGGGCCAGGGTGGGCATGGCCAGCTTGACATCACTTGTGTTGGGGGCACCTGTGGTGGCCTGTGGTGCGTCTGCCAGAGAAAACGGGCTCCTGAGCTCTGTTTTTGGCTGGGATGGCCTCCTGCAACTCTCTGCCAGTGAAAACGGAGCTTGGAATGGTGCATGCAGCCCTCCTGAGCTCCGTTTTCACTGGCAGAAGGTTGCAGGAGACCATCCCAATCAAAAACCGAGCTCGGGAACCCATTTTCTCTGGCAGACGCACCATTGGGCCGATCCTTTGCTCTTTCCAGGGTGGCCCTGCAGGCTAGATCTAAGCACCCTGCAGGCCAGATCTTGCCCCCGGATCTTGAGTTTGAGATAAAAATAAAATCCCCAAGATCAATGAACATTTTCTTTCAACTGTAGAAAATGCAGCAGGTTTTTTTTAACATAATAGATCCCTACATTAACCTTTCCCGACTCAACGATAACAATGTCTTCTAGTTCAAGCACACAGTGGGAATAAGACACAAAAACTATAATTATTTTAGATCAGTTTTCTTCCCTTAATTTCCTTTAGATGTGTTGGGACAAATATATCCTAAACCCCAGTAGAAAGCAGATAAAAATTATTAATAAACATCTCTGGCTATTATAATCCTTGACTACTGAGAAAACAAAACTGCAAACATATCAACTAGTAGATCAAATGTAGCACTGATGTGCAATTTTTCAAAGTAGACCCATCTTTTCTTATAATGAAACTGTGGTGGAGTTTCCTAACCCATCTTTGAAAAATCTAACTTTCTCCAACTTGGTGCTATTCTAGCAGAGCTGGACTTCCAATTTTCACATTGGCCATGTCAAAGTCCAACCCATGAGAAAGGAAAGTTAGTTGCGGGAAAAACATTGCAATCCAATTTTCATTTAATTAGGTTTGGTTTGTGTTATTGTCCATTTTTATAATTAACATGCCTTCAGAGAGAGGGGAATGATTTTGTACTCTAAGGCCTGGCCCTCACTGGGTTTTTCAAGAGTTAAGATACCAATTTTGAAAAGACAGATTTCCAAAAGCAATGAAAGGGAAGCTGAAAGTTCAGACTAATCTCTTGGCTTCCCCATTCACCTACTTCAAGAGCCACTTGACTTTTATGGGGGGGAAAAGGGAATTATTTCTGCAGCTTATTGGATGCAGGCAAGGTGAACGGGAAGCCTTAGCCAAGTCATGTTTCAATAAAAAAAAGAAAAGAAAGCAAAGTTGATTAATAATTTCTCAAAATTAGTCTTTCAACTCCGAGCCATGTTAGAATGTAGCCAAAGCAATAAAAAGCTTGTTGCATAGCTAGACATTGTTTTAACCAAGCTTCAAAAAGTGAATTGAATTATGCAGCCAGGTAGCAGTAACCTAACTTCTAATTAAAGAAGGAGAAGCTAATAGATATTGCGGCATTGTGTAAATTTTGGTTTACGGCTGAATGCAGCTTTGAAATTGCAAACATTCCATCTGCTCAGCAGCTGCGTACTCTAATCCCCTTTAATAACTTCGGCTTGTCCCTGTAAGAATCCAGGGTTCTTCAAACTTTGTCTTTGCATTCAAGGCCAGAAATCTTTTCCCCTTTCCTCTGCCTGTTTTTAAACAGATATTCCTGTTCAGCAAATGTTATATATGCATAATAGCAGTGGTGAAATGTAAAATTTGTTACTACTGGTTCTGTGGGCGTGGCTTGGTGGGGGGGAGGAGTAATGTGACTGGATGGGCGTGGCCAACTTTTTTTTTTTAACTTTTAAAAGCATTTTTTCTACAACCTGTTTGGCCAAAGAGATTGTAGAAAAAATGCTTTTAAAAGCCTCTGACGATCCCAGCTGAGCCACACGATCATCAGAGGCTTTTTTTTTTACATTTAAAAGCATTTTTTTGGCCGAAGAGGTTGTAGAAAAAACGCTTTTAAAATTTTTTTTAAAAGCCTCTGATGACTGCGTGGCTCAGCTGGGCATGGGGCAGGGATTTTTGCTACCAGTTCTCTGAACCACCCGCCACCATCACCATCGGGCGATCCGATCCGAACTGGCAGCATTTCACCCCTGCATAACAGCGCTCTAGAGGACTGTTCAAGGCATCGTGGTGCTTAACTGTACCAAACATCTATCTTTTTACAGAAATATTGGAGCAGGACAGAGGTTAACTCTACACAAAGATGAAGACCTGAAACAAATGGCAAATTGCTGGTACAGGAACTGCAGAACCTCTAGAACAGGGGTGTCCAATGCAAGGCCCGCGGGCTGGATCTGGCTCACGGGATGCTTAGATCTGGCCCGTAGGGCTGCCCTGGAAACAGCGAAGGACTGGCCCACGGTCCCTCTGCCAGTGAAAACGAAGCTCAGGGGAGCCGTGCGCAGCTCTCCTGAGTTCTATTTTCATTGGCAGAGGGCTGCAGGAGGCCAAAAACGGACATCGAGCTGGCCATGCCCACCCTGGCCACGCTCCACTGGCCCCCTGAGGTCAAACACAACCCTGATGTGGCCCTCAATGAAATCGAGTTTGACACCCCTGCTCTAGAATAAGCCTTAACTGAGGTCCCTTTTATTAAACAACGTCATTTATCAGGCCCTAGAAAGCACACCTTCTCTGCTGCAATGCCTATACTTTGAATAATATCCCCTAGAAATCTGTATGGCTCCTACTCTGATGAATTCAAAAACCTGGCTCCTCGGCTCCTCTAGGTTGTTTTTCATTTTTATATATTTTTTTCTACTTCTGGACATCATAGGGCAGTTTCTTAATTTTGCTGAATAGGGAATTCTGGGAGTTGAAGTCCACATCTCTTCAAGTTATCAAGGTTGAGAAATAATGGCACTGAGTGATATGAAACAACTAATAATTGTAAAATATCAAAAGCGTAAAAGTACAGCATCATTAGGCCCTGCAGATTTATAATAAGAGGCATTAAAACACTATTAAAGAAAGGCGAGCCAGGACAGACTGCCCTTTAAAACAAGGCTGCTGATGCACATTATAAGGACCATTTTAGAGAAGTGCAATTCTAGAATTGTGGTGCCATCAACGAAGCGGACTCATCTTTTAATGAAAAGAGATTCAGTGAAAATGCAATTTCTTGACTCCTGTACAGGCATACTCATGCAGCAGATTTTTTTTAAAAAAATCACAATATATAAGGAAGGCTTGGTACTACAGTATACCAAGAGCCTTGGTACTACAGTGGTTTAAAGCACCCTGTTATTAACACAGCTGCCTGCAATTTACTGCTGGTTCGAATCTCTCCAAGGCTCAAGGTTGACTCAGCCTTCCATCCTTTCTAAGGTAGGTTAAATGAGGACCCAGTTTGTGGGGGCAATAAGCTGACTTTGTATAAATATACAAAAGTATGAAGGCTATTGCTTAACGCACTGTAAGCCGCCCTGAGTCTCCGGAGAAGGGCGGCATATAAATCAAATTAAAAAAAAAAAAAAAAGGCTGACCCCGTAATTAAAAGTGTGATAAAGCAGATTTCTTTCTGGTTATTAGGGGTTTTTTTTGTAATGTGTTTTTATTGATTTTTCTATGAAGCGCCGAAAGTTAGGGTATATATAAGATGGGCATCCATATAGGTTTGCAAAGTAAGTAAATAAAATTATCAAGTAATCTGCTTGTCAATTAATTTATTTCAAGCATTGTGACAGAGAGCCTATTGCTTGGAATTTTTGCCTCGGGCACCCAATATAAAGGTCCTCCCGATACATAATTTCAGCTGTTTTATCAAAAGAAAGATATTAAGAGAAAGATATGCAGGAATGCATCCTTGGCTGAGTGTCAACAGAAGATCCCAGCGTAAAACTAGGATGCGTCTTTGAAGTATTAAATGCAAACCATCATATTTTTATGCAAAACTTGAGATTCATTTACATTACAGAACCTTCCCCCAAACCTATCCGCTCCAGATTCTAAATTTCAACATGTTGTTCAGTCAATAAATATTTTTTTCCTCCCTTTTCACTTGGTCATCCATGACCATCTGTTTTCATTTCCCCAAGCCTCTCATTAAGGTGACTTGGCTCTTTTGCTTCCTGCTTGGAAACTGATTGCTGATCAAGGCAAAATGCGATATTACATAATATTATACGCATGTGACAACTCCAGCAAAATGTTCTTGTATGCAGAGTGTTTTGCTGGATGTTATTGTCACGGGATTTTCTGTCACGTTTATTTCTTTTACAACCATTAAACAGAGAGTTGGCAATTTGGAGGCAGATTAATTTCTTAACACTGTGATTACACAGATAGACTTTTGCAAATCTCCCCCAGAGTTTAATGATACTTTCCTTTTGTGTGTGGATCAATACCATTTTGGCTCCATAAGAAAATGAGCGTTTGATTGCACTGCTTATAATGGATCAGAGCAATTTATAAATCACTGATGGTTTAAGTAATAATCTATAAAGGGAAACAATGCTTCTTCTTCCAAAAAAAAAAAAAAAAAGAACCGAGTCCTTTTTTTCAGGCGCCTCCTCCTCCTCCTCCTTCCAGAAAACCAAACGGATTTCATAATGAATTTTAAGGTATACCATGTTTAAAGATAGTGGTAAGGATATGAAGGAAGCCTATAATGTATAAATGGTGTAAGTATTAAAGCATTCCACATGAATGAATTTAGTTACTCTCACAAAAGCCCAGGTTCTAGCTCAGATTTACTATCTCTATATTGCAGTTAGAAACAAATTGCTAAGTGAACAGTAGTTTGTGCAGGTAATTAAATTCCTGGCAAACAAGCAACTGAATTCCATACTTTGATCCCTGAACCGTTACATTATACTAAATCAAAGCATAAGTGGGTAAATATTTATAAGAAAGTTGAACAAATGGAGGAAAGAATATTAAATTTGGACATTCTTTTTTCTGCATTAAAATGCACATAATCTTGCCTTAATCTACATTCAGAAACCATACCCTCCAGGTTGAAGAGCTGGCTGGGAAGAATGAATAACAGAATAATAGAGTTGGAAAAGACCTTGAAGCAGTCGTGGGTTGCCCCTGGTTCAGACCTGTTCACAAAAACTGGTAGTAAAACCGCCCCGGATGTCATCATAGGCAATCTGCACATGTGCGATCCCGTTGCGAACTGGTAGTAAAGGTAAGTAGAACCCAACCCTGCCTTGGAGGTGTTCTAACCCCTTGCTCAAGCAGGAGACCGTATACCAGGGGTGAAATGCTCCAGGTTCGGACCGGATCGCCTGATCCGGTAGCGATGGAGGCGGGTGGTTCAGAGAACCGGTAGCAAAAATCCCTGCCACCCCCCATGCCCAGCTGAGTCACGCGATCATCAGAGGCTTTTTTTTTTATTTTTAAAAGCATTTTTTCTACAACCTCTTTGGCTGAAAAAATGCTTTTAAAAGTAAAAAAAAAAGCCTCTGATGATCGTGCGGCTCAGCTGGGATCGTCAGAGGCTTTTAAAAGCATTTTTTGACAACCTCTTCGACTGAATTGGTTGTAGAAAAAATGGTTTTAAAAGTAAAAAAAAAAAAGTTGGCCATGCCCACTCAGTCACATTACCCCCACACACACCAAGCCATGCCCACAGAACCAGTATTAACAAATTTTAGATTTCACCACTGCCATATACCATTCTGGATAAATGACTGTCCAATTATTTCTTAAAAATCTCCAGTGTTGGAGCACCCAGAATTTCTGGAGGCAGGTCGTTCCACTGATTAATTGTTCTCTCTGAGAGAAAATTTATCTTTAGTTCTAGGTTGGTCCTCTCCTTGATTAGTTTTCATCCATTATTTCTTGTCCTGCCTTCACGTGCTTTGGAAAATAGGTTGACCCCCTTTTTTTCGTGGCAGCCCCTTAGATATTGGACCCTGCTATTATGTGCCATTTCAGAAATCACATTTTCAAATGTACTTATAAACCGTTCAAAGTATTAGGTCTAAAAGCAAGGTCTGAATGCAACATCATTTTGCAAGTGTAGACAGATTTGCCTGAGAACCAAGATTAGTTTCTGCTCCCTGTCAAGTATATATGCTTTGGGCCAAAGTCAGATTTGATTTCCTTTCATCTGTTGTGTGACGTAGTTGTTCCTTGAATGGACATGAGTAATGTAATTGAAATCTGGAGTTCTTGAGGTCACATGCTTGGGCTCTGCTGTTCTTTGAAGGACATTATTACGGACCCTCAGTAACATGAAAGGAAGGAGCAACTATCAATCTTGTTCCAATCTACGTTAAGTCAGTTGAAAATATGGAAGATTCTACACTGTCTCAATGAACTACAAATCCTGTATTTTAAGAATCAATATTAGAGAATAAAGTGAGCCACAGAGTCATTCTTTATAAATGTGGTACAGATGGCCATGGCTAATGGAAATCTTATGGTGAACTTGCTTTGAACTCCGTTCAATTTAGCACGTTCTCCTTTTTTATAAAATGGGGCAATGTGAACTATGAAAGTAGCCAACTCATGAAAAGTTATGGCGTGGTTTATTATCAGAATTAGCAATAGAACCTGAGCATTCAACAGCTGCCTAATGTTGGATCTGAGGGCATAAAAGAGGGCAGAAGTGATAGTAAAAGTGATTCTTAATACAGGTAGGCCTCAATTTACAACCACAATTGAGCTCAACATTTCTGTTGCTAAGAGAGACACTTCTTAAGTGAGTTTTGCTGAATCACTGCAGTTGATCAGCTGGGACTTAGGAGGCAGAGAACAGATGGGGGCGGGGCCAGTCAGAATTTTTACTACTGGTTCTCCGAACTACTCAAAATTTCTGCTACCGGTTCTCCAGAACTGTTCAGAACCTGCTGAAACCCACCTCTGAAATAACTTCAGAAAACAGCTACAAATTGGCATTCATCCTACCCTGCCAATTTAGAGATAAGACATGTCTAATACCAAACTCTAACCTGTACGAACACAGACAAGCTACGATTTGGATGGGACAGTGACATCAGAATCTGAATCTGGGCCTTATAAATAAACTTAAAAATCTTGCTCCGTCTTCAGATGCTCACATTACAGTAAGAATTATCAGGGGGAAACAAGAAAGAGGGAAATTATACAACCATGGTTTATTTATTTAACTGAAGCATATGCTTTGGAGTCCCTATGGTCAAATCATTGTTTTGATAAAGTAAAACATGCTTAGGGTCACGTAGTTTTATACTGAAGAATAGCTAGATTTTGCTAGGTGCAAAAGACCACACGTGAAGGTTCGATTAAGTTGATTTATTGCTAAAAGCCTATGCACAGGAATCTTCTCAACTAAAAGCTAGCACTTGGTTACATAAGTGCTAAGTTAGATAAGAGTCAACAACACTCAAAGGGAAGTTGGGCATAGCTTGCTTGTCACTTTATAAGGATTCTAGGCTGATTCATCTTTTCACTCTGTCCCCGGATTCTGCCATATCTTCTCCTATAGATTTACATTAAAAGAATGACCACAAATATCTTTATTTTCATTTTTCCTCATTCTTTTTCTTAGCATTGCTTTGCATTCTGCAATTCGCGTGATTCCTTCCATGAATCCAGTGCTCTTCCCTCCAAGCCCCATTGGATCGTATCTCTAGCATCTCCCCCAATCCTTACATGGAATATATTAATTCACCAGAGTCTTTATGTATTGCAATTATTACTGAATAATAAGCTGCCAGCCCAACTCTGGATGCATTTTCTTCTTCTGAAAACTACAGATGGCAGGACACTGTAAAGGATGATGGGGGATGACCATGGCAGATCTGAAGGAGGCAGTACAAGACAGAGGGGGCATGAAGAGTGTTGATCCAGAGACAGGATCAAAATTTCCGCTACCGGTTCTCCAGAACCTGTCAGAACCTGCTGGATTTCACCCCTGGTTGGGCTATAGTAATATTTTTAAAAGTTAGCAACAAATACTAGCTGGGGAATTCTGGGAGTTGAAGTCCTTGTATTTTAAAGTTGCCAAGTTTGAAAAAAACACTGGGCTATAGTGAATGTATCCTATTTGTATCCTGGCCACCCTCAGTAATATGCTTTCTTCCTAGATCTGTATTCACGCATTTCAGACTTTGATCCTTGATTTACATTCCCACAGCCCAATACAGAAGAGGATAATCCTCGACTTACAGACAGTTCATTTAGTTAACTGTTTGAAGTTACAAAAGCACTGAAAAAGGTGACTTATGATCATTTTTCACGCTTACGACTGTTGCAGCATTCCCATGGTCACATGATTTGCATTCGAATGCTTGAAAACTGACTCACACTCATGACAGCTCCAGTGTCGTGGGGTCACGTGATACTCTTTTGCGACCTTCTGACAAGCAAAGTCAATGGGGCAAACCAGATTCCCTTAACAACCATGTTACTCATTTAAGAACTGCAGCGGTTCAAGTTAACAAATGCGGCGAGAAAAGTCGTAAAAGGGAACAAAGTTCACTTAACAGTATACATTTTGGGATCAATTGTGGTTGTATCGTATTTTTCAGCTATAAAACGTACCTTTTTCCACCCTAAAAGGGGCTGAAAATTTGGGTGCGTCTTATACAACGAATGTAGCCCCGCTCACCCACTGGTCCCCACTCTTTGGCCTCTACCTCCCAGCAATTTACCTCCTTGCAGCAAGCAGCAAGAAGAAACAGCCCATTTCAGCTTCAGCACAGCCTAATTAGCACAAGTTGATTGTTGTTGGATCAGCCTCCCGACTCTCAGCTGTTCCAGGCTGCAGGGATTGCCTATTGCTGCGTGGGCTTCTGCTGCTTGCTGCAAGGAGGTAAATTGCTGGGAGCAGGTTTTTTTTTTTCTTGTGCTATTCAAGCTATGCTGAAAACGAAAATGAAAGTAAAGCAGGCTGTTTGCTACAACGAGGCAAAACTGCTGGGAGGCAGAGGCAGTTTTGTTTTTCTTGTTTTCCTCACCAAAAAAGATAGGTGCATTTTATAATCCGAAGCATTTTATACTCCAAAAAATATGGTAAGTGGAGGATTAACTGTATTGGTGATTCACTTAGTTTCTAAAATAGGAAAAATGAATAATAGAAAGAAGAAGTATAAATTAAATTGATTTTGATAAATACAAATGTTCCATCTAAGTGCCATGACACTTCCAGAACTGATGCAACATTTACTAGTACAATAAGCATGCTGCTATTTGGATCAAAATCGCATTGCTCTGCTCTGCGACAAACATTTTGTGTAGGAGAACTGTTAAAACACCATTTTTGAGATGAAGCAACTGTGGGAAGAGAGGCTTTCTTCCTTTCTTTCTTTTTGCAACAACCAGTTAATTTCCTTATTGTACAAATGAACAACAATCTGAGAAAGTCCATAAATTCTATAAATTTTTATAAGCAACCTGCCTCTTAGATTATAAACCCCTCTGGTGCTCTTATATTCAAATACTTTATTCTGCAAGCAGAACGCAATCCCAGAGCGTTTCAGCACCAGCTATGTATAGGGATCCTGAAGCACCATTCCTCAGCTGCTTGTGTGGCAACAAGACTGTTGTTGTTTGACAGTAACATGCCTGCCAAAATCACATCGCAGAAGCTGGCTCTGCAGATAGCTTTGGAGATCCAGAAGGAGGCTGCCAGCTGCCATTTCATACAGATGTCAGCTAAACGGTGGACTTTCTTTTGTAAATACCAATACATACCGTTTGCTCAGGTTTTTTGTTTTAGCAATCCACACACACTGCAAGTTTGGAAATTTTGCATTAAAAAAATGTTCTTACGCTTACAACTGCCGCAGAAACTCCTCCTTGCAACCTAAACACGTCAAGAATTTATCGAATATTTGTTAAGTCCCGGCCAATCCAACAGTCATAAATTTTCTTTCTTCGTTTTAAAATGTGCTCCGTTTCTTTTGGGATTTTAGGTTTGTTATGAACTGTTTTAGTTACTGTTACAAACAAGCGAGCAGCTGCCACGCAAGATCCTTATTCTCCACTGTTACTGGATTGGGACGCTCTTCTAAAATTTGGTTGTGAACCAAATTTTAGCATTCATAGCTGTGCTATTTCCTAATTACCTTTAAAACAAAATGGCAAAAAGTAAAATCTCCTTTTTGAGTCAAGCTTGACTCCTTGCATCTCCATGTAGCTTTCTTGGTAACAGTATAGTTACCAAGCAATAGTACTTTTGCTATTTCCTTCTTCTAGGACAATCCCGGGGTGTCAAACTTGATTTCATTGAGGGCCACATCAGGGTTGTGTTTGTGTGGGGGGATGGCTGGGTGTTGCTGGGGTGGGTGTGGCTCCCCGAGCTCCATTTTCACTGGCAGAGGGCTGCAAGAGGCTGTCGCGGCTGAAAGTGGGGCCCAGAGAGGCCATGTGTGGCCTCCCCGAGGTCCGCTTTCGCTGGCAGAGGTCTGCAGGAGGCTGTCATGGCAGAAAACGGAGCCTGGAAGGGCTCTGTTTTCACTGGCAGAGGCACTGTGGGCTGGTCCTTCCCTGTTTCCAGGCCAGACCCATGGGCCAGATCTAAGCACCCTGTGGGCCAGATGTGACCCATGGGCCTTGAGTTTGACACCCCTGTTCTAGGATTTTTTTAAAAAAAATATTATTTTCTGTTGTAGTCTATAGCTTTGAGATTTATTCTGGATGTCTCATCAGGTTCAGCCTGGCTTATTGTATCTGTCTTTTTCACCTCAGCCAAAGTCAGCTAGATATTGCCATCTAACTGAAAATGGTAAGGATGGATCCTTTTTTTTTATTTTTAAGAAAAAGCAAAAGAAGAAGAAAAGAAAAGAAAAAGGCTCAAGTTAACTGAATCAAAATGGTGATTTGTTCAAAGACAAGCACTAAATTAAAAGAAAAAATCAAAATACTTTTGAAAGTATCTTTCCTGGCTTTTTTTGGAGATATTCAAGGACTGGGTAACCATCTGTTGGAGATGCTGCAGTTCTGGATTTCCTGCATAATCTAGTCAGTTGCATTACTTAGCTGCCTATCCAGCTATAATTATCTACTATCAAAATCTTAATTATTCCAGCAGTTAAAGGCTTTTAGTGTAATTCTCTGTAAACCGGTGCACTCAATTTGGGTGACCTTTGATGGTCATCTAACAAGCTCATTATATCAGCGTTGAAATCCTGCCGGATCTATCCAGCTCGTGCGAACTGGTAGGGCTGGCGGTGGGAGGCTCCGCCCACCCGCCGGGATGTCATTATGTCCCGTTTTTGACCCTCTGCACATTTGCAGAAGGCTCTGCGCATGCACAGAAGAGGTGTGCATGCTCACATTTCTGAACCGGTAGTGAAGGTAAGTGTATTTCACCACTGCATTATATCCTGCTAGTAAGTCTCTTCAGGTGCAGTGGAAAGACTTCCCAAGTCCATTTAAGGGGAAGACAGCCAACCGATTAGGTTCTTTTCAAACCTTATTCTACATTTGGCTCCAGGTTTCAAATGAAAGCCCTCCATGGTGCAGAACCTTCCAATAAGCTTTGGGAAAACCTTCCAAATAAATTTTGGAGTCTTTGGTGGAAACATCTGCTTTAATTTTTTCCTTAAGGGTCTAGCTGCAGAGAATTTGAGCTGCAGAATTGAAGCCATTTATGAGTTTCCTTTTGTTGCAGTTTGAGTTGGGAGCAAACTTGATATAACCTGAAAAGGGTGTTAACATTTGTCCAGAAAAATAAACGCTCATACTACAGTCCCCCGTAGTACACACACTAATCTGATCAAAGTTGCTCGCAATCTTTGCCTTGTTTGTGCTTTTTTTTTAAAAAAAAATGAAAAAGCATTCTCTGGCTGGCCCAGTGGATGTTCTAGAGATGTTCTGACTTCACTCAATGTCTTGGCGTTTTGCAGTTCATCTTCTGCAGCTGTAAAGTCTGTAGAATTTCCCAGAAAATAGAGCTTCCAAACATATTATAATCAGAGCCAGGATAGAGAAAAACACATCCCTTTCTTTTAGTTGAAGAATTCTTGAACAAATAAAATAGTTCCATCAGGTCACCAAAGAACTCCTGACATACTCATTCAAAGTATAGGACTCACATACATGTTCACAGATAGGGGATCCTAATAATATATTTTTTATTTCCATATAACACTTTGCTGAGAAGAACAGACCAACATTGCTTTTCCCCATAATGTACAGGTAGTCCTCAACGTACGACCACAATTGAGCCTAAAGTGTCTGTTGTTAAGCGAGACATTTAAATGAATTTCCCCCAATTTGACGACCTTTCTTGCTCCTGTTGTTAATTGAATCAAGATTCCCCATGGACTTTTGCTTCTCAGAAGGTCACAAAAGGTGAGCATATGACCCTAGGACCGTGCAATCCTCATAAATATGAGTCAGTTTGTCAAGCATCTGAATTTTGATCAAATGACTATGGGGGTGCTGGAATGGCCATAAGTGTGAAAAACGGTCATAAGTCACTTTTTTCAGTGCTATTGTAACTTTGAACGATCACTAAATGAACTGTTGTGAGTTAAGGACTACCTATATAACAGGGTTATATAGGGTTACCCAAAAATGGAATAAAGAATTGTTAAAAGTTTGGCTCACCTTTTCAACTGGCATCTCAGTACCACTGAAATTCCTAGTCAGAGATATAACCTGTACCCTCAATCATGTACGATGATGGTTGGCATAAGATTATTGTGATCTTGATTTGGTCTAGTGGTTTTCATGAATTCTTACAGAATCCCACAGGGGCACAAAATAAACTCCTGAAGAACTTTGTTTACTTCAAGCTCATTTAAATGTCTCCAACACATGAGTAGAACTTTTCCCACACAGTTGGCAAAATGCTCACCAATACAGGATCGCTTTCTATATTTTACAACAGAGGTGTCAAACTCGATTTCATTGAGAGCCACAACAGGGTTGTGTTTACCTTGGGGGGGTGGGGGCCATGGCCAGGGTGGGCGTGGCCAGCTTGATGTCACTCATGTCAGAAGCGCCTGTGGTGGCTTGAGCGCTCTGCCAGCAAAAGCGGGCTCCTGAGCTGCGTTTTCGGCTTCTACGGCCTCCTGTATGGCCCTCCCAAGCTCCCTTTTCACTGGCAAAGGCAAAAATGGGGGCCAACCCTTCACTGTTTCTTGGGAGGCATCACGGGCCTGATCTAAGCACCCCGTGGACCAGATCCAGCCCCCGGACTTTGAGTTTGACACCCGTTTTACTAGATTGGCATGCAAAATGTGCCAAATCCTCAGCTCTATACTAAGTTATTTTTGTCCCAAAACATTCCTCTATTAAAAGTTTAACATGACTGCCCAGTTTGCACTTGCCACACAATGGGCAAATTCTTTTCATCTCCTGCCATCTTCCTCTGAACCCTATTAGTTTGATGTTCTTCCATATCCCCTATTCTATTATTGCATTAACGGTAACTGGTATCCATTCTTTTTCTAAGCCTGTGCTAATTTTAGTCTTTCAGATACATTAGGGAGAAGGGATGGGCACCAAATAAGAAGTGCAATGATATGGTACTTCCAGAGGCCGCTAATAACTATTAGACAATTTTACTACCCATTTTGACATTAAAAATGTGTTTCATGCATATCCTCCCTCAATGCAAAATCTGGGGGGATAATCAAGGTCAGGGACTATATTACATAGCCAAGACACCTGAACGGATATCCGGAAGAATATCCACTTGTCTGGAATTTGCAGAACTGATTCTTTGACTTTTTTTTTTTGAATCTATGTAAATATCCAGCTGTCCTAGAGGACAATTTTTCCTTTGGCATATTCCTAGGAAAGGAAATGCTATTTTTTGTGTGTGTGTGCAATGCAGGTGCTAAGCTTGGATTAGTTTACATAGATGTGAGATGTCAATAGGTAAACTAAATACTGGCAGTGGAATCAATTCAATATTTTTAAAGTTCATGGACACATATATGAAGACTGGAAAGCAAAAGATGTTTACTGTGCAGAGAAATTTAAAAAACCATCCAGATGCATAGATGATGCCCAGATTTCCTTTCTTAGCAAACTGTGATTGCCAACTGTAGTTAAAACCGATCCTGGCTAATATATATGTTGATGTAGCACACATGTATATGTGTCAAAAGTCATATTTGAGAAAAGGGCAGAACCAGAACAATTTTTGTATTAATTGAGCCAACTAATTAAAAATTAATTAACTCTGCAGTAAGAAAACTCTTTTACAAAATCAAATGAACCCCATCTGGTGGCGCAGTGTTTAGGGTGCAGTACTGCAGCTACTTCAGCTGACTGCTAGTTCAGCAGATGAGTGGATCAAATCTCACCGGCTCAAGGTTGACTCAGCCTTCCATCCTTCCAAGGTGGGTAAAATAAGGATCCAGATTGTTGGGGGCAATATGCTATTTAGTATACTGTCTTTGGTGTAAGCCGCCCAGAGTCCTCGGAGAGTGGGTGGCATAGAAATATGAATAATAAAAATAATAATAAAAAATAATCTGTATGTGCCAACAAATTCACTCTAACATACAAATGTACAAATATACACACATATTCTTTTCTTTTAGGTGAAACAGCAAAGAATAAGGGGAGGAAACCCAGGATTTATATAATTCCTGCATGCATTTATAGAAAGGTAAGTTCAATTCTCATGCAAAGAGCTTAGTATATTTCTGCAGATCACTGCAAAATGAATCATTATGTCAAAGTGAAAGATATGGAATGGATAAAAGACTGAATGGAAAAAGGCTGGACAATTCTGTTTTCAGGCAGACGACCGAAACAAAAAAAAAGCTAAGAATGAACAGAGAATTTCATCACAATATGGTTTTCTTTTTTTAATATGGCTATAAAAATATTCAAAACACTGCACACCAACCCAACAATAGAAATCATTTTGAACAGCCTCATTGGAACAGTTGCTTCTGCGGAAATAGCATTTCTTACGCCGAAACAGGAAAAATTTGGTCATTTGCATTCCTTTAGAGAATAGGTTGAGGTCACCTGGAGGTTTATCTGTGTCATCAGGGTCACCTGAGTAGTGCAAATGGATGTGGAACTATTCAGATGATCCTGATAACACAGATAAACCTCCAGGTGGTCTCAATGCAAATGACCAGCTGTCTGCAAGGAGTATAAATCCTTCCATTCTCCACCATCCAGTCAGAGCTGAAGAAGCTTCTTGGATGAGAAGTGAACTGTCTTCAAAGAAAACCAAGAAAGTCTAGTTGCCTCTTGCAAAAGCACCCTTGGGTGTGTTATAAATGTTTGTCACCCTATGTTATTTGTTAAAAACAATAAAGGCAAGGTATTAACTAAGTCAAATCCTTTGTTCTCAGAAGCCAGTTTTATAGGCACAAGCTCAGCTTAAACAACCAATGATTTGATATCCTGGTTGTTTTCTTTAGAGAAGGCAGAAGACTATCTCAAGCCTGCCAGCTTGAAAAGCAAAAGAAGAAAAAGGCTAACAATTAAAATGCTGCCCTTTTCCCAATTCAGCTGTTGAAGTTCCTTGCTGAAGTCAACAGACGTGACCAGCTGATTGGAAGATAGGACAGATAAGCCCCTGTCAGTTTTGTCATGCAGGGCATTCTCCATGGGCAACAAAAATACTGAGCTTGGGCACAAGGTGCTTCAGTCGACAGTTGCAACTACACACCTGAAGAAAATGGGCCAGGACAACCATAGCATTGTAATTCTACTATAATGTTGTCCGATTCTGTCCTCTGACACCTGAAGCCCTTATCTCAACTGCACATTCAGACTCAGGCTAAATTTACCTACAGAAGCACAAGAGCTACCAAACAAACCAGTGAACCTTTTTCAACTGCTGCATTTACCCCTTGATATAGGGGCCTTGGTGGTGCAGCGGACTAAGTGCTGTTATGTAGCACTTAGCTGCCAGCTGCCTGCAATTAGTGCGAGTTCAGATCTCACCAGGCTCAAGGTTGACTCAGCCTTCCATCCTTCCGAGGTAGGTAAATTGAGGACCCGGATTGTGGGGGCAATAAGATGACTTTGTAGAAACACTGCTTATGGGGGGCCAAAAGCCCTAATAAGCAGGTATATACAAAAGAATGAAGGCTATTGCTATAAGTGCATTGTAAGCCGCCCTGAGTCTTCGGAGGAGGGCAGCATATAAATTGAACTAATAAATAAATAAATAAACATAAATTACTTGAGTGATTGGGAATCCAAGACATTTGGAGGGTGGAAGTATGAAAAAGGCTACAGTTCACCATTTCGTTTGTTTTGTCTGGAAATGGGAAGATATCTTGTGCTGGCAAGAAAGTCTCAAGGTAATTTTTCTTATCACACCTGAAGGTGAAGTGGGTGTAGACCTAGGAGGTGATGAAAAGCACAAGCCCATACACACATGCAGATCACAGATGAACTTTTGTTGCAAGCCTCAACTTGGCTTTGCTGAATTGTCTCTCAATAAAGGAGAATATTTGTAGCTCAGGGTTGAAATGAGGGCTCCTTGGTGCTCTCTGAGTTTGGTTGTTTTCTTGCAGACATTTCATGACCCAAACTAGGTAACATCATTATCTAGGCATTGATGATGTTACCTAGTTTTGGTAACAAAATGTTTGCAAGAAAGCAACTAAGCTCAGTGTCAACCCTTAAGCGAAACTGGCTGGTCCATCTCTGAGGCATCAGGGTTGCCACTAGATGGGAGGGGGAGGGAAATAGTTAACTGGAGTTTTGCAGTCAAAACAAAAGGTTTTTCCTGTGGGAACCAAGGTCATCCCAACAGGTGGCTGGGAGGGGAGGAGGAGCGAAGTAACTAAGCAACTGGCCAGCACATCTATTGAGCCATGTGACTGATGACTTGGGGAAAGGGAAAAAACTTTCTCTTTTAATTAAGTAAAAACCGCGGGAACGTTCAGAGTCGGTTTTCACCAGTTGTGTCAATATGATGAATCCAATAAATTTGTTTTTTGAGGAATCTACCTGCCTTGGAGTTCTGCTTTCTACCGGTGCATTTCTTGGAACGCTGACATTCAGAGAGTACCAAGGACTCAATTGTCTCTCTCTCTTTCCTTCTCCAAAAGGATTCCATTCTGCCACTGAGATACTCTGAATCAAGGGAGATTTGCACGTGCTATTGTGCAAATAGTCTGCTACTATTTATGATTTGTCAATTTCAAAAGCAATCCCCAAAAACTCAAAGAGAGCTCTCCTGGCATTCAGAAACAGCAGCAACCATCTGATGATAGTTTGGAGGACAGAGCACTCACAAGGACTGATATGACTATAAGCCATTCTTACTGGAGTGGCTTCCAAAGTACATTAGTACTAATTTAAGCTGCCATACAACATGGTCAGAATTTAAATGGCATACCACAGCTGGTTTGAGGAAGAGTTGAGTATTGTTTGATAGCCACTACCTGTGCTGGTTCATGAATGTGTTCAGGCATCACCAGACTTTAGTCAATCAGCTTCCTCTAGCAATTAAACTAAATTGATTTTCTTCTTGCCTAGGTTCAGCCCTTTAACCTCCGTCTTCCAAAATGTTTCCATGGTCAAAACAGCCATTGCAATTCATTATTTTATAGCTTACAAGCATTATAAACACTTCATTTATAAAGAAGAGACAAAAGCCAGTAGAATTTGGTTCCAACATAGATGCAATGAAACAGGAACACAGGAAACGCCTTATTCTGTTTATCCAACTAGCTACTACTCAGTGGTGGGATTCAATTTTTTTTTTACTACTCGTTCTGTGGGCGTGGCTTGGTGGGCATGGTGTGGCTTGGTGGGCGTGGCAGGGGAAGGATACTGTCCATTCCCTCCCACTCTAGGGGAAGGTTATTGCAAAATCCCCATTTCCTCCCGATCAGCTGGGACTCGGGACGCAGAGAATAGATGGGGGCGGGGCCAGTCAGAGGTAGTATTTACCGGTTCTCTGAACTACTCAAAATTTCCACTACTGGTTCACCAGAACTGGCCAGAACCTGCTGAATACCACATCTGTACTACCTGTTCCAGCCTTCCCCATCCCCAATGCCCTCCAAATATGTCGAGATGCTAGAATTCCCAGATGAAAATTTCTGAGAAATTATAATCCCTACACATCAGCAAGTCCCTAAATTGAGACAAGTAAGTTTACTTTGCCTGGCAAAAGGAACTCCAGTAGACCATTTTTTTTAAAATTTAATTGCTCCCTGACCTTTTTCTCTGAATAAGCCAGGAAACAAATACAAGACTTTCTGTATATAAAGAACTCTGTCATAGCAGTACAATACCCCCAATTAACAGGATGATGACTGTTGACTTCCTATGACGAATTTTCTACAGCAGGCATTCACCCTGACAGCAAGCTTATTTCAGAATACTAATACTGGCAACCACAACAACAAGCCAGCCTGCCTTTGGGTAGATTTTTCAAGATGCTTAGAGCTACATGCCAGCATATGCTGATCTCTTGTATCTGATGTGGCACTAAAAATAAGGCCTGGCAACCAGAACCGTTACGTGGGATGAAGAATAATTGCAGGGGAAAAGAAGGAGCCAATCAAAGTAGCCAGTAAGAATAGACAAGGAATAGAATCTGGAAGAAGGACGAAAAGCAGTCAAGGAAGAAATCAGACCCTGCAAAGTTATTTAAGTGATATGTACAGGTAGTTCTCAATTCACACAGCCATTCATTTCTGACCATATGAAGTTACAATGGCATTGAAAAAAAAGTGATTTATGATCGCCTTTCACACTTACGACCATTGCAGCATCCCCATGATCATGGGATCAAAAGTCGGACGCTGGGCAACTGACTCATATTTATGACGGTTGCAGTGTCCCATGGTCATGTGGTCATCTTTTGTGACCTTTTGACAAGCAGAGTCAAGAGGGAAGTCAGATTCACTTAACAACCCTGCTATACTAACTTAACAACGCCACAATTGTGGCAAGACAGGTTGTAAAATGGGGGAAAACTCACTTAACAACTGTCTTACTTAGCAATGGAAATTTTGGGCTCCATTGTGATTCTACGTCGAGGACTACTCTACATATAAAATGAGCATCACCTAATATTTAAAAAACATTGCGTATGTTTTCAATTATTTTCTTTTAGCACAAACTGGGAATTGACTGAAATATCACTCCATATCAACTTAAAAAGGTCCACTGAATGTAAGAGGCCTTAGAATGAGTACATCTACCGACAAGCTAAGTTATGAAGCAAGAATGATAAGCAATCACTTTTGAGCTATTTTCACTTTGTAGTCTTAATATACATCAACCCAGAAGTTGAAATTCAGTGGAACTTAGTCCCAGGTTGGGGAACTTAAAACTGCAGCCTCAAAGAACAAGAATAAATATATCAGGTCTGCTATCTGCGTGGTTTTGACTTAAGAAATGTTTGGTAAAAAGAGTATGGTATAAGAACAGCTGGAGAGACAATGGTTTCCTCTTTCTTTTGAAAACTTGAAAGTTTTAAGGAAGTCATATTTTAATTTCTTTATGACTTCTTTAATATATATATATATATATATATATATATATATATATATATATTGAAATGAAATGAAATGAAATGAAATGATATCTATGTTTTCTCAAAAATTAGACCCTGTCTTATATTTTTTTGAACCCCGAAATAATCGCT
This sequence comes from Pantherophis guttatus, assembly GCF_059756535.1. NCBI lineage: Eukaryota > Metazoa > Chordata > Lepidosauria > Squamata > Colubridae > Pantherophis > Pantherophis guttatus. Next base: position 17,405,062 of record NC_142068.1, read on the forward strand.
TGGCCTTATTTTCCGGGAGGTCTTATCATTTTGGGGCGCATGGAGCAAGATGGGGCTCCTTTTGCCTTCTTACCTGATTTCCAGCTCTGTCTCCCTAACCCTAACCAGAGGAAATGGCGGTGACCGGCTGCGCATGTGGTTAAATATTTTTGGGGAGGGCTTATTTTGGGGGGCTTATTTTAGCGGATGTGCTCAAAAGCCCAATTGGGCTTATTATCAGGGGATTTCTTATTTTTGGGGAAACACAGTCTCTCTCTCTCTCTCTCTCTCTCTCTCTCTCTCTCTCTCTCTCTCTCTCTCATATCTATCTATCTATCTATCTATCTATCTATCTATCTATCTATCTATCTATGTATTTATCTCTCTCTCTCTCTATATATATATATATATATATTCATACCTGTGTTTCCCCCAAAATAAGATCCTGTCTTATATTTTTTTGAACCCTGAAGTAAGTGCTTGGTCTTATTGCCATGCGCTCAAAAACCCTATTGGGCTTATTATCAGGGGATGTCTTATTTTGAGGGAAACAGGGTATATATATGAAACTCAGATATATATATGTGCGCATGCGCGCACACACACATCTATATATGTTCTATGTATCTACCTACCTACCTACCTACCTACCTATCTATCATCTGCACATGGTGTGAGTCCCATGTATTTCTTTTATTTTTCTCCTAGCTTGTTTCCAGAAATCTGAAATGATAGGAAGAAATGCAAAAAAAAAAAAAAGAAAGAAAAGAAAAAGAAAAAGGAAGGAAGGAAGGAAGGAAGGAAGAACCAAAAGTCGCTAACTTTACCATGCAAATCCTGTTCGTTGGTCTTGGGGCTGCTTCGTGCTCTGCGTTCTGCCTTTTTGATGACGGGCATCCCCCCTCCGCTTATGCCTCCGATGCCTCCTGCCCCATTGGTGGCCCCGTTTTGAGTCTTGAGGGTACCATTGTAGACCGTCGTACACGCTGGATGGCTCTTGTAGATGGCTGGAGGGCTGTTCAAACGGTTCTGCCGATCAATCTGCCTGTCTTTGATTTTTTTGTGCTGCGGTTTGTTGTACTGATCTTCCCTGTTTATGAAACTTGACATTCCATATATGATTTCTGAAATGAAACAAGATAAAGGGCATACAGTTCAGATTCCATGCAAATGCCATCTGCATTTCTTTTCAGGCAGCCCTCGACTTACGACCACAACTGAGCCCAAAATTTCTATTGCTAAGTGAGACACTTGTTAAGTGAGGCTTGCTCCATTTTATAGCCATGGTTGCTAAGGGAATCGCTGGAGTTTTTAAATTAGCAACACAGCTGTTAAGTGAATCTGGCTTTCCCTGTTGACTTTGTTTGTCAGAAGGTAGCAAAAGGACACCACCTGACTCCAGGACACTGCAACCATTGTAAATGTTGGCAACCTGTTGCAGTGTCCTGGTATGTCACATGATTGCCACACCTGTAACCTTCCCACCTGGCTTCTGACCAACAAAGTCAGTAGGTGAAGCTGAATTTGCTTAATAACCATCGTAAATGTTGGCAACCTGTTGCAGTGTCCTGGTGTGTCACATGATCACTACACCTGTGACCTTCCCACCTGGCTTCTCACCAACGAAGTCAGTGGGTAAAGTTTGATTTGCTTAATAACCACACGATTCCGTTAAAAACTGCAACAAATTGTTCAACAACTGCGACCAAAAAAAAAAAAAAAGAGCAGAAACATCCAACACGGCTCACTTAACACCAATGAAAAATATCGATCCCAGGTGTGATTGTAAGTGGAGGACAGCTTGTGCCCGTCCTGTTTCAACAAATCAAGGCAGCGCGGCAAAATACGTAACCTAGATTTGAAAGGTGTAGAGTTGAGTTTACCTTGCTCTCCATAAATGGTAGGCGGAAGGTGATGCTGAGGAAAAAACTGAGGTGGTATATCTCCAGGCCCGGTAACAGGCGGGTAGAAAGCTGTATGAGAGTTATGGATGAAATGAGGATGATGAGTGAGGTATGGTGGTAAGTGGTGCGTTGGAGAAATGGCAGAAGGATAGCTAGCAGGATAGCACTCTGGAGACTGAGGTGTGACAACCACCCTTCGAACGCCCGTACTGTCTTCTAATACCTGCAAAGGAAAGGCAACCGGATGAATAAAATTAGCATATATATATATATATATTTGCCTGAAATAATAACAGTATTGTGTCATTCTTTTCCTTCCATTCAATAAACAGAAAAGCTTTTTTTTTTTTTTAGGGTAAGGAAGATCATCTCTATCTAAGAAAGTCCGATGCCAGAAATTTCCATGATAACAGCTCACTCACGGCAGACATTCAGGCAGCCATCCTAATTATAGCAAGGCATTTTGTAATTGCTTTAACAATGAGAATTTGAACAGAGATCAAAGTAGCACTAGCGTGCAGAAGTTACTTGTCCCTTTAAAAGGACACATTTTGTTTTTGCACAGATTCAAATGCCAACCTAAAGGACTGGGTGAATACCAAACAGGGGGCCTTTTGTTCAATATTATTTGTGGAGTTTGATGATAGATAGAAAAAGCAAGGAGTTCAAAAACTAAGGAAATCAGACCTGTGAGAAACCAAGACTTAACATCCAAAGTCAACATTATGCCTTTTGTGGTTTATACCATTGTACACAGGGGTGGGATTCTACCGGTTCAGACCGGTTCAAGCGAACTGGTAGCTCCGATGATCAGCTGGGAGTGAACAGGTTCACTCCGACGATCAGGTGGGCCCACCCGCCCCTGCACTTTACTGACCTATATCTTCTCAGCTGATTCACGCGGCAGAGTGGATTGCCGCGCCTCGGCTGTGTTAATTTCCAGCAGTAATGCAGAAGGTACATTTTTGTAAAACTGTGCATGTGCGCATGCACATGAAGTGCGCAATCACCGAACTGGTTGTTAAACCAGCAGGATCCCACCACCGATTGTATGGAGTATATTTGGTTTAAAATGCAGTGGCCTGCATGGTTTTATGCAGACCCAGATGTTCATAGGTGTGTCATCTCTCCTGAGGGAGCTGCAGTGGCTGCAGATCTGCTTCTGGGTACAATTCAAAGTGCTGATTGACACCTTCAAAGCCCTACATGACTTGGGATCCAGTTATCTGAACGTCTTGACCATCTTTTTCTAGTCACATCTATCTGACCCACTAGACTGGGGAGACAGGGAATGTTGCAAATGCCCTCTCCTAAAGAGGTAAATCTTGTCAGAGTTTGTTGCAGCAATCAAATCCAGAAAGCAAACACAGGTAACTGATTCAGCAGGATTCATTAACTTCTCTTTATATATAACACATGAAGTAAATATACAATACCAACAGGAGAGAACAGTTTTCAGTTTCAATTCAGCAGACTAGTTTTTTGTTTTGGTTCTCAGCACAGCACTTAGAGCTAAACACAGCTAAGCCATGCCCAGGCTCCTTGCTGTCTCAGCTCCCATTGGCTGGTACTAAGCCTTATTCATTGGCTGACCTTGTTACCATGTCTCTGCCAGTCATGAATACACTGACAAATCTGGTGGTACTCAGAACAAATCTGGTGGGACTTCTCTGTGGTGGCCCCTTCCCTTTGGAACTTCATCCCTGAGGAGATTAGATTGGCCTCCACTTTGACACTCCTTCATAAGGCCCTGAAGACCTGGTTTTGCAAACAGGCCTGGGGAATCCAGAGTTGGATGGTGCTCATCTAGTGACTTGTCTGATTAATTGTTGTTACCGATGGGTGGGGGTTATTGTTTTTATTGCATGTATACTGGGTTTTTACCTTTGTAAGCCACCCAGAATCATTGAGAGCGAGTGAGCAGCCATACAAATTCTATAAAAAAAATAAATTCATTTGGATTGGTTGCTGGTTTTGAAAGCTAAAGGGCAAGAAGAATCTGTCTCTATCATCCATGGATTGCTTCCAAATGTCTGTATTGCCCACAGATTGTTCTCCAAGATGCCGGAGCAGAAGGTTCTGAATCAAGTGATTGAAAGAAAAGTGCATGAGAGAAAGATAATAAAACTCACTGAGGGTCTATTTATTTTTCTTGACCAAAAGGAGCATCCTGGGTCATCTCCAACGGGTGGTTCTGTGTTGCCTAGAAAGTACTGAGTTGGGGTAATAAGGAGAAGGCAAATAAGCAGCGGTTGATGGTTGGCTTGCTTGCATTTTTTTCCCTGCTGGAAAATATAAAGGAATTTGGGCCCGTAGAAAAATAAGAGTCATGGCTGCTATCCAAAAAACGTTGGGAAGAATAAAATAATTTAGCAGTTGAATTCTACAGTTGGAACAGTTGATGGGACAGTTGCCACTACATCAAGCTTAACCCCCAGAAAGTGCCAAGTTCTAAGATGTCCTTGGCTTTCCATGTTCAGCTGTTCTCCTGAAAATGATGTACTGTAGCTTCAAAGATTCTAGCTTTAGAGGAGCATGCCAAAAGATTCTGTCAAATGGTATATTAATTGTCCTTGGATTAAAGGAAGGTCTCACTTTGATTATTGCCATGGGAATGAGATGCTTCATTCATCTGTCCTTTTGGATCTTTACCCAAAGCTTGATAAAGTGATTGAATCTGCAGTTACTTCAGTCTTAGATAATCTTCTATTTAATTTCAGAGGCCCATCGGTCCAATATTTCTAGCCTATAAAAGTTCCCTCCATAATTTATCCCAAGAGGTTTGGACTATGTTAGAAATAGCCAAAAGAGGGGTGGGGGGGAGGAATGCATGGAAACGTCAGGCAGTTTTTTAAAAAGTCAGTCTTTTAATTATTACTCAACTATATCTCCCATATCTCATTATTTCTAATCCTATTCCAATTATTCCAAGCGCTGTTCCAATTATTATACACTTAGGGTGGATTTCTTACTGTAAATATATAAATATGAATTTTGTAGATACTTTTAAGACTTATTAAATAGTGTGCTCTAATTATATTATCTGTTCCCCAAGCTGCTGTGTGTGAGTAAGGAAAGCAATTGGTAATCCAATTCTTTGACAGAAGTTTGAAGTGACATTTACAAAATGTTGGTTATCTGAACAACATACAGTATTTTGGCTAAAGTAAGGGATACCTTGGGAGCAATGGATGAATTGCTGTTCCTTTTGAGATTGAATTAAGGAGATGATTGACAAACATTTATTACATATTAACCACTCCATAGGTTAATTTGTAAGTACATTAGCAATACTCAATCATCTGTATCAACAAACTGTCTTCTTTTGTGACATTTCAATTAGTGCTAATAAAGGCATTGATTTTGTTCCCTAATGATAAAAACGGCTTTTCATTTGCTTTCCTGCATGAATACAACTTGACATCCATCTACATGCCATAAAATGTGAAGGACATGTATGGTGAGGCAACAACTATATGAAGGTCAATCAAACTGACACCAAAGAGTATGCAAGGTTTTAAATTCTGCAGAACTCTTTTTCAGATAAAATGCTATATGAAGAAGTGAGTGGAGAAACAGCAAACCTTTTTTTATAAAAATGAGACCAGGCGTTGTATTTGTGGGGTATGAAGTTTAAAATCTATCTCATGATGAAAATGGCGGACTGAATGCATTAGTCGTTAGTAGCATTGTGTTTGCCTTTTGAAACTGCCTGCTAAATTTCCAAATATACCATAAATCAGATCTACTTCTTGTGCCATATCCGTTGGATTGGATGTTGGCGATCATGTTGGCGATCCTATTTTTATCAACAGCCACACAAAAAAGTGCTGCTGAGTTTTGTCCAAACCAGTCCCTTAGGTTTTGAAGCCATGATGTTCTTCTTCTGCCTGGACCTCATTTGCCTTCAATCTTTCCCTGGAGGATTAAGTGAAGTATGGTGTATTTTTCTGGGTGTCTCATCACATGTCCAAAATATTCTAACTTTCACTTTTTAATGGTTTTGATGATTTCCCTTGGCTTTCCCAAGTGGAAGTCAGATATTGCTCCCAAAAGCCTGGTAGTGATCACACCGATTGGCAGGTGCAACCTGGAGTCTCATACCAGGATATTTTTAGCACTGACACCTCTGAATTAGGAACAGAGGATTACTGATATATAAAGCACGCTTTATAACTGAGTAATGGTTTTTCTCCAAGGCAAACTGATGTAGACAACAAAATAGCTAACAATGAAGGGGATCCATGCTAGAGGAAGAGAAGGGATGGGTGTCTTTGCAAAAGCCTTTGTTTTTCCAAGGTTCAGCTGATTCAAGTGATTTGTCTTCAAGCAAATTTGTTATCAGCTAAGGTACACACATTTGTGCTTGCCTCATAATCTGTGCCTAGTTATGTCAAGCATGATCTGGATTATCCACTGAAGTGAGATTTAGATGTCTCTCGTATATTTTATGTCAAGCAGAGTTCCTTTCTGAGAGCTGTGGTGGTGCAGTGGTTAGAATTCAGTATTGCAGGCTAAATTCTGCCAGCAGTTCGGCAGTTTGATTGTCACTGGCTCATGATTGACTCAGCCTTCCATCCTTCCGAGGTCGGTAAAATTAGGACCCAGATTGTTGGGAGTGGGGGGCAATATGCAGACTCTGTAAACCGCTTAGAGAAGGCTGTAAAGCACTGTGAAGCAGTATATAAGTCTAAGTGCTATTGCTATTGCTTTCCAGCTCTTCTATCCTTTCCCCCCCAGTTCTATCCTGATTGGCCTAGAAGGACTCATAATCCCCATCTTCCCCCCTCCATCGCCCTACCCACTTCCCCATCACGTGACCATGAATTTACTTTGAAGGTATTGTCATTTTATTGGTTAGGGATATTTATGGATTCTAATGTTTTTATGCCATAAGTCACCAGAGTCATTTCAAAACCAAACAGGTGGCAAATAAATAAAATAAAATTAGAGTGTTGATTTGAGAGCCAGAATTTTCCACTGCAGAGATGTCAATAATGTGAACAAATCAGTCATCCAGTCCAAGGCTGAACAGTGTAACAGGTGCCAATCAATTATTTTAGGGTTTCCATCATTATTTGTTATAAAGGGTTTTTTTTAAAAAAAATTAAAACATTTTAAAGGGAAAAAAAATGACCAAATAAGAAGAAAACTGAGATTAAAAAGAATAAAATACCAAATAAAGCAGAAATTTACAAACATCATGAAACTAAAAAAGAAAAAAAAACCCTACAAAGTTTTGATAAGAATTTTCAATAGCGCTGTAGTTTGGTTTTGCTCAAAATTGGCTTATAATTTTAAAATGCTTATGTCATTTTAAAATTTCAGGTTATCGTTAAAATTAAATTAGTATACCAGAAACAACACCATATAAAATGTGAAACAAAATATATAATTGCAGTAATTTCTATCTAGCCAAAAAGGTTTTGTCCTTACCTAATAAATCACTGAAGACTTAAATACTAAGACTTTATGTTTTTTTTTTTAAAAAAAAACCTTCAAACCAGAAACTCATGCATGGAAAGGTAATCCAAATATAATTTCCATGTTGAGATACCATAAATTCTAGGTCAGTTCTCCTTTTCAAATGCATAGTTATTTCATATGTCAAGACACAGTTTTGCAATTTGATGTGCCATTCTTTGACAGCTCTAAAGAGTTGTCTTGTGCCATGCCAAAGGTCTGAGTCCTTAAATCCAGTCAAGCTTTGCCAAGTCAATTGTGAGGAACCCATTGCTGAGCTCCAGCAATGTGAGCTTGCCAACGAGGCAGGCAAGACACAACTATTTATTAAGGCAACATTTGTAAACAATCTTTCCAGCCTATCAAATGCTTGGGCTCCTTAAGGGCCTTGCTCCATGTTCTGTCATTAATTCCCCAGAGTGACATAGCAAAGAGAGAGTGTCAGCCAGGAAAAGATAGATCTTTCATTCCATACAGAAAAGGGGGGAAACATGTCTAAAGCCAGAGAGGGAATCATCTTCCATTATTTTCCACTGTAAGCAATATTTTTAGAAAAGCCCCCCCTCCTCCTTCCTCTTTTGTTCGTGGTTGGGCTGCTAGGACACAATAAAGAGCAACGAGTCACGTAGCATCACTGGGATTTGACATGGAGGCAAGTAGATCAAAAATATCCTTGGGGACAGTGTTAGCGCTGCTTTTCTCTAATTTTTTGTGAATTGGAGAAGGAGAGGACAGATCCTAATGGGTCTAGACAGATGGCGGAAAGAAAAATAGCAGAGGTGTAAATAGGCATGAAGGGATGCGGTGGCTCAGTAACTAAGACACTGAGCTTGTTGATCAAAAGGTTGGCAGTTCAGCGGTTCGAATCTCTAGCGCCGCATAACAGAGTGAGCTCCCGTTACTTGTCCCAGCTTCTGCCAACCTAGCAGTTCGAAAGCACGTAAAAAATGCAAGTAGAAAAATAGGGACCATCTTTGGTGGGAAGGTAACAGCGTTCCATGTGTCTTTGGAGTTTAGTCATGCCAGCCACATGACCATGGAGACGTCCTCGGACAGCGCTGGCTCTTTGGCTTTGAAATGGAGATTAGCATCACCCCCTAGAGTCGGGAATGACTAGCACTTATGTGTGAGGGGAATCTTTACCTTTTTAAAAATACGCATGGATGCTGTTATCAGATTTACATCCATCCTTTTGTTCTAGAACTCAAGCAAGCTTATGTATATTTCTTGTGCCTAGTTTCTATCATCCTGTGAGCCAGTCAAAAGAGATTGTCTGGTGTAAAGTCACCCAACAGGATTTCGTGGCTGATAGGTTAGACCCTGGGTCAACACACTTACTTAAATCCAAATGTCTTGAGGTTATCGTGTGAATAATTTGGGGGAATGTTGCAGTTTGGGTTTGTTGTAAAGTCTATCTAACTGTAGTATCTAATAATATAGATTTGCAACAATAGCAATAGCACTTAGACTTATATACTGCTTCACAGTGCTTTACAGCTCTCTTTAAGTGGTTTACAAAATCAGCATGTTGTCCCCAACAATTTGGGTCATCATTTTACCAACTTTGAAAGGATGGAAGGCTGAGTCAACCTTGAGCCAGTGACAATTGAACTGCCAACGGCAGGCAGCTGGTAGACAGCAGAAGTAGCCTGCAAAACAGCATTCTAACCACTGCAGCTCCTTCTGCTCCTTGCTCACAGTCCTCTCTGGACCAACTCTGGAGGAAAGAGGTTGCATCTTGGAGTGTCCATCAAGGAAAGTGGTTCTTTTCCTTCCTATGAGGATGGTTTGTATAGGATACAGGTTGGGAGGGAGAGGTTGCTTCCTAGGCTCCTCTTTTTTGGAGTGACAAAGGGGACAATTCTCTCCCCCCACCTTCAACACCTACTCCAAACTGCTGGGATCGATCATTTACCATTTTGAGCAGTGTATTATTTATTACTGTATCTTTTGACCTCAGGCTGGTCAATTGATATTGTCAAGGTTCTATCCCAGGGGTCCCCAAACTTGGCAGCTTTAAGACTTGTGGACTTCAACTCCCAAAATTCTCCAGCCAGCATAGCTGGCTGGAGAATTCTGGGAATTGAAGTCCTCAAATCCTAAAGCTGCTAAGTTTGAAGACCTCTGTTCTATTCCAATTCCTGGACGAAGAGCCATCTCAAACTCTATTCTACAATAGTCAGAATAGAACGCTGGGCTCCAGCAACTCACAAAGGACACACGGGTTGTGTTTCACAATGAACTCAGCATGGTTGTGCATTAACCTATTTTCTGCAGCTGGATAATACATCAAACCATAAACTGTCCAAAAACCGTGGCTTCATAGAATGCAAGTCAGGAAAAAAAGTAACAATGGTTAACCAATAGCCTCCCACCGACCAGTTCATTCTCACAGGGAGGGACTACTCAGGGTACCGTCAGTCAAATTATGCCGACTGGCAACTCCCAGGGGGAGGGCCTTCTCTGTGAGGGCTCCAACCCTTTGGAATGAACTGCCCCGAGAGATACGAAATATCCCTGATCTCCGTGCTTTCCGCCATGCCCTCAAAACCCTGATGTTCCAACAAGCGGGGCTAAACATATGAACATGTGAATGTTTTTAAAATATTATCTAATTTTAGGTTCTATTTAATTGGGCCAAACTATTTATAATAATAATTTTAATTAGCAATTTTATGATGTTTGTGTATCTATATTTTTCTTGACTGTACACCGCCTTGAGTCCTACGGGAGAAAGGCGGTATAGAAATATAATAAATAAATAAATAACCATATTCCCAAATTTAGAAAGTTTTATGTACGCAACTGGTAGATTTCTACCTGGCCCAGTTAAGTATATTATTAAACACTCTGGCAAACAAACAGATGAAGAACTAATCAAGTCCTCCTGCCTGTTCCACACCAACAAATGATAACCTCTTTTTCTGCTGATCATTTTTATGCAGCGTATATAATAAATGCAACATTTTAATCTGGATTTGCAATCAATGGACAGTCGAGACAATGTTCAAGCACATTCCATCACAGTCTGAAAGCTGGCATAATAAAATGGAAAAAAAATAAGTTAATGGCTTTTGTTTAACAGGTTATTTCTCCATGGGGATATCTGTTTTCAGCTCGATCTTTGAGACGTAGGCTTTTGAGGACTGAGCAAATTGAAGTCAAAATATGTTTTTCTTCACAAATTGGAATGTTCTTATTTCCTTTACATTCATATCTTCCCGGGGGCCAAAACAAACACGAGGCAAATTAAAGAATCACTCAATAATCCCATTAATTACCTACATCACTGAAGCTAGGCAAGAGCAAACAAGGGAAATACAACTATTATAACATCACCATCAACAAACAACAACAGGAAACTTAACCAAGTGGCTACTGCGTGCTTCAAGCTGTTGTTTGGTATGAAGTTATTTGCAAAGCAGAACATTCATTTACCACATGGTGAGAAATAGATTTTGATTCAAGAGAGAGGGTGGGTGGGGAGAGATAATATATAACCTTTTCTTTTTACTATGCAACCAGCTGTTTTATTTAAATGGGGGGGAAAAAAGAGTTTTCACAACACTTGCTTTGCATGGGACTTGAGAACAATGATAAGCAATTGATTCCCAGGCAAACTGGGAGCCCTTAAGCAACACAACTGCAGAAGGAGCTGCTTTATACAAGATCAGAGGTTTTCCTCTATCTGGCCCAGGGTTGAATCTAGCTACTCTCAAATTTTCGCCATCATATGCTATTTCTTTCTTTTAATTAGAGACTGCTAATGTAGTGCAATTGCAGCATTGAACCAATCCTGGTTGATATTGAAAAGTTAAGCATAATCAGATATGTTTGGCACTGGATGGGAGACTATCAGAAATCCCACAAGCAGAGACTAAATTTGGACATCTGGGGAAAAAAGCTTCCACGTAATGGTAAACCAAGTGCATCTATTGGCCAAGAAAATCTTACGGACATGTCCGTGAAGGTACCAGAAGTTGAGTTTGACTTGATTTAATTTAATTCTTACATAATTTTACTCCAATTCAAGATCTTATTCATATCTTCACAATCTTTTTAATAATATCAGTTTTCATAAGTTATTGATTTATATCCTTATAGTACAAAGTCACTTTTCGTGAGATGGGCGGTCATACAAATTTGATAGATAAATAAATAAGCAAATAAATAAATTCAAGTGCTGGTTACCACCTATAAAGCCTTTCATGGTACACAGCCAGGTCATTTGAGGGACTTTCTTCCTTTCCTTATTTCTATCTGCCCAAAAGGTTCTGTTAGGGTGGGCATGATCCAGCAGCCACCAGCCTTTTGGGCATCAGGGACCAGTTCCCTGGAGAGAGGTTTTTCCGTGGACTGGAGTGGGCATGGTTTTTTGTGCTGCCTGCATCCCGTGGATGGGGCTTTGCTTATTTGGGCGGACCAGTTTCTGGTATGCCGTGGACTGGTGCCAGTTAATCGACTGGGGGATTGGGAACCACTGATTTAAACAATGTCATCTTGTGGGTCACAGAAGGCATGTCTTGTCCTTGTGCCTGTCTAATGAAACAACATCCACCCCTTCAAATTCAGATCCACTTCATTCTCTCTGTCTTTCTGAAAACCTGTTTTCTCCTAAGCATTAAATCAAGGGATGCTGTGCCCCTCTTGATGATCTCGGACTGTTTTATGCCCTCTGAAGTTGCCTCTGGTGCTATATGGTTTTGCTATATTGTTACATCTTTTTTTATTAGTATGCATTGTTTTCAATCATGTACATCCCCTTGAGTTAGTGTTGACTGGAAAACTCTATACATCTTGATTGATTGATTAAATAAATAAATGCCCTAATAAAGTATAATTTAAAATAAGGTATCAAAAATGAAAGTCAAATATGGTAATATTATCATAACAGAATTATGAAGTAGGCTAGTTCAAGAGATAGACATGGCAAGGATTCTAGGAATCCACTTTATTGTAGTAAGGTAGAGTATCAGAATTTTGAAAACCTGACTAAGTTGCTCATTGTTCCACAATATACCTAAAATAAAATAAAATGAAATAAAAAATCAAGGTGAGATAGCTTTGAATTTCTTTCTTATGCTCTTTCTCAGAATCTGTTCTGCAAGTCCCTCCTTAATGGCCCTTCCATTCTTTTCTTGTCCCCAAGGTCAGTTCTACATTCCTTTCCAAGTTCAGCATCAGCGACAGGACCAAAACGATCTCATCCTGGAGCACTTAAAAGAAAATAAGCTGACAGGGCCTACCAGATGGAAATGGGAGAGTCTCTTTAAGATAGGCAGAGCTCTGGATAACTTCCCAGATTAACAAATACCTGGTCAGTTGCTGGAAACTAGCCAAGCTATTAAGAAAAAAATTCAGCTCCTTCTGATCTATATGCTGAAATGTGTGGAAATCAGTCACAGAAGGTATTTGATTCTTCGACCAAGACAGAAAGGAAAAACAATAAATGAAATCCTTATCCATTTTTTGCAATGGAAACGCATTAGATGGAAGTGGAAAAAGCGGTCGATACTCAACCCAAGAGATGACATAATAAACATCTCAACTGACAAGAGCAAAAAAAATAAGAACTGTCACAATAAAAGAAGCCAAAATAGAATTACTAGAAACGCCTGGCTTATAAACCAGTGTCAAAATTATCTCCCTTATGGCCTGAAAAAATAAAAAAAATAAAGCAATGATCTGTAATGTCACAGTGAGTAAGAATTCTTTCCCTACAGCTCATAGTAATTTAGGTACAGGGCAAAGAGTTACTGCTGAGAATGAAATCTACCGTTTTTTAGATTTAACTAGTCATTGTCCACATACGTTCACATCATGCCTTTGAAGCCAGCCTTGAAAGTTTGATATTTGTCTGTTTCTCTTTAAACGAAAAGGAGAGAAATTGCAGAAATGCCATTACAGAATTGGTGAAGATCACACAACCCAGCCATGCTACATTCTCCTGCTGAAGGAAGCATACCTGTGATATATAACCTGGAGGCACATGTATGGGAGGAATAGATCCATTGGGGGACATCATGGGTACCTCTGCAGGTCCTGTAGGACAGGGAAAACAAAAAAGAAAATTAAACAATGGAGACACAATTAATGCTCAATATAATGCACTGTGCTGAAAATTTCCAAGATAATTTGATTTTGTTATGTGTTTTGGGGTTTATATAGAAGTCACATTTTATCCATACTTTCCTGATTGTGAGAATCTACCTTGAGTGGTTTTGCATTCATTGCGTACTAGAATCTTCTGGCTTTGGGTTAGATAATAAATACTAACAAATGACAAACAAATGATAGCTAGGCAAACTTGGGCTGCCTCTATCCTTGTAATGGTATTGTTCAGGGGTGAAATCCAGCAGGTTCTGGCAAGTTCTGGAGAACCACTAGCGGAAATTTTGAGTAGTTCGGAGAACTGGCAAATACCACCTCTGGCTGGCCCCAAGAGTGGGGAGGGAATGGGGATTTTGCAATATCCTTCCCCTGGAGTGGGGTGGGAATGGAGATTTTGCAGTATCCTCCCCCTGCCACATCCACCAAGCCACACCAATAAGCCACGCCCACAGAATCGGTAGTAAAAACAATTGGATTTCACCACTGGTATTGTTGATGTTGAAGCAACCACTAGTTCTAATGTGCTCTGGCTTCCTTTTGTATTTACACCTCGTGCAAACAATACTTTCCTTCTCACACACCTCGATGATAGTTATGAGCATGCACAGTTATTTCTAAAGTAATGTGAAGGAAACTAATACACAGACAGCACCCATATCTTTCCAGGTGCATCTAAAGAATGTTTCTGTTAAGAGTGTGCAGTAAGCTTTTCGACATTCATAGTTACAATTGAACTCCTATGTCAACTTTGAGCTATTTGATTTATCATGCTTATACCCAGATCTAATTCCCAAAGCTTGAGCATCAAACATGGGTACATCCTGGTTTACATTTGGAGTAACAACATGAGGCTGAAAGAATCCTACTGACTTTCATGACTGATAAGTCTTCATCCAACAGTAGTAGCTCTTGTTAGTGTATTATCTCAAAATCTAAACTGCACCAGAAAGCCTCTGTTGTTGACTGATGCTTTACAATGGTAATAAAAAATGTAGGTGTTAGTACATACTACAAAATAATTCTGGAGAATTACATTCACAGGGAGCTATTCAGATGTAATGATGACATTCAAGGAAGCGTCTATATAACAACTTAAATATTTGAATGGTTCAATATATCAGAATTATGACCTTTCAGAAATATGCTCAGATATGCTAAAGATACCTGTTTGATGAGAGCTAGAGAAGAAGACTTAAGGGAACTCTTGCCGAAGCTCAAAGAACAGATAATGTCAACAGGCAATGACAGCCCAGTGGGAAGTAAGCAAACAGGAAGATGACATTGTATCAAACTCCTTTTTCTATCATCACAAAAAGTCACAGGGATGGTTTTCATAGCCATGAAATAAATGGATGTCTACTATTTGACTATGGTAGATCTAGATCAGAGGTCTCCAAACTTAAGACTTGTGGACTTCAACTCCCAGAATTTCCCACCCAACATGGCTAACTGAGGAATTGTAGGAGCTGAAGTTGACAAGTCTTAAAGTTGCCAAGTTTGGAGACTTCTGAACTAGAAAAAAATATTAATCTGCAGAGACAGAATACTGAAAATTTAAGTACATGTCGTCAAAGCAGTATTTATTCCAAGTGTAATAGATCTCCGAGTAATCAGCAAAACCGAACAATGAAAAATTGATTCCTCCTAATTGTGGTACAATACTAGAGAAAATTGTTGAGGGATTTTGGAGTGCAAGAACAAACCTCCCTACACTGCCTACAGTCACCTTGAGTGTATAAATAGTCTAAATAAATAAATCTGTCCTAAATGAAATAAAAGCAGATCGCTCACCAGAAACATCATTAATGAAATTAAAACTTGGATGTTTTACACACATAATAGAAAGGCATTGGAGAAGACCTTGAAGTTTGGAAAAAGGAAGGCAATTGAGAAAGAATGACATAAAACAAGACGTCTAGTTACTGTCACTGATGACATAGCCGTATGTTTACAAGAACTCAAGGGAATTATTATTGATGCCGAAAAGTGATATTCATTGGGTTACAAAGAGTCAGAAGCAACTGAAAGATAGAACAATTGACAGAGGAAAACTCAGTCAATTCACAGTGTACAAGATACAAGCTAGAGCAGGGGTGTCAAACTCAAGGCCCGGGGGCCAAATCTGGCTCATGGGGTGCTTAGATCTTGCCTGTGGGACCACCCTGGGAACAGCAAAGGACCAGCCTGTGGTGCCTCTGCCAGTAAAAATGGAGCTTGGGAGGGCTGCGGGTTTTCACTGGCACAGAGTTGCAAGAGGCCGTCATAGCCAAAAACGGAGCTCGGGAGCCCATTTTTACTGGCAGAGCGCTCAGGCCACCACAGGTGCTCCCGACATGAGTGACATCAAGCTGGCCACACCCACCCTGGCCACACCCACCCTGGCCATGCCCACCCTGGCCCCCCAAGGTCAAACACAACCCTGATGCGGCCCTCAATGAAATTGAGTTTGACACCCCTGACCTAGAGATTTCCAATTCAAAATTTGGACTTGTTGCTATTTATGGTATACTAACTCTTGATCCTACATAGAGATTCAGCTATGTGCACAAACATTCATAAAGATCTGCATGCCTCGTTTAAGTTGTATAAATAACATAGTAAACCACATAATGTGAATATTGTCCTGGCGTAGAAGAAACAGTTGCAACTTAGTTTTGAAATATCTGAAACTACTCTCTGAAAAATGCAAGCATTACAAACAAACCGAATTGCCACTCATATGGATGCAGTGTTTGGCATCTGCATCTAGAGAAAACTTTTTCTTTATGACCGTTGAATCAAGACTCAGTTGCATTCAGTTTTACATATGTGAAGAACTATCTCAGGAACATATGAAAATCACAAAACTCATTACCTCAGCACTTCAGATTAACCAAAGAATGTGGTTATATAAGCAAGAGACTTAAAAGTTTCCACTCAAAACTCCAGCCTTGGATGTGAAAAAATCATTTCTGGAGGATCAAATGTAAATATAGTAATGCATGTAACATAGGGATTAGAACCCTCAATTTATGGGAAATAAAAACCACAGACAGAATAGTTTAAAAGTAAACTTCCTCAAGCTGGTAAACTCCAGTGATCTTGGAATCCTAATTCCTAGAATTCTTTTCTGGGAATTGTACTCCCAAAGCATCTAGAGGAAAATCTATCAGGCGGAGACTTTGCTTAGAAGAGAAAAGGCCAATTAGTTCCTCTGGAACAGGGGTGTCAAACTCAATTTCATTGAGGGCCGCATCAGGGTTGTGCTTGACCTTGTGGGGACAGGGTGTGTGTGGGCAGCTCAATGTCACTCGTGTCGGGGCATCTGTGGTGGCCTGAGCGCTCTGCCAGTGAAAATGGAGCTAGGCACAGCCCTATCAAGCTCTGTTTTCGCTGGCAGAGGGTTGGAGCCGTTGCAGCCGAAAATGGAGCTCGGGAGGGCCACATGCAGTCCTCCCGACCTCCATTTTTGATGACAGGGGTACCACCAGCTCAGGGGGTGGGTTCTACTTACCTTTACCATCGTGCCTGTGTGTGCGCTCTTCTGCGCATGCACGGATCGCTTCTGATGACATCTGGGTCAGTGGGCGGAGCCCTCTGCTGGTTTTACTACCGGTTCTATAGAACCGGTCCGAACCGGGGGCAACCCACCACTGCACCAGCCGGTCCTTCACTGTTTCCAAGGCAGCCCCGCTGGCCAGATCTAAGCATTTGGCCTGCAGGCCTTGAGTTTGTCACCCCTGCTCTAGAAGGACTAGGGGTGATATGATAGCAGTGTTCCGATATCTCAGGGGTTTTCTACTTTTAGGTCAAAGCAGGTGCCAACCACTTTTACATTCAAATTCCCTTTGCAAAAGACTTGCTCTAGCCTCAGTTTCTATCTCTTTCTCTTTCTCTCTCTCTCTCTGTGTGTGTGTGTGTGTATGTGATCATCATATGTGCACTTCATAAGTAGTCTCTGAACCTCAGGTGTGACCGTCAGTCTGTTAATATCACTTTGATAAAGAGTTTAGAAAATGCTGGAAGAGGGGATGATTTATTACTATAGTATGTTTTCACTGTCTTAACGTCAATGCTGCAAAAATGATTTCCACATACATTTCATTTCTCATTCTTTGTTACCATCATCCAAACTACTTCAACTGGTAACTCTATCTGAAGCCTGAAACTTTCTTCTGCCTGCAGCAATTCCTTGGTTCTTTTAAAAGACTAATATTGGTGTGCGTAAATGAATGCTAAGCCCACACAAAAGACATTGCAATCCTACAGCTAAAAGAAATCCACTTTTTAAAATCCCTGCTTTCCTTCAGCCAGCGTTTCTCAACCTTACCAACTTTTAAGATGTATGTGGACTTCAAGTCCCAGAATTCCCCAGACAGACATAATGGTATCCTTAATAGATGACTATCCTACCCCTGTTATATACCTCTAGAGAAGAGAATCTATCATATTCCAAAGCAATTTGTTTCACTCTTGTTGTAAGTTAAGGACTACTTGTATTAGGTTTGCCTCCTGATATGAGGGTATTTTTTGAATGGCTACACCATGGAAGACCAACAAGGGCATATCTCTAAAATTCCAAATATTCCCAGTAGTCCAAAATGTTGGAGATTATTAGAATGAAATATCATATCATTTACAGATAGAAGACAATTTTGAAATATATAGCTGGCCAGTGCAATCTGAATCTATGCAGATTTCTTCCAGGAGCCTACAGAAAGGTGTAGGAAATAACTCTTCCACTCTAATTGAAGAATTGCTGCTTTCACTCAAAGTCACTGATCCATGAGGATTCATTTATTCATAATGGTGCCCAAGCAGGTATCAATTTGTCCCCCACATGAAAGGATTTGACCTCGTTAACCCCTGACCACTAATATTGGCTTAGTTCGCATAACACGTCTAAACTGGTAATATATTATTCCATTTTTTGTCTTCACACAATATCTAGAACTATAAACGAACCCAACAAGCTTGGTTCTGTTGGACCTTACCTGATCGGATTAACTAAGCATCGTATGTACACATATACACCTCCTCCTACACTCCTCCAAGCAATCATCCCATAATCCCTTGCGGGGTGGAGTCTGTGCAACTGAATGGAGCTGAGTGTTTACTGGCCGGATGCCCTTCCTGTCGCCAATGTGAAGCTTTGTTCAGCAGATATATTCTCATTGTGCCTAGAGAGAGAAATATCTGTCTCTACCTAGGATTGAACTCACAGTCTCCTGATTGTGAGGCAAGAGCTCCACCTCTAGGCCACTGCACCATTCACACTCCTCCAAGCAATGACCAGATTAATTTAGTATTTTGTCTTAAAACACAATTTTCCTAAAGAATGGTCTTTACTATGGCAATCTTGTACCCTAGTCAGTTCACATCTGGCCTACTTGAAAAGAATGAATGGTACTATAATATACAAAAAGCTATTGGGTTCTAAATACTAAAGAAACAAAACAAAAAACCAATTATTTCTGTGACTTATTAGCTGGCACACTAATTACTTTGCCTAATTGAGAGAATGGATTTAAATCCAGCAGCACAACCATGTCCTTCAAGTTTGCATCACTTTCCAGAAATAATCACAATTCCGCTATGATGGAAGTGGTCATATATCCTATGACTATCTTCCTTTTTTTTTTTGTCTCCAGAATGAAGTCATGTCTTATTTCAGGAAATTCTGTCTGATTAATCACCCTCTCATTTTTAATTCCCAACTCCTTAAAAAAAAAAAAAAATACTGCAACAGTATTTTATTTTCTATTTGGCACAGATGGCAATATTTGCTTGCTCATGTATCATTTTAACATGGTCATTAACTAATTCATTTATATTTTTTACTAGTACTAGTACTGAGTACTGTGCAGGAAACATCTAGGAAGAGTTAATCATTGATACTGCCTCGTGTCGCTTTGGTTTTCATTGTTACTCTAGTCTAGCCTTCCTTAACCAAATAGGCTCTAGATTTCTTGAGCCCATTATCCCCAGCCAACATGGTCAGTGGTGGGATTCCAGTAATTTAACAACCGGTTCTCTGCCCTAATGATTTCTTCCAATAACCAGTTTGCCAAACTGCTCAGAAAGTTAACAACCGGTTCTCCCGAAGTGGTGCGAACTGGCTGAATTCCACCCCAGAACATAGTCAATGGATGCTCCTTTGTAGGTTTCTTCTTCCCCTGAAAAATTCTACTGAAGTTTCTTTTTAGATGAAAATTTGAATGCCTCCCAGTGTTATGTTTACATTTTGAAATATATACTGTACTGTTATACTTAAGTTCATTTTTTTTCAGTATAAAATTCAGTTAAGGAAGCCTATGGGTACCTTTTTATGTTTTTTTGTAAGGAATTTTTTTAGTCATTAAAAAGAACAGCATTTTATGATATGGAACACAGCCAAGTACCCATTGCAGAGAATTTACCCTTCACAACCATAATAAGAATTTTCGACTACTTCTTCCATGTGTCAAGTGTTGGCTTTAAAACTAAGCTCATGATCAACTTAACTTTCACAGAGTTCTTAAAGTAAAGCTCCAAAGTCTACACAAATCAAGTAGAACAGTCAAACAAGATGTAATGTTCAATTCCATTGCATTTGATATGGACGCCCACTTCTGGATGGTTTACACAATACAAAACCCTATTTAAACAGTTAAATATAATATAGAATATGGCAGGGGTCTCCAAACTTGGCAACTTTAAAACTTGTGGACTTCAACTCCTAGAATTCCTCAGCCAGCAAAGCTCGCTGAGGAATTCTGGGAGTTGAAGTCCACAAGTCTTAAAGTTGCCAAGTTTGGAGACCCCTGGAATATGGGATTTTCTACATGGCCTACTTTAAATAACCTAAGTAACATCCAGTTCAATTAAGTTGCTTCAAGAAAATTGTTTAGGAGGAGTTCTTAGTTTTAAATCATGCTAACAGAATAACAGAGTTGGAAGGGACCTTGGAGGTCTTCTAGTCCAACATCCTGCTCAGGCAGGAAACCTTATACCCATTTTAGAGAAATGGTGATCCAATCTCTTCTTAAAAACCTCCAGTGTTGAAAGTACCCACGACTTCTGGAGGCAAGTTGTTCCGCTGATTAATTGTTCTAACTGTCAGGAAATTTCTCCTTAGTTCTAAGTTGCTTCTCTCCTTGATGAGTTTCCATCAATTTCTTCTAGTTCTGCCTTCAGGTGTTTGAAGAATAGCTTGACCTCCTCCTTCTTTGTGGTAGTCCCTTAGATACTGGACTGCTACAATATAGGTTCAACACCGCTATCATGTTGAACCATTCCTGTTTATTTATTTGACTTTATGGCTACCTATGCTAAGAATCTTAACTCTGAATAGCTCACAACAGCAACACTGGACTAAAAGTTCAGAACCTTGATGCCTCAGTCATTCTACTCTGATGCAGCCAATCACCCCAGAGGTGGGTTTCAGCAGGTTCTGACCAGTTCTGGAGAACCGGTAGCGGAAATTTTGAGTAGTTCGGAGAACCAGTAAATACCACCTCTCACTGGCCCTGCCCCCATCTATTCTCTGCCTCCCGAGTCCCAGCTGATTGGGAGGAAATGGAGATTTTGCAGTAACCTTCCCCTGGAGTGGGGTGGGAATGGAGATTTTACAATATCCTTTCCCTGCCACACCCACCAAGCCACACCCACAGAACCGGTAGTAAAAAAATTTGAAACTCACCACTGAATCACCCCCACCCTCCAAGCTCCAATGGGGAATAACCAGCTTCTTTATGGCCTTCCATAAGACTAAGAGGGTGGGGCCTTCTGGGTCCCAGGATCTTCTGTATCAACCCCTTGGTACATACTGATTCTTTATAACCAATGAAGTCACTACTGATATTGCTTTTAACATGGCCAAGCTTCTACACTAAGCCACTAAGTTAATTTCCCTTAACTGAGGTCATTTGTTCTCCTTTCCTATTCTGATGCCAGTATTACGATGCACATCATTACTGATTTGTTTGAAAACGCGCACACAAAAAAATCCTCAAGGGGGTATGGGGATACTTGGAAAGGCAGTTAAGCACAAGTGATCTGAATGTGGATTTGTTAAACGAAAACTGAAGTCTCTTGGGTCTTTTGATAATAAGGCGGCTTTAATGTGATGAATAAGTAGCAACCATCCACCACAAATTATTTACCCAGCTGTGGTAGCCCATAATACTAAGCAGCTTTCAATGTGCTGATAAATTTATTTATTTATTTATTTATTTATTTATTTATTTATTTATTTATTTATTTATTTGTCCAATTTATATGCCGCCCTTCACTGTAGACTCAGGGCGGCTTACAATGCATTATAGCAATAGCCTGCATACTTTTATGTATGTATATACCTGCTTATTAGGGCTTTCGGCCCCCCCAAGCAGTGTTGTTCTATACAAAGCTGGCTTATTGCCCCCACAATCCGGGTCCTCAATTTACCTACCTCGAAAGGATGGAAGGCTGAGTCAACCTTGAGCCTGGTGAGATTTGAACTCGCACTAATTGCAGGCAGCTGGCAGCTAACTGCTAGCACTTAACAGCACTTAGTCCGCTGCACCACCGAGGCTCTTCAGCCTTGGAAATTCAGTTTCCAAGTGTGGATTTTTATGTGACCTGTGCACAAACAAGCAATCAGTAGGATGAGCAGAATCACAGAGTTTGCTGATATATAGTAATAAATATACAAATGCTTCAGAGCAGTGTCTCTCAATTATTCTATCACAGGCATTGAGGGCCAGACAAAACATATGGGACTCCAGAGGCACCGCTGGCCGGTGGTTCATTGTTTCCAGGATGGCCTCACGGGCCAGATCTAAGCACCCTGTGGGCCAAATCCGGCCCACGGGCCTTGAGTTTGACACCCCTGCTCTAAAAGGATGCGAATGACCAGCTATCTGCAAGGGATATAAGTCCTTCCATTCCCCACCACCCAGTCAGAGCTGAAGAAGCTTCTTGGATGGGAAGCGAAACTTCTTCAAAGAAAAACTAGAAAGTCCAGTTGCCTCCTGAAAAAAAAAAACACTTTTGGGATTGCCAATAAAGACAAACCCTAATTAGCAGTATAGAATACTCCACAACAGATTGTCATCATACTGGGCAACAGATTGTCATTGCACATAGCTGGCAGGCATGAATCTTGAAAATATGCAGGACATGTGTAAGACCACAAATATGATAACTGGGCTCATCACTTTTTTAAAAAAGGATCTTGGCTAGCTTGGTGAGACAATACATCACTTGAAAATACTGACAGCTCGCACCTAGTTATCTAAGTAATAAATCAATTTCTAATAAAATGCTCTAATAAAATATCATGGCCTTTTAAAGGACGTTTGGAGTTAAAGTTACTATCCTAGCCAAACAACTAAAACTCACGACTGCTGCTTACCTTCTTTTCCTACCTTGTGGTCTGTATCTTGAACACATTAAATCATAGAAAGCTACCAGCAAAGATTATTTCATAGACTTTTCAAGCACTGAATATAAGCTTTAGTCCCAGAACAATTTATCACCTAGGCTACAATGTGTAAATCACATCTGTCTAGACTGTAAGACAAGGGACAAACATCTGTCAAAAATAGCGAATACTGTTAAAGAAATCACTTCACCTACCGAAGGGGAAAATCCATGGAGTATGTTAAAATCAGTTCTATCAAATTAATTCATCATCAGCCAGCAGCCAAAACATTTCAGACTAAGATGTAACTCAGTACACTGATTGTGGAATAAAGTTGACACTGAACCCGATATTTTGAATTACATTTCCAAAGAGTGAGAGGAAAGGCCTTAGAATTCGTGTGAATTTCCACTATCACAACACTAAGGCACCTATCAAATATTCATCAGTTACGTAATGTCTGCTTTTAATGTTTGTATTCCCAACAGATATGTATGGTATGCACTTCATTTCTAACCTGCTGAATGAACCAGCTTTATGTCAATGCAAGTCACATGTGCATTGCTTCCCTTTCATTTCCTCTATCAGCCTTAGATTGCTACAGACTAAACTAGGGGGAGAAACCTTGTTCTACATCCAGGAAAAAATAGAATATCCAAGTACCTAGGACAACTTGTATGTCTCTCTCTCTCTCTCTGTCTCTGTCTCTCTCTCTCCCTCACTCCCCCCTCTCTTCCCTAATAATCCACCTTCTTTTTTAAAGTAGAAAGCAACAATCCCTGAATTGCCATAATTGAAAAGGCATGTACAGCAGAGGTGGGTTTCAGTAGGTTCTGACCAGTTCTGGAGACCCGGTAGCGGAAATTTTGAGTAGTTCGGAGAACCGGCAGTAAACATTCTGACTGGCCCGGCCCCCATCTATTCTCTGCCTCCCGAGTCCCAGCTGATTGGGAGGAAATGGGGATTTTGCAGTAACTTTCCCCTGCCACCAAGCCACGCCCATCAAGCCACGCCCACCAAACCAGTAGTAAAAATTTTTGAAACCCACCACTGATGTACAGGTAATTTTTGACAACCATTCATTCAGTAACCGTTTGAAATTACAACAGCACTCAAAAAAGAGACTTATGACTGGTTTTTCACACTTATGTCCATTGCAGCATCCCCATGGTCACATGATCAAAATTTGGACGCTTGACAACTGGCATGTATTTATAATGGTTGCAGTGTCCCAGGGTCATGGGATCACCTTTTGTGACCTTCTGACAAAGCAAAGTCAATGGGGAAGCCAGGTTCACTTAAGCATCTTACTAACTTAATAAGTGCAGTGATTCACTTAACAACTCTGGCATGGAAAGTCGTAAAGTGGGGCAAAGCTTACTTAACAACGGTCTTCCACAGCAATGGAAAATTTGGGCTCAATTGCGGTTGTAAGTTGAGGACTGCCTGAATTCTGAACATGCGGTGAAGATCTCTGCAGCTTTAACCTCACGAGTTCTGCAGCAACCTTCTTCGACTTCCATAATCCTAAACCAGTACAGCCAATGGGAGGAGCCCCTCTGAAGCACATTAGCAATAGCAGTAAAGCAATAATTTATCAGATTAATGGAGACCAAGGAAGAAATGGCCAAGCAACATTGTTTGTCCAGGTTTAAGCTATTTGCAGTTCCTTGTGCCAAGCAGTACTGCAAACATGGAATCAAATTAGAAATTAGACACTATCTAAATTTTATTCATGGATGAATAACATTTAGGTAGTGTCTAATTTCTAATATTTACCAACTTCCTCCCATCTGTCCCCTCCGTTCTTACACCCAATCGCTAGAGCAAAACTAGACAAAGGCCCACAGCAGTAGTGGGTTGCAAAACCCGTTGCTACCGGTTCACTCATGTGCGCGCGCTTGCATGTGCTTGATGCTTCTGCACATGTGCAGAAGTGACCGGCATGGGTGGGCGGAGCCTCCTGCCACCGCTACCGGTTCACCAATCTGGGTAGAACTGGTAGCAACCCACCACTGGCCCACAGTATATACAGACATGATCCACAGATCCACAGTAGATTTCATGCAGAAGACTCCAGGTTTATCAACTGCAGCCTTCTCAAATATGATTGGGAGGGACTGCGGTCTAAAAAAAATGGAGAAATGCTGCAAGAAACTTTACATAGATTTTTACCATTAAGTTTCTGCAAAAGCACTCCCAGATCTCTCTAATCACATGCCGTCAGCAAGATTGAAGATCCAAATTAATCTATCGTGCGTATAGGTAAAAGGGCAATGAAACTACTATTTTTCTGCAAGAAAAAAAATTATCACCCTCGCTGCCCTGCGGTCTACCACCCCAGATGACCTTCATAGTTTCCTCCCTCCCACGCGGCTGCCCAGCCTGGCCCTTTATGAGAAACAAGAAGAAAAATGCTAAAGGCAACCGTTTGGTTGCAGTGTCTTAAAATGTCCCATTCCAGATGTTCCTGGACTAGGCTAGAACATGGAGCTAGTTTGACTTGAAGTCAACCTCTGCCCCATGTCTGGGGAGGCAGGTATAACTGATCAATTTTACTATGGGAATGTAATGCGTTGTAAATAGTCATCAGTTTTCTGTTTTTTTCAGTCCAAACTAACCATTTCAGCTTGTGTTCACTTAATAATTCCAGAAATAAGTGGTGCACCTGGGTAGGACACTGGGCTAACAATTGACAGGCATGCGTTTGAGAGCCGGTTGCTGCCACAAAAACGGGCTGAGCTTCCGTCACACGCTCCAGCTTTTGCTCACCCAGCAGTTTGAAAACGGGTGATTGCAAATAGATAAATGGGTACCACTTTGGTGGGCAACTTAACAGAGGCATGAAAGGAACTCCCAACTGAGTGTACCCCAGGCAACGGTGATGTCATACTTCAATCCTTTCAACCTGGAAGCGCTTCAGTGCTCCCAACATGACTGTAATAGTATTTCCAGCAGTGTGCTGTATCACAGATGTGGTCTAGGTATTGAGGAGATTGGTAGTGTTTCCACTGTTCGAATTTGTCTTTAGCAGTTTACTCATCACATTTTTTTAACTTGTCCATGCTTGATATTATCTAACTGTAAATTATTCAGATACTAATAAAGGAGAATATTTGTAGCTCATGATTACAAATATGTAGGGGGGTTCTGGATAACTAGGTAACATCATCAGTTAGTAACTCCTTACTAGCACTGATCATGTTTTCTTGCTAACCTTTACTAACTCCTTACTAGCACTGATCATGTTTATTTCAAACCTTTCATTACCCTACCTAAGTACCTAATTAGGGTAATGAAATATTTGCAGGAAACAAGCAAGCTCAGAGAGCACCAAGGATCCCTCATATTCAGATACTAGTAGGCTTCACCCTGATAACTCCTGGTAGTTTGCCCGTTCATTTGGCAGTTCAATTCCATTACTGTTTGTGATTTTATCCTGCTTGATTGCTATATAGCACATTTCTCTAAGCTAAATTCCATTGCTTTATCTGTGCTAAAAATTACAGTTATAATTCCATTGCTTTATTTGTGCTAAAATTTACCGTTAGTTAATGACTAGGTTCCAATTTCTGATTTTCCATAAATCTTTAGGTCATCCATATAAACCAAATTTCCGATTTATTAGCATTTTTTTAAATTGGTTGATGATCAGAATTTGTTTTCTTCAAAATCACTGAAAGTGATTGTATGGTAATGACAAATATAAGGGATATAATGAGTCACCCTGGAAGATGACTTGCTAATAATGACAAGCGCATATTATTCATTTCCAACCATCAATTCCATCTTCCACAGCTTCATTATTTTCTACATAAACATTCTACTGTTTTACAGACATCAGTTGCTTCCAAACATTTGATGATCCAATCATGTAGTAATGAATCAATAATGCCTTTTTATATTCAATGTAGACCATACATAACTTGGTTTTCCGTTTTTGCTATTTTCCAGACATTTTATCAATCAAAAGTTGGGGTTTTTTTTTATCTCTGCTTTTTCTTTCTGTTCTACTGGAGGGATGTTGCTTTCTGCTAAATAATCTTGGATTTTATCAACTATTATCCTTGTGAATTAACTTAAATATTATAGACAAGCTTATTATTGGACTCTAGTTTTCTGGTATTGTCTCTTTCTCTGGTCTTTTTGAATCAGATAAGTTTTGCCACTTATTAACCAGTTGCTGAGCTCCCTTATGGAAACTGATTTAGCTATAATTGGATGTAACCTAGTCATATATTTAAGCCCAGGGGATGGATCATTTCCAGATAATGTCCAGTTTTCAATCCTTTTCACTTGATTTGTAACTATGTTTGCTGTTATTATTAGTTCTTCCATTTGAGTTTTACTACATTCATCTTCAATTTTTTTTTATCCACCCAGCTTGTTTTATTATAGTCTTTTTCAGTTTTCCATAGATCTTTCCAAAACTGAATTGTTTCCTTTTAGTTTGGTTTTCCATTTTAATAATTTTTATTGCCATTTATACTTCGGTAGAATCGCTTCTGGTCTGATTGAAATAGCTAATAGTTGCTTTAAATTGGATGATCTGTGCCTCGTAGCATTCAATTTTCCCAGCTATTGCTGTTATGTGATTTCCAAAGCCTCTGCAAGTTTTCTGGTGCTAAGCCAGTATTTTCTTTATTAGGCTAATTAAAATTAATTAAATTAAAACCAGGAAGTAACAACGATTGGGCGGATGGGCGGAGCTTTGCGCCACCATCGCTACTGGTTCTCCGAACCACCGGCTGCCATCGCTACCGGTTCGGCTGAACTGGGCCAAACCAGGAGCATTTCATCCCTGCCTTAATAGTAGAGCACTGTTGAAACTGATTACAGGCAGTCCCTGATTTACGACCATAACTGAGCCTAAAATTTCTGTGGCTAGACAAGACAGTGTTACCCCATTTTATTTTCTTGCCACAGTTGTTAAGTTAATAACATGATTGTTGAGTGAATCTGGCTTCCCCGTTGACTTTGCTTGTCAGAAGGTCACAAAAGATGATCACATGACCCCAGGACACCGAAACCGGCGTAAATACATGCCAGTTGGCAAGCGTCTGAATTTTAATCATGTGACCATGGGGACATTACAATGATCATAAGTCGTGGGTCACTTTTTTCAGTGCCATGGTAGCTTAGAATGGTCACTAAACAAATGGTTGTAAATTGAGGACTACCTGTACGGTACTGTCAGTTTTTCCTCTTCTGTTCTACAGGAGAAAAGCGGGCATATGAACTACAGAGATTGTTATTTTAGGGTCTGTGGCAGCTCAGGACACAATAATAGCAATAGCACTTTGACTTATATACCGCTTCACAGTGCTTTACAACCCCATCTAACCAGTTTTATAGAGTCAGTATATTGCCCCCAACAATCTGGGTCCTCATTTTACCGACCTCGGAAGGATGGAAGGCTGAGTCAACCTGGAGCTGGTCAACTGCTGGCAATTAGCACGGTCAGCCTGCAATACTGCATTCTAATCACTGCGCCAATAGTGGGTTGCCCCCGGTTCGGACTGGTTCTATAGAACCGGTAGTAAAACTGGCGGGAGGCTCTGCCCACTGACCCTAACATCATCAGAAGCGATCCTGTTGCGAACTGGTAGTAAAGGTAAGTAGAACCCACCCCTGCACTGCGCTACCATGGCTCATAATGATTTTTAGTTTTTGTTCTCAGAAATTATAGTTCAGCAGAAGTAAAGATGATTTGTTGGCTTTGAGGAATCAAGGAACAATTCTACTTTATCCTACTGAAAATCACGCTATGCCCAAAGGGCGTCCAGAAGTACTGGATTAAATATCTCAGAATACACAGACAAACTCAAAGCAGCTCAAACAAGAAGCCCTATTCTGTGTGTAGCATCCATAGATATGATAAAATATTATAAATGCATTAAAAATAATTTTTGACCATTTTTTCTTTAGAACAACACATCTTTTGCACTCTAAGATCGGTTTTAAAATATCGCCACCCAACTTGTATGTTGCTCCAGGAAGGCTATTTAAAACCAGGAGTGGGGCTGAGGCACAGAAGGATTATAAAGCGGAGATTCAAAACTGCAACAAACAATTTACTGTTCTACAAACACAGATGTTATGGCTTTCCAAATTCTCCAGCTGTGGCATATGAATTTCACAATTGTCTTTGCAGAAGTACACAAAGAAGTTTGTCATCTTTCCTTTGTTCCTGCCATCTTCCTCCACCCAACTTTCCAACTTCATATTTAGCTATCTACATGATCAGTGTGAGTCCTCAAGTCTTGTTGTCTTGTTTCCAAATGCAAAATACAATGAAAAGAGGAAGGAGGAGGAAGAAGTGGAAAGTGGAGGAGAAGATGAAGGAGGAGGAGGAGGAGGAGGAAGAAGAGGAGGAGAGAAGGAGGAGAAGGAGAAGGGACCACAATGTCTTGTACATCTTAATGCTCAAGCATATGGAATGGCAAAATATCCCTGAATGAATGAAGCAAGAGCTGTTTCTCACATTCTATGTAGTTGTGTTTTTCAGTAGTCACCTTGAGCAAGTCTACATTAGTTTGGTCTGCACCAGGGGTGCTATTCAGCAGGTTCTGACAGGTTCTGGAAAACCGGTAGTGGAAATTTTGAGTAGTTCGGAGAACCGGCAAATACCACCTCTGGCTGGTCCCAGAGTTGGGTGGGAATGGAGATTTTGCAATATCCTTCCCCCAGGAGTGTGGAGGGAATGGGAATTTTGCAGTATCCTTCCCCTGGAGTGGGGTGGGAATGGAGATTTTGCAGTATCCTTCCCCTGCCACACCCACCAAGCCACACCACGCCCACCAAGCGACGCCCACAGAACCGGTAGTAAAAAAAATTGAATTCCACCACTGGTCTACACATAAACTGGTGGATTGATTGAATGATTTCTAAATAAAAACCGAAATCACCCTATTTCAATAAATTGTACGTCTTTTCTGTATTCCTGCTAATTTACATTACATCCTAGTAACGTAATAGATCGGGTTTTTTTTCCTTTCCAGCCACTACTACTATGGGAACCCTAGAGAACCCTGAATTAGCATCCAGCTGCAATGATATAATATAGTGTGAAATGACTGTAAAATTGTGAGTACAAATAGGACAGGGAAGTCTTGGAGGGAAAAAAACAAAGAAAACAAGAGGAAATTTCAGCAAGTACTTCTGTGTCTCCCTGCACAATCATGAGTCAGTTTCCCCCTTGTTACAAAGATTCATGACTGTGTGTAACAACAATCTCTCAACCCCCACCCCCAAAAAACCTAGCTGTTTCTATAGAAACAACAGAACTGTTTGCACAGCCACCTCTTATTAGTGAATAGTTTTCAACAAGTTATTCTTTGTTTCCCTCCTCTTCCCTGGGAAGAACTGGGATGCTGGAACCCAGGAGAAGCGATTCAGATGTCTGCTAATCCCAGTTTTAAAGCCAATTTCCTCTATGACTTTAGAGGGATCCACATAACTTCTCTGTGCTTCTGTTTTCCCATCAAATGAAAAAACAACAACTCAACCAAACTCAGTGGCATATTTGTGAAGACTGATTTGCATGAAACCAAAAGGTATATAAAAAGCAAGCAACCACTCCACCATAAAATCCCACACGCTCTATTTTCTTCTTCGTTTACAGAAATGCCAATCTATTTTTGATGAACAATGCTGAGTTTCAAAGTAGTTGAGTAAAAACCCCATTAGCTAAACCAATTTAAGCTCCAGCAAATTGTTCACGCTTAAATTCTAAGTAAAACTGCTTTCCTAAAATAGAGAGTACTTGAAAATATAAAAGCAGCTACGACTTAATAACATCAATGACCAGTCTAGCCTAAATCCTATTTGTGCCAGTTGAAAGGTATGAATGCTTTAAGAATGCAGTAATGCAATATTTTTGCCAATGGTGTCCAATACTTTTTGACAGATTCTAGTAAAAACATTTTTTGACAAATTCATGTAACTGGATTTATTTTACACAATGACTTTTAATAGGTGACTGAGTAGCACGCTCACATGCATGCCTTCGGGTGAGTTAACATTCATTATTGAATTAAAACTCCAGATATTTATTAAAATTATATGTATGTATACAAGAGACCAACAAAGTAGCAGCATTGCTATCAACTCCTTTATAGTCACTCAGAATCTAGGAAGCAAGATTTTTATAGATTTAGAGTAGGCAACTTTAGGGCAGTGAGCCAATATTCCAGAATCCTGGATCTAGGACTACCATAATTGAGCGAGTACTTAAATTGTGTGATATTGTGTCAAGAGCCGTGGTGGTGCAGTGGTAGAATGCAGTATTGCAGGTTTATTCTGCCAACTGCCAGCAGTTCAATCCTGAGTGAGCTCAAGGTTGTCTCAGTCTTCCATCCTGCCAAGGTCGGTAAAATGAGGACCCGAATTGTTGGGGGCAATATACTGACTCTGTAAGCTTAGAGAGGGCTGTAAAGCACTGTGAAGCGGTATACAAGTCTAAGGGCTATTGCTATATACAGTGTGTGTGTGTGTGTGTGTGTGTGTGTGTGTAAAATCAATCAATCAATCAATCAATCAATCAATCTAGAACCCTTAATTTGGAATAACCACCTTAAAAGTGAGCCTATGTGTATTGATGACCTATTAATTTCATCATGGTTAAAGCCAAATTATAAGAAGGAGTAGCTCATCTTAAGCATCAGGAAGATGCATTTAAATTGCTTGGAAGAAGCAAAGCGTTCACTTGCTAAAAGGTTCAGCAAGACTGAATCTGCCTTAATAAGATCTTTAAAAAAGTTTTTTTTTTTTGAGTCTCATTGCTTGAGACAAGAACCACCATTCAAGACACAGTGGAGCGCTAAGAAAACCCCAGTATGCTCTCCCAGTTTGCAAATATACATGTGTTTGGATAGTAAGAACAACCATCTACTCAGCAAAGAGCAAGATTCCTCTGACTCCATAGTAAGGAAAACCAGTTACTGTGGGCCCCTAGTAACTCATTAGGAGAAGCTTTATGGAGGAACAAAAAAAAAAACAACCTTCCAATAAAGCACAAGGTTTCAAGTACTCTCGTGTCCAGCTTTTATAATAAATGGATGAAATTTTATAATAAATGAAACTAATACTCTGGAATTCAAGGTACCTGTGAATATCATCAGAAACATTATAAATATCTTTTTAATAGTTTCCACCAGTCTTTGTTGTGCTCGACAAACTGCTTACTTCAGAATAGGCCATGGGATTCATTTGGACTGGCATATAGTGAAGCTTTGATTCAAATGACAGCTGTTTATGGCAAAATAAGCAGAAAATGGAAATAAATGGCAATTAGAACACTAACAGCTCTCATGCATTTTTAAGAATTAGCGTTCTTTGGAAAGATTTGCTCTAAAATGGCCTGCCTTCTGAAAATCAGATTCTCATTGTTTTTGGCTGAGAACGTACAGTATATATTATTGGAAATTCCTGCAGAATCCAACATGGCCAAAACCTGCAATTCTTATTTGGATATACTGGATGGCTGTTGGATTATTCTTTTTTTTTTTTTTCCTTACGGAGGTTTGGGTTACTTGTAGCCACTCCCGTTGGCAAAGAACCCAAGTACAAGATGCCAGCATATTGGTTGGGGGTGGGGCAGGGGGGGCAGGATTCATTATAATTTATTGATTTATTTTTTGCATTCAGCGAGATTCTGCAAAACTGTGTTCATATGATCTCACATGGAGAGTATCACTCAAGTGATTAAACTGAAAAAGATTAAAAAATGCATCGGAAAGCAAAGGCAATGAAAAGGAAAAAGACAGATTTTCCAGAAAGTGAGAGAGGTGGACTGTAATTTGTCTGAATGGTCAGTTTTTCCTTGAAAATCTAAAATGGAAAATAATCTTACAGCTCTAGCTTATATTTCTTAAATTTTAGCAGATCTTTCATTCTATATTTCAATGAGGAGACATGAGACTTCCTCCTTTCCTTTCCTTTCCTTTCCTTTCCTTTCCTTTCCTTTCCTTTCCCTTCCCTTCCCTCCCTCCCTCCCTCCCTCCCTCCCTCCCTCCCTTCCTTCCTTCCTTCCTTCCTTCCTTCCTTCCTTCCTTTCCTTCCTTCCTTCCTTCCTAGATCCTGATGGTCTTCGGATAAGATTAAGGTTAGAAAAACATAGTTCTTCTTTCCTTAAACATTGGAGCCAAACTGATTAGAATTTCAGCTCAGAGGATTTAAAGTAGATTTGGCATGCCAATTGCTTATTAATTTCTTTTGACAATCAATTAATAAGCTGTCTAATGATCAAATTCCTTTTGCAGTTTTTATTTGTATGGATCCATTGCTCTTTGTTTTTCTGTTTGTTGACTATACAGTCAGAGTTGTTCAAGTTGGGCAACCATATACTGTACATTTCCTAAATAAACAACCGAGCAACTTCAAGATTTAATTGGATTGTGGGATTTTATGTATGTGCTTGACTGTAAACCACAAATTATTTCCACATCAAGTCTGGAATGCAGCTTTCTCACAATCTGAGAGAAGGGTTGTAGGAGTTGACTTGCAGCACATCCGGAAGGCACCTGGCTGACGAAAGATGCTAGAAAGTCATTAGAACTGCTCACATGCATAAAGATGAGCCCTCTTCGCCAAGTTTTATTCCGGAAGAATTCAAAACTAGGTTTAAACAAACTGGAGACTTAAACACAGCCATCATTTTGCGCTTTTCAGTTAAAAAGTGATTTTTTAAAAAAAAAACAAAGTGAAACTCAAGCCATATCAGTTACATAAAGACATTTTCTTCCTTTTCTGAACTCTTCAAAAACACACCTTAAGGGTCACCTGCACGTTCACAAACCAGCTGGAGACAAATAAAACCCACATTCTGCTAAGTTGCAACAGAAGTATGCTAGAAAGAAATTTCAGAAAAGAAGAGAGCATCATGCTAATGGCAGAGGATATATAGGATAAAACAAAACCCTACCTGCATTTTCACGAAACACTTTCTCGCCTTTCCTCTACCAAACTTTTCTTTTAAAAGAGCTACACAACACTTCCTTTAAAGCTCACATGCCACCAGCAGAATATGGGATCCAATTACTGGGGCTTGTCTGCAGCTACAACCCAAAGCGAGGTTGAGCAGCATATAGCTCCAGATAGCAATAGCACTTATATACCACTTTACAGTGCTTTACAGCCCTCTCCAAGCAGCTTACAGAGTCAGCCTATTGCCCCCAACAATTTGGATTCTCATTTTACCTCAGAGGGATGGAAGGCTGAGTCAACCTTGAGCCTGGTGAGATTTGAACTGCCAAATTGCAGGCAGCTGGCAGGCAGCAGAAGTAGCCTGAAGTACTGCACTTTAACCACTGCGCCACCGTGGCTCTTGTAAAGTAAAAAGACTAAAACCTAGGCAGATCCCCCCTTTTAGCTCCACCCCCAGATTCTGTCACTCCTACAGTTTCAGATCAATGGATATCCAAATTCATGACTTCTGTAATTTATTATTGATACTTGCCCTTATTGCAATGGTTAAAAATAAGCTAAACAGTATTCTCAAAATGCCCAGCAACAAAACTCAACCCCAACTACTTTGTGTGCCACTGTGCAATGACCTTTGACAGATGCTGGCTAACGTTGTCTGGACTCAGAAGCTAAGCAACACTAGGTCTGGTTAGTTTTCGGGTGGGAGACCCCCCCAGGAAATTCCAAGGGTGCTGACTAATCCAGGAAATTGAAAAACATCCCATAAGAAAACAATGGAAATAATGTTGGTACTGTTGACATTAAATGATAGCATTGTTGTAATCACCATGAGTGAATTCAGAGTCTGGGAGTAGCTTTTCCTTCTACAGCATCTGTAGATGAACATACACAGGCCACATGAAAAACTTCGGAAAATTCCAATTTAGTTGACGATCATATAACTAAATAGACTGCAATGCAAAGAAATTGAGTGGAAGTAAGTGACTTTTATTCACAGATTAAGACTATTAGCATAGCCTAATAATTATTTGATTCCTCCTCCCCCCCCAAATATAAGAACTACTGGTCGTTAAATGTTGAATCATCTTTCTTGAAAGAAAGTCAGATTTAAAGGGGAAAAAAAAACCTTCAATAGAATCTCCATAGTCTAAAGAGAACAGACAGCAGCCATTATTTCGTCATGACAACCCAACAACATAATGCAAAGTGTTGCTAAGCAACACAATAGCACTCTTTTGCGAAAGCTCCGAGATTAATTTGTTTGCAGGCTTGAAGACACAGTTTTCTTCCCTGGCTCATCGACAAACGTGAACTTAAACTGGAAAAATGTTTTCCTGGCATAAATCCTTTCTCTTTGTTATATACAAATATTCTCTGTCTGTCTCTCTCTCTGTCTGTCTGTCTCTCTGTCTGTCTGTCTCTCTGTCTGTCTGTGTCTGTCTCTCTCTGTCTCTGTCTCTCTCATACACATACACACAAATATATATACTATATGTTTCTATATAGTATTATATACTATATAATATGTACACAGATAGTCCTCAACATACAACTGTTCGTTTAGTAACCAAAGTTACAACAGAACTGAAAAAAGTGATTTAAGGCCATTTTTCACACAATCGTTGCAACATCCCCAATGGTCGCGTGATCAAAATTTATACAAAATTTGGCAAACTTGTATGTACTTATGACAGTTGCAGTGTCCTGGGGTCATGTGAGATCACCTCTTGCAACCTTCTGACACCCAAGGTCAATGGGGAAGCCAGATTCACTTAACAATTGTATCACTAACTAAAGTGCAGCAACTCATTTAACAACTGTGGTAAGAAAGATCGTAATATGGGACAAAACTCACTAAACAATTGTCTTGCTTAGCAATGGAAATTTTAGGCTCAATTGCGGGTCCTACATCGAAGACTATCTATAATGTATATTATATAACTATCAGTGGTGGGTTTCAAAAATTTTTACTACCGGTTCTGTAGATGTGGCTTGCTGGGCATGGCATGGCTTGGTGGGCATTGGTTTGGTAGGCGTGGCAGGGGAAGAATACTGTAAAATCTCCATTTCCTCCCCAATCCTGGGGAAGGATAATGCAAAATGCCAATTTTCTCCTGATCAGCTGGGACTTGGGAGGCAGAGAATAGATGAGGGAGGGGCAAGTCAGAATTTTTTATTACCGGTTCTCCGAACTACTCAAAATTTCCGCTACCGGTTCTCCAGAACTGGTCAGAACCTGCTGAAACCCACCTCTGATAATTATATAACGTATAAATGTACAAAATATACCTTATATATTTATAGAGACATGCAAAATTAGATTGAGAAGTAGGAAAACGGTAGTTGGAATAAATGTTTTGGAGATATCTATTTTCAGCCATCTACCTTATTAAAACCATTTTTTTGGTGGGAGGGGGAACAAGTTTCTATGTGCTAATTTTAAAGACAATGTTAGCAAAATCATAAGGTGTAAAACTTTACTTTGAAATCATTAATACCACTATGTCTATCAACTTTCGCATGAGCAAAGTGGATTTTGTAATTAACAACAAATCCCCTCTCAAAAAAAAAAAAAAAAAAAACAGGTACAAGAGCAGATTATGGAACTCTATTTTAACAATTCTTTAGTTTACCCTGAACGAAAGCTAAGTTTCAAGAATTTTATCTCTAGGCTTTATCTCTTAGATCTCATAAAGAAAAGAAAAAACTGCAAAGTAATGCAAGTAATTTGACATTTTAATAGCATCATACTCACTCACAAGTACAGGTTTATATTACATATGACCCCTCCAGATGATGTTTAGAGCAATTTGCTACATATCTGATAATTACTTTCTCAGGCAACACAAATGTTCTATTAGATGGATGCCAAGTATGAGAGGAATTTAAAAGTTCAGAGCATGGCAGGTGGAAAGCAGCTGGTGACAACTTGCTTTCACACAGACAAACTTCTGGGTTTGTTTGTTTTTTTCTATTATCACCCATATGGTACTCCAGTGTTAGATCTCTATTGCATACTTCAGTTTAAGAAACCTTCTCTAAGATCCTTTCACCAGAATTTAAGACTCTTTAGCCCAGTTCTTGCAAAGGCTTCAAAAATGACAAAGAGACTTCTGAGACAAAAGAGCTCTGCAAAATTAATGTGTCTCTCTCAGTGGTCTACTTTAAATTAAATTCTAGCCATGCAAAAAGGAAAATTGCAGACCAAGCCATGGCAACCTACGCAAGCAGGCAGATGTTTGAAAGTTGCATATATGTGATTATCCTTTATCTCCTCTGTGTTGCAAGTATTCTTTATTCAAGTTTCCACTAATATAGCCATATATTTTTCTCCCTCACACTAACAAGGTGTTTTAATTGGACATATTGCCTAAAGGCAACTGCAAGGACAATTCCAGTTCTGCGACAGAAAGAGATCTTATTCCTGCAATTTGACTAGTATTTGAAAACCAGTATCTCAGGGGTTGCCACAAAGAAGAGGGAGTCAAACTATTCTCCGAAGAACCTGAGGGCAGGACAAGTAGCAATGGGTGGAAACTCATCAAGGAGAGAAGCAACCTAGAATTAAAGAGAAATTTCCTGACAGTTAGAACAATTAATCAGTGGAACAACTTGCCTCCAGAAGTTGTGAATGCTCCAACACTGGAAGTTTTTAAGAAGAGATTGGATAACCATTTGTCTGAAATGGTATAGGTTTCTAAGGGGTTGTGTACTAGAAGACCTCCAAGTTCCCTTCCAACTGTGTTATTCTGCAATCATGTAATGATTGTGTATAAAAATTACCCATGAACCAATCTCCCAATATTTTATTAATATTGCTCACAACAGTATTGCAGTGTATATGATGTCCATCCAGATCAGTACAACTAATTCAGCAGAAGCCTTGAGGAAACCTACACACCAAGGTGTGACAGTGAGAATCTCTCCAAAGCATATTTCTTTAGCTTAAACTCTCCAAAGAGGATATGATATACAGATAGTCCTTGATTTATGAGCACAATTGAGCCCAATGTTTCTATTGCTAAGTCAGACATTTGTTAAGTGAGTTTTGTCCCATTTTACAACCTTTCTTTCCACAGTTGTTAAGTGAACCATTGCAGTTCTTTAGTTAGTATCATGGTTGGTAAGCGAGTCTGGCTTCCCCATTGACTTTGCTTGTCAGGAAGTTGCAAAATACGCCTCGGATTTATTTTGAATTTCAAGATGTAACCGATTTTTTTATGTGTCTCAAAACTGATATTAAATACAACGGATTCTTCAGAATTTTGGACTACATGTAGTCCTCAAATTACAACAGTTCATTCAATGACTTGTTACAACTGCACTGAAAAAAGTAACTTATGACCATTTTTTATACTTATGACCTTTGTAGCATACCCATGAACATGTGATCAAAATTCAGATCCTTGGCAACTGGTTCATACTTATAAACTTTTGCAACTTTTTGATAAGCAAAATCAATGGGGGAGCCTGATTCACTTAGCAATCGTGTTCCTAGCTTAATAACTGCAGTGATTCATTTAACAACTGTAGCAAGAAAGGTCATAAAATGTGGCAAAGCTCACTTAACAAATGTCTCATTAAGAACAGAAATTTTGGGCTCAATTGTGGTCATAAATCAAGGGTTACCTATATAATTCTCGGAATTTTTATTTTATTGTCTGCTGACTGAGATATTGAACTTGTATATTTTCCTATAAATCTACAATTTGCATCCTTGTACTTGACGGGCTCTGAGATTATCTGATATTACTAAAATATGGGAAGCTCTTTTAATATTCCAACAAACTTGGCCTGATGCCTTGTTCGCTGGCTTTTACTATAAAATTAACAAAAAATTATTGGCACTCAAATAAGGGGAAAACGGTGGCCTTCTTCCAATGAATTGAAGATTATTTACCAGTGTAGTGCTCCACAGAATAGATTAGCCTCTGCCCCAAAAGTATTTATGGGGAGGCAACTATTTTCTAAAAGAACATAAAAAGCTTCCTGCAATGAAATATAGGTATTTTGGAAACCACAGGCGTTAACTGAATGTCTGGTATTCCAAGGCCAATGTAGCTCGGAGGCATTTTCTTCTAAGAAAGACTTCAATCTTTGTGCGTTTTTGTTAATCAGTATGTCTTCTGCAAACATTTCACAGAGGACTCCAAGCCACTTACTCTATTTTGAGCTAAAAACCACACAGAAAGTGACATTAAATTTGTTTTCTAAGGAAGCCAACTGAATTTTCATTCTTCATATAGGAAACTAAAAGCAATTACTGCTCACTAAAACCAGTGGACCAGATGTGTTAAATACAAGGAAAGAGCAATTCAGTTTGCTATCTTCTACAGGTAGTCCTTGACTTATAACAGTTCGCTAAGTGACAGTTTGAAGTTACAATGGCACTGAAAAAAGAGACTTATGACCACTTTTCACACTTATGACCATTGCATTCAAATTCTTGACAACTGACTCATTTTTATGACGGCTGCAGTGTCCTGGGGTCATGTGATCCCCTTGTGCAGCCTTCTCATAAGCAAAGTCAATGGGGAAACCAGATTCCCTTAACATGTTCATAATTTAACAACTGCCGTGATTCACTTAACAAATAAGTAAGTAAGTCTAGTAAGACCACACCTCAAATACTGCATCCAGTTTGGAAATAGCCTGTTTCCCTACTTCTGGTGGGTCCAGAAGGCCCAAAAATCAGCTGGCCAGTGCCCGCCTGCTCGCCAGAGCTGAGCTGCTGTGCCCACTGATATGACTATGCATGCCACCTGTGGCATGTGTGCCATAGGTTCGCCATCACAGGTGTAGGGTCTCCTGCTTGAGTGGGGGGTGGGTGGGTTGGGCTAGATGACCTATAAAGTTCCTTCCAACTCTGTTAATCTGTTAAATGTGGCAAGAAAAGTGATAAAAAGGGATAAAGCTCATTTAACAAATTTCTCACTTAGCAACATAAATTTTGGGCATCAGTTGAGGACTACCTGTATTTAGAAATCAGCACCAAAAAAGAATTCTCAGGCATCAAGACTATAATACTTAAAAATAAAACCAGTACAGTTTTATGGGTTTTTTAAAATTGATTGTTTATTACATGGTTTCTGCCTACAGCTTAGCCCGCAGGGGAAAAAAAGAAGAAGAATGGAGCCATTAAATCATCATTGGGATTGCTTTTTTAAAGAAACACTCAAAATCAAATCAACTGGTGATAATTTGTGGGAAGAGAGTTCCTTCTCACTCTCTCCAGGAGAGTTCTGGCACGGTCCCATTACATCTCTAGCTTCTTCCCTATTGGCAGACAAGTAGTAGCAGAAGTGGCTTGATCCTACAGTAAGTGTTGGGTGGGTTTCTACTTTCTGGGCAATGAATTCTGTAATTCAGTGGTCCCCAAACTTTTCAGATCTGCGGGCCAGCAGTGTCGGCAGTGGGAGAGGGTGGTTCCAGTGGTGGGTTGCCCCTGGTTTGGACTGGTTCGCAAGATGCCCTTGAAGTGATGTCCCAGTGCCTGGAGGCTGTGCGGATCTAGATGGGGAGGAACAGGCTCAGGCTCAACCCTTCCAAGACTGAGTGGCTGTGGTTCCCGGCATCCCGATATAGTCAGTTGACTCCATCACTGACTATCGGGGGCGAGTCTTTGGCCCCTGCGGAGAGGGCGTGCAATCTGGGAGTCCTCCTGGATACGCAGCTGTCCTTGGAGGAACATCTGACGGCTGTAGCCAGGGGGACCTTCTGCCAGTTGCGGCCCTTTCTTGATCGGGATTCCCTGTGCACAGTCACTCATGCCCTTGTCACCTCTCGCCTGGACTACTGCAACGCTCTCTACATGGGGGTCCCCTTGAAGAGCACCCGGAGGCTCCAACTGGTCCAGAATGCAGCCGCGCGGGTAGTCACGGGAGCCGCATGGCGCTCCCATACAACACCTCTCCTGCGTGAGCTGCACTGGCTCCCAGTGGTCTTCCGGGTGCGCTTCAAGGTGTTGGTTATCACCTTTAAAGCGCTCCATGGGATAGGACCTAGTTATCTTCGAGACCACCTGCTGCTACCGACGGCCTCCCATCGACCTGTGCGCTCCCACAGAGAGGGCCTCCTCGGGGTGCCATCAGCCAAACAATGTAAGCTGGTGACCCCCAGGGGGAGGGCCTTCTCTGTGGGGGCACCTACCCTCTGGAATCAGCTGCCCCCAGAGATAAGGAGAATCCAAGACCTCGGTGCCTTTCGCCGTGCCCTTAAAACCTTCTTTTTCCAGCAAGCCGGGCTGGCCTAACATTTTTTAAAATGTTTTTAATTGTTTGTTATTGTTTTTAATCATGGGGCCAAATTTATATATATATATTAATTGTATTTTAATGTTTGTAGTTTATGTTTTTACTTGGCTGTTCACTGCCCTGAGTCCTCAGGGAGAAGGGTGGTATACAAATTTAACAATAAAATAAATAAATAAATAAATAAAACTGGTGGGAGACTCTGCCCACCGCTCCGGATGTCGTCATCGGCAATCTGCGCTTGCGCAGAAGCATGCGATCCCGTTGCAAACCGGTAGTAAAGGTAAGTAGAACCCACCCCTGGGTAGTTCCCCACATGCAATCTAATGCCACACATGTGCAACTAAACCTTTGTGCACTCATCTGCTACTTGTGCGGTTCGGTTCCTACAGCTGCTAGCAGGCCATGGCCTGGGTTTTGGAGACCATTGTTGTAATGGATAGGTTTATTTTATTTTTTTTAACCACTCTTTTATTTGGAGAATTAGGTATGCAAAATAAGTAAACTGACTGGATGACATGTCTCCACAACATAATTAACTATATGAATATAGCTTCTACTCACAAGAGCTGTGGTGTCACAGTGGTTAGAATGCAGTATTGCAGGCTAATTCTGTCCACAGCCAGGAGTTCAATCCTGACAGGCTCAAGATTGACTTAGCATTCCATCCTTCCAAGGCTGGTAAAATGAGGACCCAGATTGTTGGGGGCAATATACTGACATTAGTAAACTGCTCTGAGAGAGCTATGAAGCGGTATATAAGTCTAAGTGCTATTGCTGCCTTAAACCTGGGAATGATCAAATCTCTTTTTTCCTTCTGTTCAATCTGATTTTCGAGACTACCTGGATAAGTCCCTGCAGTACTCATGGCAAGGTTTTTCAGAAGTAGTTTGCCATTGCCTTCTTCCTAGGGCTAAGAGAGAGTGACTGCTCCAAAGCCACCCAGCTGGCTTTATGCCTAAGGTAGGACTAAAACTCATGATCTCCTAGGTTCTAGCCTGATGCCTTAGGCACTACACCAAATTGGCTCTTTAAAAAATTGTAAAAAAATAATAATAAATAAATAAAAATCTCTTTAATTTCAGATCAGCATTACTAAAAACTAGGGACATTAGGTGTCATGAAAGAAGTAGCAGAACATGTTAAATAATAGTTACAAGATACGTATTAAGTATATTTTTCCTCAATGATTAGAATTTCTCACAGTAAACCAATTTAGGTCATTCCCAGTTCACCTTCACTTTCTTTAGATGATCTATAACTTGCAACTAGAGTCCAAATTCACAAGCTGAAAAGTAGTTCCCAAAACAAGTTTAATCGATTGCAAAGAAGCTCTTTTTCCAGTGATTTCATTCAAAATTAGTTTCAGTGAATGGCAATAATGGCAAATTCAGACACTAGTGGGCCAGTGAGACTTCGATATCAATAATTCTTGGTTAGACACCCAAAATGTTTCTCTCGTTACCATCACCCCCCACCTAAAAGTTTGGCAGCTTTCAAAGGAGACTAAAATAGCAATACAATTCTGGGTGGCTTTTTTATTCATATTGTTTTTTTCTCCACTAAACAATCATTTAACTAAAATGAGCTGTTTCAGAGGAATGTTTCCTTCCTAAATGGCAACTTAATATAGTGTTTTCAGTGGTATTTAAAGCATCAGTTTTCAGTAATGAGCCTTGAGGGTTGGCTGTTTTGTCTCCAAATGAGTGAAGGTAAGTAATAAATGTCTGTAAACAATAAAAAAAAAAAGCAG
This sequence comes from Pantherophis guttatus, assembly GCF_059756535.1. Lineage (NCBI taxonomy): Eukaryota > Metazoa > Chordata > Lepidosauria > Squamata > Colubridae > Pantherophis > Pantherophis guttatus. The sequence goes on from NC_142068.1 coordinate 17,447,812, forward strand.
AATGTTTTCTTCCTTTCTCCTTTCCCCTTCCTTTCCCTCCCTTCCCTTCCCTCCCTCCCTTTCGCCTTCCCTCTATCTCATTAGGGTGATCTTTAGATGGTATCACTTCTAGTTTCATTAATCTCTATTTGGGAAAAAATGTAATACCATAAAAGTACTTTCCTACGTTAATAATGTTCTATATTTCTACTTTAAAATATTACTTTTAGGAGACTGGAAAATATGTAAGTTTTACCAAGAACAAAAGCAGCTGGATACATTTTTCTTTAAAAAAACAAACCCTGTATAACACTTCAAATTAATGTAAATATGGATATCCAGTTGATAATTCTTTAAATAGTCCTCTAATATTTTTGTGTAACCAGTCGGGTTACACAAAAATATTAGAGGACTATTTAAAGAATTATCGGCTAATAAAACTAAAACAGTGGCTGAATTCAATAATTTACCAGCCTTATTCGTCACTTGGTTTCTCATTGATTCAGCCAAATACCTTCAGGAATACAAAAGCAATATGCCAGCCTTTTCTTCTTCCCCAAGAATTGTTATTCAAGTGCCTCACTCATCCACGACCCACTACAAACTGTAGCTCTGTTTTTCTCTAAAGCACCAATTCTATTTGAGTGTTTCGGGAGCAGCACTTAGATTGCAAGAGATGCATTGGTGAATACGCTGATAAAATTGCCTCCACATAATTGTACGGAATAACTAAAACATTCAAGTACAGGAAAAAAGATATTGCTCTCTTGCCAGATAGATTTTGGTCATTAGATGTCCCAGTACTGGAACACTGAACTTTTTAGATGACTAGAATTCAGCAAGGAAAGAGGGGAATAGAATAGAATAACAAAGTTGGAAGAGACTTTGAAGGTCTTCTAGTCCAACCCCGTTTAAGTAGGAAACCCTATACCAGTGATAGCAAACCTTTTTGCCGTCACATGCCAGAAGCGGGTGTGTGTGTGTCGCATGGGGGGTCATGTGCATGTGCCCACACCCATAATTCAAACACCCTGCACCCTACCCCCCACGCATGTGCACAATCCCCCCTCCCGTGCCCCATTTTGGGCATAGCAGACCTCCCTGACGCCTCCTGAGGCCGGAAACGGCCCGTTTCCCAACTTCCAGTGGAACTGGAAGGCCTGTTTTTCGCCCTCCCAAGCTCCAGAAGCTTTCTTGGAGCCTTGGGGGGGAAAAATGGTCTCCCCCACCACCCCCCGGAGGCCCTCTGGAGGCCAAAAACACCCTCCCAGAGTCTCCGCATGACCCCTGTACTTACTTGGCATCCAAAACAGGCTGCGTGGAGACTCCTAGGAGGGGAGGGGCAGCCGAAAATCACGCTGGAGCTGAACTAGGGCAACGGCTCGTGTGCCCATAGATACAGCTCTGCGTGCCACCTGTGGCACGCGTGCCATAGGTTCACCATCACAGCCCTACACTATTTCAAAATGTGTAATGTATGTACTATATCGGAGTCAAAGCCATATAGAAAAACAATAACACAGATAAACAAAATGCCCTGTCAGGGAATGTAGATTTAATAGCTGTAAGATAATAGAAGGTTGTAAGCGGAGGCAACTGAAAGCTGATGCAATAGGAACGAGGAGCAGGGTTACTGCCATTTTAAGAAGCTGGGTCAGAAGCTGTCTATATAAGGGAAGCCATTAGAGGGGTCTTCCTTCTCATGTTCTCTCTAGTCATGTATCTCATTGCTCTCCTTGTGTCAGTAGCTATATGATAAGGTATTTAACCACGTATATGTATGTAAATATTTAGCTGTATATAAACCACTGTTATTTATCTAAAGGCTCTGTGTGCTGTGTGCTGTGTTTTGCTCCTGAGCAAAATCTCATAATACTAGTTACGCTGCCTAAACTCTGACATGCCCAATATGGGAGAAGACAAATCTCATTTTTTTTCAACGATGAGTGCTTTACAATGAAAAAAATAATTCTCCCACTAGAGAGCTATCCAGAAACTTTCTCTTAAAAAGTAAATTCGTTTGTTCAATCACTAAACAAGACCATATACAGGTAGTCCTCAATTCACAACAGTTCATTAGTGATGGTTTAAAGTTACAATGTCACTGAAAAAAGGGACTTATGGCCTTTTTCTCACACTTATGACCATTGCAGTTATTCTGTTAAGATTCACTTAACAACTATGGCAAGAAAAGTCATAAAATAGGACAAAACTCACTTAACAAATGTTTCACTTAGCAACAGAAATGTGGGGCTCAATTGTGGTTGTAAGTTGAGGACTACCTGTACTCCTGATGACTACAATGGCAGTGGGCTTCCTATTTGGAGAACAAGCCTCTATAAAAATATCTTCCTCTTGTAGGAATGTCCAGCCTAAGGAATTTGCAGATTTCTTTTTTTAAAAAATGGAATAAAAGACAACAGGAACTTTAAAAGTCTACTCCAGTTAATACTGGACAGCAGAATAAACAAGCACACACATCTGCTTTTCCCAGCTGGGAAGGCATATACTGGATTTTATTTCAATTCTATTTATTATTATTTTTCTAAATTTGTACAGCTATATCCTCTTTAGTCATCTATTCTGGAACTGTATTTCCTTTTCCTATTGGTCATCCTATCCCAAGTATGCTGCCCTGAACAGATAAATTTAGAAATTATAGCAACATATCACAAAAAGCAAAATGCTATTATCGTTAAGATTCCAATTACTAATACTTGTCCAGAGATAACCTCAGCGATTTATTTCTATCACATCCTGAACATTTAGGTTAATACCTCTTTTTAATCTGAAAAAAATTCTAAAATGAACGGATTTTCAGTTCCAATTCCTATATTCATACAAAAAGATCAAGTGATGTTTTTTCACAAGCCTCCAATTAGAATGGGGAGGAACTTGTGTTAATGACTTGATTTAAATACTGTTTGCATTTTTCATTATCGGGGAGAGGAAAAAAAAGATTACCAAGTCAGATCAATTGGACCTGGGTCATAAAATGTTACTATCATGCCAAGAATTTATCTTAAAACATTCCACTAAGATGCTTATAAAGAATTGAAGGCACTGTAAAGATATTCTGCAAGTTATTGCTAGATTCCTTGAATTTTCTAGTCTGCAGATTCTGCCAGTACAAAGCTTTCCAGGAGTAAGATGAAAGATCACATGAAGTGTTAATATCACTTTATAATGCCTTGGTAAGGCCACACTTGGAATACTGCATTCAGTTTTGGTCGCCACGATGTAAAAAAGATGTTGAGACTCTAGAAAGAGTGCAGAGAAGAGCAACAAAGATGATTAGGGGACTGGAGGCTAAAACATATGAAGAACGGTTGCAGGAACTGGGTTTGTCTAGTTTGATGAAAAGAAGGACTAGAGGAGACATGATAGCAGTGTTCCAATATCTCAGGGGCTGCCACAAAGAAAAGGGAGTCAAACTATAGGACAAGAAGCAATGGGTGGAAACTAATCAAGGAGAGAAACAACTTAGAACTAAGGAGAAATTTCCTGACAGTTAGAACAATTAATCAGTGGAACAACTTGCCTCCAGAAGTTGTGAATGCTCCAACACTGGAAGTTTTTAAGAAGATGTTGGATAACCATTTGTCTGAAGTGGTGTAGGGTTTCCTGCCTAAGCAGGGGGTTGGACTAGAAGACCTCCAAGGTCCCTTCCAACTCTTCTATTCTATTCTATTCTATTCTATTCTATTCTATTCTATTCTATTCTATTCTATTCTATTCTGGAGATCCTATAAAATTCAGGAGATCCTATAAAAATGATAAATTAGAATTCCTAATTAAAATTTCTCTAATTAGAAATTAGAATTATTAGAATTAGAATTAATCCCAAGGTATCTGGAAGGCACTAGGTTCAAGAAAATAATACTACACTTTCCTTCTTCTTCCAGTTTCATAAAAATACTTATGAAAGTAGGTAGATTTTCTTATTTCCAAGATTTTAATCTACAGTCGCATCCCATCCTTGGATGTATCTCTATGGCATTTCTTGGTCAAATAAAGAATATCCACTGGTTAAGTGTTGAAAGACAGAAGACTGATACTTCTGCCATTTCTCTACTGGGTTGGAAGGATAGACAAGAATGGGGCTGAAGAGAGACGTCCTCCCACAAATATGGGTTGTACACAATTAAGCGTTTGTTAATTGGAGTTACAGCTGGAAAACAGATGATTTCAGTTAACACAGGAAACCAACTTCAGTTTGCTGAGTTTCAAAACATTGGACTTCAAAATGTAGGGTTGACTGAAGAAAAGCCCATTCTGTTTCCCCCCGCCCCCCGGCAAGTATTCAAGAGTGATTCAGAGGACTGCTTCCAAAAATAAATACAGCTAGCCCTCGACTTACGACCACAACTGAGCCTAAAAGTTCTATTGCTAAGTGAGACATTTATTAAGAGGTTTTTGTCCCATTGTATGACCAGTGGTGGGTTTCTACCAGTTCGCCCTGGTTTGGGCGAACCAGGAGCGGCGGTGGGAGGCTCCGCCCACCTGCCCGGACATCATAATGGATGCTCTATGCATGCACAGAAGGTTTTGCACATGCGCAGAAGCGCCGCACGTAAGCGAAGCGAGCACACACGCACTGGTAGCGAAGGTAAGTGAAAACCACTACTGTGTACGACCCTTCTTGCCACAGTGGTTAAGTGAATCACTGCAGTTGTTAAGTTAGTTAGACAGTTGTTAAGTGAATCTGGTTTCCCCATTGACTTTGCTTGTCACAAGGTCTCAAAAGGAGATCACGTGACCAAGAACACTGCGACTGTCATAACTATGAGTCGGTTGACAGGCACCTGAAGTTTGATCACGTGACCATGGGGATGCTGCAATGGTTGTAAGTGTGAAAACCGGTCATAAGTCACTTTTTTCAGCACTGTTGTAACTTCGAATGGTCACTAAATGAACTGTTGTAATTCGACGACTACCTGTGTTTGCTTATCCTTCCCTATCTTTATTGAAACAAAAATGGCATGGATTTTTTCCCCCTCTATCTCCCCTATAGGGCAGGGGTGTCAAACGCAAGGCCCGGGGGCCAGATCCAGTCCACGGGGTGCTTAGATCTGGTCTGCGGGGCCACCCTGGAAACAGCAAAGGACCGGCCCGCGGTTGCCTCTGCCAGCTCTGTTTTTGCTAGCAGAGGGTTACATGATGCAGTTGCAGCCAAAAATGGAGCTTGCGATGGCCGTGGGTGGCCCTCCCAAGTTCCTTTTTCATTGGCAGAGGGTTGCAGGAAGCCGTCACAACCGAAAACGGAGCTCGGGAGCTCGTTTTCACTGGCAGAGCGCTTGGGGCACCACAGGCACCCCCGACATGAGTGACATCCCACTGGCCACACCCATCCTGATCATGCCCCCCCGACCCCCAAAGTCAAACACAACCCTGATGCAGCCCTCAATGAAATTGAGTTTGACACCCCTGCTTATAGGGTATCTAATAGTGCCTCCCCTTGGCTTAGGCATTGATGAAAACCCTTGGAAATGAACAATGCATAACCCAAGATACCTGATATTATGTGTTAAAGGGCAAGCTGGAAATACTGTCACAAGGATATACCCTATTTTTCAGAGTATAAGAGGCACCTTTTTCTGCCAAAAAAGAGGGTGAAAATCTTGGTGCGTCTTATACTCCAAATGTATCCCCGTCCAGACTCTCAAATGGAGGTTTCAGAGGCTGAAAAAAGCATCAGAAACGAAGCTTCAGAAAAAAAAGCCTCCAAATAGACCTTCAGAAAAAAAGCCTCTGAAATGAAGTTTCAGAGGCTTTTTTTCTGAAGCTCTGTTTGGAGGCTTTTAGAGGCAGAAAAAAAAAAGCCTCTGAAACAGAGGTTTCAGAGGCTGAAAAAAAAGCAAGGCACAGAGCTCACGACCAACGAATCTGTTGCTAAAATTCACCTCTGGGAACAGCTGATTGGTGGTATTCCGGGAGGCCGATCCACCCACCAATCAGCTTTTTTCTTATTTTCTTCCCCAAAAACTAAGGTGCATCTTATATTCCGCTGAGTCTTGTACTCCGAAAAATATGGTAAATTATCTTCTAGAGCAGGGGTCCCCAAACTTGGCAGCTTTAAGACTTGTGGACTTCAACTCCCAGAATTCTCCAGCCAGGTACTCTGGCTGGAGAATTCTGGGAGCTGAAGTCTACAAGTCTTAAAGCTGCCAAGTTTGAAGATCTCTGTTCTAGAGCATCCCCAAAATGCCTCTCCCTTTTTAAAACCCAACTTCTTGTAGACAACTGTTATTTCAAGTAGCTATCAGGTGAAAGAAACCACCACTTAGGAGACAAAAGGATAATACCTTACTATAATAAAACAGCAAGTATTTTGCAATAAACCCCAAATCGAAGGTTCGGTTTCCATTAACACAGGGTAGCCAGAAGGCATGTAGAGCAACTTTTCAAATTTATTTTTCTCTGCTGACATTTTGTTTACAAGAGCCAAAAAGAGGAGATTCACTTACAAAGGAACAAAAGTGTGCCTGAATGAGCAAGGCAAAATAAAACAGGAGAGAAAATAAACACACCTATAGAAAGATAATGGCCAAACATTAACATTCTCTTAAAACAAGATTTTTTCTTTCAGCTGACAGATCCTACTGAGTCACAACATAACTATTCCATCCTATCCTTATTATAAATTCTTCCTTCTTGACAAGTAATATTGCAAACACCACACCTACAATATTCTAAAGATAATGACATGGCTTGCAGCTGTATGCAGAGGGGAAAAAAAGGGGGGATCAGCGGGGAAGAATTGGAAAGGGAAAGGAAAATAGCAATGTACTGTACACATCTGTTCCTTGTGGGAAAAATATTCATGCTGGTGTCCTGTCAAAATGCCTCTATTAGTAATGGATACAGCTGTTTTGCCTGATGTTGCAACGTTTTGCAGGAGTAAACCAATTCCAGACCAAGCTACGCCATATTGTTTCTATTCAGCTGGAATGTGCATGATCAAGGGAAATGCAACAGCAAAAGAGTAGCCATATGGTAACACCTTTGTTACGAAGGTGCCAGTTCACTTCCAGGTCCAATTCAAGATATTGATTATGACTTTTAAAGCCCTACGTGGCATGGAACCAGATTATCTTGGGTACTGCTTTCCTCCCATCATATCAACCCATCGCACCTAGTCAGGTAGGGAAGAGATGTTGCGGATCCCGTTAGTTTAAGAACTCCAACTGATGGGATCCAGGATCCTTCTCTGCTGTTGCGCCCACCCTGAAGAGATCTGCTCCTCGATTATTTATTTCTGTAAACCTTTTTTGAAATTACTAACTACCAAGGTCTACCAGCAAGGTCCCAAAAGCCATAAACACAAAATTAAAATGTGAAAATATGATCATAGCAATAGCACTTAGACTTATATACCGCTTCATAGTGCTTTTACAGCCCTCTCTAAGCGGTTTACAGAATCAGCATATTGCCCCCCAACAATCCGGGTCCTCATTTTACCCACCTCGGAAGGACGGAAGGCTGAGTCAACCTTGAGTCCGTGAGATTTGATCTGCTGAATTGCAGCTAGCAGTCAGCTGAAGTAGCCTGCAGTACTGCACTCTAACCACTGCGCCACTTTGGCTCTATTCATCAAAATTTAAAGCACCAAAAGTTACAGGGCCCAACCTGAAAGGGTTCAATTTATTTGTTTATTTTTAATTAATTTAATTTATCTGCTTAAGCAAATAGTTTAGTGAGTCTACTGCCTCAACGATCCAGCTGAGAATACAAAGCAATGGTAGAGCAACCTTCTCACACCAAAAATCTAATGCAGAGAAACTTGAGGCATCTACTGGCAGAATTAATGCTCAAAGGAAGTTCTAAGGGTCTCAGAGAAGGGGACTGGGGGCCACCTAAGCCAATATGTTTCCCAGCCTTGTGTAATGAAATGCAAATGCATGCACGTAATATATAGTCCAATAGGAAGGATACTTAATGTACACACCATTTGCAGTCTTGCTTACTTCAACAACCAGAGCGTCAAAGAAGAAGCCGAATCAAACCTCAGATTGCCTTAAAAAACATTTGCATCTACGTATACTATGCACTATATACAGGTAGTCCTCGATTTACAACAGTTCATTTACTGACCGTACAAAGCAGTAGTGAAATTCAGCTGGTTATATCCGGCTTGGGTGAACCAGTAGCGCTGGTGGCGGGAGGCTCCGCCCACCTGCCCGGATGTCATCACGTCCCATTTTTGACCCTCTGCACGTGTGCAGAAGGTCCTGCGCATGCGCAGCGGTGTCACGCGCGAGCACGCTCACATTTGCAAACCGGTAGCAAAGGTAAGCAAATTTCACCCCAGTACAAAGTTACAACGGCTCTGAAAAAAGTGATTTAGAACTGTTTTTCACATTTAGGACCATTGCCGCATGCTTTTGGTCATTAAATTTTATGGTCATTGATTTAAAAAGTGGTCATTCATTAAATGGTCATTGATTAAATTTCAGATGTTTGGCAACGGACTCACATTTATGACTGTTTACAGGGCTGAAAGGAAGAAACCTTAAAAAAACTGAATATGCTTATTTCGGGAAAATGTGATCAGCTGGAAAGAAATACAGATATTCCTTGACTTATGACCACCATTGAGCCCAAAATTTCTATTGCTAAGTGAAACATTTGTTAAGTGAATTTTGTCTCATTTTACGACCTTTCTCGACATGGTTGTTAGGTGGATCACTGCAGTTGTTAAGCTGATTACATGGTTGTTAAGTGAATCTGGCTTCCCCGTTGACTTTGCTTGTCAGAAGGTCGTAAAAGGGGGAATCACACGATGCCAGGACACTGCAACCGTCATCAATACGAGTCAGTTGGCAATTTTGATCACGTGACCATACGGATCCTGCAATGGTTGTAAGTGTGGGAAAATGGTCATAAGTCACTTTTTTCAGTGCCCTTGTAACTTTGAATGGTCATTAAATGAACTGTTGTACGTCGAGGAGTTTACCTGTAACTCTGCCATTTTTATAGGATGTCCAAGAATTTCTCCTCCACCGATCTTAAAAGCAGTTGCAAAGGAGCTCTGGTGGCTCAGCAGACTAATTAACATCCACTTACATCTGCTGCCTGCAATTACCTCAAGTTCGAATCTCGCCAAGGCTCAAGGTTGACTCAGCCTTCCATCCTTTCTAAGGTAGGTAAAATGAGGACCCAGATTATGGGGGCAATAAGCTGACTTTGTATAAATATACAAAAGTATGAAGGCTATTGCTTAGCGTATTGTAAGCCGCCCTGAGTCTCCGGAGAAGGGCGGCATATAAATCAATTTTTTTTAAAAAAAGTTCTGTTTGAATAACAAGATAATTATATTATATGACTCTGAACCACTTGGCTAAGGAATCTACCTTCAACCTTTTGACATACCTGAAGTGCAACCTAAGACTACACAGGACAGGCCCAAACCCCACAGTTCAGCTTACACTGTTTGGAGAACTATACAAACCCAAATACAGAAGCCCTTTGTTTCCCGTATCCAGATGGTCCTGTCTGGACTGAGGAGAAGCTTCCAAAGAGCCCTCCCTTTGTAGAGAGCAAACGCAACAAATAGTATTATCTTACAGCAAATACAGTACTGCCTTCTAGCCAGGTGATCATTGCAGTTCAAACAATGTCAGATTTGTGCAAAGCATTTTTGTTTTCAACAAGTGACATTTCAGCAAGTCATGCTGTATCTAAGCAGAGCGGGGTGATATCGTTTCCATGCTAATGCAGCTGCTTCGGAATATTTTTTACAAATAATATTCTTGTGTACAGTTCCCCAAGCTCCTGAATCCACACATAAATTCTATTTATATATCTATTAGATTTCTTTTTTTAAAAAAGATATCCCGTCTTTCTTACTTTGTAAGTAATAACTCAAGACGGTTGTACATACATATAAATCCCCATGTGCAGCATTATTATACTTGTAGGAAGTTTCTATTTAAGAAGATTGACAGTTATAAACGATATGGTTTTCTGTTCATCTCTGTAGCTTTACACCATTTATGGGGGTGGACCCAGATAGACAGACAGACAACCCTTCACAGCTGACTAGAGAATTGAAAATGGATCTTTCCATCCTGCTCAGAGATCCCGCCAACTGACGGAACACTAATAATATACTACTAGTGACAGACTGCACATTCAAAAATTTTGAGGCTGAATATCTAGCATCAATCATTGGCAGCAAGAATGAAGTTACTATTCGTTACTATTGAACTCTAAAATACCTTCTAAACTTATATTCCAACGTTAAGAGTTGACCACAGTGGCTAGAATGTACAGAAAATTTAAAATGCACAGAATAAAGAACTCAAATTGTAGAAGGCTATTTAAAACAAAAGTCCTCGACTTATGACTGTCATTGAGCCTGGAATATGGTTGCATATTGTGATGGTCATTAAGCATATGACTGTGCCTTATTTTATAACATTTTTGTGGCAGGCATTTAGCAAATATGGCAAGTTGTTAAGCAAACACTGGAGTTATTAAATGGGTCTGTTTTTTCCAAATGGGTGGTTTTTGCTGGAATCCAGAAGAAAACATAAAAAATGCCAAAATTTACAGTCATGTGACCATGATACTGTACGTTGCAAAAGGCCATGCATGCGAGTGGGTTGCCAAGCACTCAAAATGCAGTTATGTGACTGGGGGAAGTAGAACAGTGGAACTATGAAAATGGGTTGTACCTACATATGTACCTCTCCTAAATTCGAAGAGTTGCTTAGTGAGGACTGCTGTAGTGATCAGTCACAAAACTTCCATTTTGAAAATATCTTGCTATAAAATAATTGTATTAATGTAACGTGTTAAGATCGTGCAATATCCATTCTGTAACTGTCTTCCATGACACACTGTCGTTGACCTTGAACGTAATCTCAAACAAAGGAACATCAGTAGGAGAAAAAGAGCATGAAAAGCTGGGTTGAGACTTATCAACAAGTTCAGATCTATCATGAGTGATTTCAACTGCATTTCTCTAATCCGCTGAACCAGATCTTAAACAGAATTATTAAAGAGAAACTCGGCTTCCCATCCCAGGAGGAATGAAACCAGACTTGGGCCAGGAGGCAATATGTGCCAAGCTGCCTCTCTTTTCTGTCATATGCTGACTTCACTCTCCTTTTATACTATCTTAACACCATAATTAAGATATCACATTTCATTTTCCAATGCGTCCTATATATTTTGTTGAAGCCATCTTTCTTCCAAGGAACATGCATACTTTCCCTCCCTTTCTTATATATTATTTCACCTTGCGAGAAAGTTACTAAGAATGGGTGGTCGACTTGGCATTATGACAGAGGAAAGAAAAGGACGGGAAACCTTGTGGGAAAAGTGAAAGTGTAGAGTTTATAGATGGGCTGTTTCCAGTGGGAGGAACTCTTGCATCCTCTGCCCTCCTCCTTTCTGAGGTTCAGCTTCTCTAGGACGTTTTAATAAGATGAATGGTGGGTTGACTTAACAAGACTGAAATTAACAAGAAATTCAGTTTTCCCCAAAACTTTGTGGGAAGAAATAAGTATGTAAAGTTCTAGGCTGCTGGGTTTCTGAAATTTATTTTATTGCCTTTTCATTCTGAGCAGTGGGGGTGAGCAGGATGTTGGTTATTCCAGTCGAATGGAAATGGTGGTAGCACAGACATTCTTTTACGGTGACATTTTCACTTCTTGCAATCTAAAAAAGTATACACATTTTGCTTCCAACTTATCGCTCCTTCATCTGTTTTAGCTGCCCCCTGCAGTCTACAATCCTAGTTTGTGGCACTGTGGAAAGTTTTAATTGCAGAACTGATACTATATCATACCACTTTCACCCCTTGCTAAAGAACGATAGCTAAGCAGCTACATTGAATCACAAATGCTTAATTTTGTTTTAGAATAGAAATAGAAATAGAAATAGAAATAGAAATAGGAATAGAATAGAATAGAATAGAATAGAATAGAATAGAATAGAATAGAATAGAATAGAATAGAATAGAATAGAATAGAATAGAATAGAATTCTTTATTGGCCAAGTGTGATTGGACACACAAGGAATTTGTCTTTGGTGCATGTAAGCAAATTAATCTACTGAAAACAAAGATAGCAGGGCAGGACATTAGCCATTTATTTAATTTCCCTTTAATTTTAATTTTTCTTGCTTCATTAAACGGCACTAGTTTGGGCAGGAACTGATTGGACAGTCAGCTGGAAGAAATGTATTGATTAACTCTCTATATACACTCTATTCCACGGGTATTAAACTCGCAGCGTCACGTGAGGTATCGCAATGTTTTTTCTCTTCATGGAGCTGCGGTGGGTGTGGCCTGTGTGTGACACATCCGGCCCATGGGCCGCTAGTTTGACACCCCTGCACAGTATTTCAAGGCTGTTTGGAACAAAACAATCACAGGCCTCTTCAAACTGTTTTAGAGGGATTAAGGAACAAATGTAGTGCCACGTGAAAATGACCTCAACTACATAGTCCATAAGGCATACAGAACCAGACTCTACTTTAGCTGGGTGACTTTAGAACTTTTACTACTTGTTGGCACAAGGCACTGTACCACAAGTTACTTTGTGATATAGTGCATTGTGCCAACAAGTAGTACTGTGAGCACATTGGCACACATTAAAAATGACATTCTGTTGCCCGCTCTCAAAAGAAAGTATACATACACCCACACATAACACACATATATGTACATATACATACATGTGTGTGTGTGTGTGTGTGTGTGTGTGTTATGTATGGAGACACACACACACACACTTTCTTTTGAAAGTGGACCACAGAATTTCATTTTTAATGTGTGCCGGTGTGTTCACGGTAAAAAAATGACAATAAAGGTTATCTTATCTTAATTTTATGGGCAGGCAGATAATATTTATTTTCCTTGTCCAAGTCAAGCCCTCTATTCATACAGTCTCTCTGACCAGCTGATATAAAGTACATTTGAATAAAATGACTTTTTCATGGTCACCCAAGACACAGTCAAGATAAAACATTTAATATAAAAAAGAAACACATCTGGAATCCATACAGTATAATGTTTAGAATACAAATAGGTTAGCACCAGGATAGGAAGGCAGTATTTCTGACATTCTATTTTGGTCCCAGCAAAATTCAGAAAGCTAGTGTTCAGCAGAGAGGTTTTTCACCTCTATTTCTGCACATTTTTGCCTGAATGTCAGTGATAACGTGAAATGTCCTTCATTTTATCTTACACCACAAAGGCGACATTTAGGTTTCCTTGGCATGACATATCTACTAATATGAAATGCCAAAGTATAGGACAGATAACAAAAATGCATTTTTATTGGTGTGGGAGCTGAATAGCTGGCCATGCACTCCTCTTCTCATAAATATATTACAGCTTCCTTCAAACCTAATGACCATTTTTAGCTGAAATAAGGAAAAGGAAGACAATAAGGAGGCATCCAACTTGGGAGGAGAAATTTCCTGATGGTAAGAACAATTAATCAGTGGAACCACTTGCCTCCAGAAGCTGTGGGCCCTCCAACACTGGAGGTTTTTAAGAGATTGGACATCCATTTGTCTGAAATGGTGCATGGTCTCCTGCTTGAGCAGGGGGTTGGACTAGAAGACCTTCAAGATCCCTTCCAACTCTGTTATTCTGTATAACACAACCTCTATATTTATGCCCAGTTCTAATTAACTTGGAAAATGGTTCAGATGTTTATTGTGAGAGGATAGGGATTTCATAAGGCTGTCCAGGCCTCAGAAATGATTCAGTTTGTGCTGTGCACTAAAGATATCCAGGTGCCCGCCTGAATCTGGAAAAATGGTGATTCGTAGAATCCGGTTATTTAAATTGGAGTGACTTCTAAAATATGTAGTGACTTCTAAAACAGCAGGACTGTTTTTTCAGACTCACTTTGAACCTTGACTTGTGAAGTTCAAAACATTTTTTTCCATTGCAAATTTGAAGTATGCACTGCCCTACTATTTAATAGCAATAGCACTTAGACTTATATAAGGCTCCATAGTGCTTTACAGCCCTCTTCTAAGTGGTTTACAGAGTTAGCATATTGCCCCCAACAATCTGGGTCTTCAGTTTATTGACCTTGGAAGGATGGAAGACTGAGTCAACCTCAATCCTAGTTAGTTGAATTTTACTTATTAACAGGTACATAGCACAAGCTGAGATCATTTCTATTCCGAATCATTGGATCTCTTATCCTTATCCCCAGCTTAGTTAATGTGGAAGGGCTGGCCACAGTTCAGCCAATTTCACGGTTGACACATTGATTCGGAAGGCAGATTGCAGATATTTAGTGCATGCGTGTTCTCATCTGCTTCAGTGGTGGGTTGCTACCGGTTTATCCCGGATCGGGCGAACCGGTAGTGGCGTAGGCAGGAGGCTCTGCCCATCCTACCCTCCGGATGTCTCTGCGCATGCGCAGAAGCATCACACGTGCGCAACCGAAATTAAAACCCACTACTGATCTGCTTGTATGGTTTCATTCCATACACTAAAGTTTGGTGAGTAGACAGATTTGCAAGAACCCTCGCCTGAAATAAATGTGACTTCCAAGCTTTTTAAATTAAGGTTCCCATTTCTATGAATTTTTAAAGCTACATCTGATTTATTAGCTCAAGTCCTCTCTCGGACAGACAAAGGTCTCTTTTTCACCTGTTGCATCTGTGAATATAATATAACCTGTGATGGTGTTTATAGTTGTTCTGGTGTTGCACTTAGTGTGTCATTGTGCATCTGTAATCTTTTGCTTTATTAAGTTCATCAACCTGCTACATTTAAATTGTATCATGTTCATCAACCATCTTATATGTCTCTTCTCTTCTCTTCTCTTCTCTTCTCTTCTCTTCTCTTCTCTTCTCTTCTCTTCTCTTCTCTTCTCTTCTCATCTCATCTCATCTCATCTCATCTCATCTCATCTCATCTCATCTCATCTCATCTCATCTCATCTCATCTTATATGAGTCTCCGGAGAAGGGCGGCATATAAATCGAACCAATAAATAAATAAATTATATCCTTGTTTCCTGCTAGCTTAATTCCCTAAGCTGAATTCTGCATTCTAATATCCACTATAAAACACAGTTGCTGAAACATTCATAGACTCACATTTGGTTTTTTGCTCCAAACGATCATCTAATCATCCAGATAAACCCACAAGGTTTTTCATTTATTTGTTATCATTTCTTTGTGATGTGTAATCTCATGGGAACATTCGAATACAATCTAGCCATAACATGTCTAAGAAGCAGGCTCATTAGAAGCTTTTTCTGAGATGCAACCCTTTCTCTATTGCTCTCTTATTGACTGACCCTGAAGTTTGGATTATTTTCTTTTGGTTAGGCATGCAGGAAATTTATGAGTCATTTTAGCTTCTAGTCCCCAAGTCAAAGATGCAGCTCAGGTCATGAGTTGCAATTATAAACAATACACTTGCAGCAAGATCTAGTATGTTTCAACTTCTTCCTTTACATTGAAAAGATGTGTAGCTCACACACACAAACAAGTAAGCCAAAAGTAAATCTGCACACCATGCTAAAACAGGATTTGCTTTAGTTTAATGCAGAGGTCTTCAAACTTCTCCTGCTGTGCTGGCTGGAGAATTCTGGGAGTTGAGGTCCACAAGTCTTTAAGCTGCCAAGTTTGGAGACCTCTTGTTTAATGCATTACATAAATCATAAATATATATTTAAGGATTACTTTGATATACCTGTGTGTGTGTGTGTGTGTGTGTGTGTATCTATATCTATATCTATATCTATATCTATCTATCTATCTATCTATCTATCTATCTATCTATCTATCTATCTATATGTAGGTCTTTGGTTATTCGGGTTTTCTCCCGCATAAAATTGGAAGTGTCTTGGCGACGTTTCGACGAAGTCTCATTCGTCATCTTCAGGCTGGTGTTTTCGGCTTCATGCTTCTAGGAGCAATGTGTGATCGCAGCTGTTTCTTCCTTTTAATTGCCAGTGGGGGTGTGAACTGATTGGGTGGGAGCTTGGCTATGTTCTGATTAGGTGGAGGTGTGTTCTGATTGGTTGGGGGTTTGGCTGTGCTCTGATTGGATGGGGGGTTGGCTGTGCTCTGATTGGATGGGGGGTGTTCTGTTTAGGTGGGGGCTTGGTTGTGCTCGGGTTAGTCTGAGTTGCAGGGGGATTTGAGCTGGTGAGCTGCATTGCTGTTGTTTGGCTTCGCATTCGTGGTCGTGCCACATCTTCATGGTGGGTATCAGTTTGCTTCATGTATGGATTGGAGGGGTTTAAAGTGGCTAATGATGCAGCTGTGGCCTGGCTTCTGGTTTGTGATCGTGCCTCATCGGTGTGGGTTTGCTTTTTGCGTGGATGTGTGGTGGTGGCATCCTGTGTGGTTTTCGTGAGTGTGGGTCTGGTGTCATTCTTTGTGTTAGGGACCCGTTTGTCAATGAGGGAGGGTTTCCAAATGGCTGGTAGGCGGGAGGTATCATCTCGTTTATTCATGCTGTGTGGGCGTTTTTCTATCTCGATGGCTTCTCTGATTATTCTGTTGTTAAAGTGTTCAGTTTTGGCGATAGTTCTGGTCTTTTTAAAGTCAATATCATGTCCTGTGGCTTTAAGGTGTTGGACCAGGGAAAAGTTGGTTCCTCTTTTCTGACTGAGTTCTTGTGTTCTTCAATGCGTGCACTTATTCTTCTGTTGGTTTGTCCGATGTATGTGGTGGGGCAGAAGAACTCAGATAAAATAAAAGAAGGAGAAAAAGGTGTGCCTAATAAAAGGAATAAGTAGTATAAGAAACACCAGGTATATAATTTATATATATGTATAAACCCTGCACATCCGATGTAAATAAAAATGATATTTAATGTATTTTCATAAACTTAATAAAATATTGAAAAAAAACAACAACTTTGTGCGCTCAAAACCAGCGACTAATGTACTGAAGCTGACCAGACTAAGGATGCTAGCCAGATGAATACCTGGTAGGCAGAAATTTTGTTTTCCTATTTTCTTCCCCAAAAACTAAGGTGTGTCTTATACTCTGGTGCGTCTTATACTCTGAAAAATACAGTATATATAAACTTGAAATCACAGTTACCTTGATATGGAATCCTTATAATTTGTGTGTTTGTTTGTGTGTGTGTGTGTATATAAAACCAAAAAGGAGTTATGGTGCCTCAGTGGTTAGAATGCAGTATTGCAGGCTAACTCTGCCCATAGCCTAGAGTTTGATCCAGACGGGTCAAGGTTGACTCAGCCTTTCATCCTTCCGAGGTTGGTAAAATGAGGACCCAGATTTTGGGGGCAATATGCTGACATTGTCACCGCTTAGAGAGTGCTGTAAAGCATTGTGAAGCAATATATAAGTCTAAGTGCTAATGCTATTGCTAAAAATAAGCAGGGTTAGTATTTGCATTGGACAACACCAGAAAGAGTAGTAGAAGTTTATTTAGACATCTTCTACTTCCTTAATGTTGCTAAGAAAATAAAATGGAGGTGCCCACAGACTCAAAGAGATTGTGATAGGACTTCAAAGGGAGTACTGAAGCTAGACCTTTGCTAGGATGGATATGGCTAAGCATTAATACATCTGCCAGAAATGTACATTTGGAAATCTTTCTACATAGCAAATATAATCTCAGCAAAAGGGCAGCACTATTTTGTTTGATATTAAAAGGGTGGCTCTTTGTGGATGAAACCATATTGGGAAATAAAGGAGTCCTAAGTGTGTATTTTGCTGAGAAAAAAAAATATTCTTTTGTTCTGTGAAATATAATATTATAATCAGATTTCCTCTCATATCCTCCTTTTCTTTCTCCTCTGATAGTACAACTTGTTGGTAGTGGTTGCATTGTTTCCTCACTGGTTCCCAGTTCACAAAGTGCATTGACCAGGAACTCTGTCTAACTATACTTTGTATTTTTATATGTATTATTTCATATATTATTTTTATATTATTTCATATATTTTTGTAGTATTTTATTTATACAGTTTCATCTTTTAATATTGGGATCCATCCAGAGTTACTCTGCGGCAAGATGGGCGGCCAATAAATTTGATGAATAAATAAGAAATAAATAAATACTACTCCTGTCCTATGCCAGTGAAATCTGCATTATTCATATGCATATAGAATTCTCAATGTGAAAAATAGGAGTTTGGCAGTGATGAACATAACACGAATCTGCAACTTCCTCCATATGCCTTTTGGAAAGAAAATATAAGACGATCAGATTTCTCATACATCTTCACTGCCTTGTTTTGGCTGTCCTTTGTTGTTCAGTTGGCAGAGAAAAGTGAGGATCAACTGTAGTTGCAAACACATAAGGAAGAAAACTTAGTTATTGAAGAGACCCGCCGGGAGCCACAAAATTATTCTGCTTCCTAAGTCTTGACACATTTCAAAACACTGTCAATATTCAAGAAATGCCCATCCTAATCAGCGGACAAATGTCGCTTCCAGGAATACCTTTGCTGCGAGATAGTATTTCCTTAGCAAAATAGGGAGGTTGTTTGGTTTTGTGATGGAATGCAGCCCTTACCGTTTTTTCCATCCAGAGAATCTTGGCACGGGAAAGAAAGGGAAGCTTTGAGGAGGATGGAGGGTTATTACTGTTTCTCTTGTCTTTACTCCTAGCACCGCCACTGCCATCTGTGCAACCTTCTCCCTTTGTGAAGGGATGCCCCCATATTTAGTAATTCTGCCTAGACCTAAGAGTTTGTCTCTTTCAAATGTTAGCTAAAAGAGTTTTAGCTGGTAGGTTTGCTCTTTGTTGTGTGAAAATGTTAGTTCAAAAATATATACGTTCTTAAGCAAAACTGTTAAGGGACGTGGTGGCTCGGTGGCTAAGATGCTGAGTTTGTCGATCGAAAGGTCCGCAGTTCAGTGGTTCAAATCCCTAGTGCTGCGAAACGGGGTGAGCTCCCATTACTTGTCCCAGCTTCTGCCAACCTAGTAGTTTGAAAGCAGGTAAAAAATGCAAGTAGAAAAATAGGGATCACCTTTGGTGGGAAGGTAACAGCATTCCGTGTGCTTTTTGTGTTTAATCATGCCGGGCCACATCACCACGGAGACGTCTTCGGACGGCACTGGCTTTTCGGCTTTGAAACGGAGATGAGCATCGCCCCCTAGAATCAGGAACGACTAGCACATATGTGCAAGGGGAACCTTTACCTATTTAAACTTAAATTTGACCAATTTACAACGTCTAATAGAACAACTTTAGGACTTTTTTTAAAAATGGATATAAATAAAGCTGAGGAGACTTGATAGACTGTCCCGAGAAGAAAAAGACTGTATTCTATGAAGTTAAGCTGGAAGGAGTGACTTAATTAGGATGGACTTTTTAAAAAGTGATATATGCATTGTTAGAAAGCTTTAAGTTAGTTTTGTATGTATAAAATGACTATGTATGTATATGTAGGTATGCCGGTCTTAGTAATGCTGAACAATATTTTAAAGTTGGTAAAATATTATGGACTAGATTTGAAAATATGAGAATGAATGATGTATTATTCCACACAGCAAGGGAAGCTGAGATGATTAAAATGTTTCTTTTATCCAAATAAGAGATTATATTTAATTTTGTCTCTAGTTCGAAACTGCTTCCGGATTTTGTGTTTGTAATGAGGAAGAAAAATATATGAAACTTTGATTCTGTTTTTGTAAATTAGACATGCTTATTGTTATAGAAAGGGCTTGTATATGTTGCTGTGTAAAAACAAAAACCTGTAGTTGTAATGTCGTTATCTTTGACTATGTCAAAGAGAGTCGAAAGTTGGTGCCTTTTTTCTTTTTTTCTCCCTTTACACTATATCCCCTTTTTTTCCTTCCTCTCTTCTTACTTTTCCATGGTTTTTTTCTTTGTATTTTATACTTTGATAAACTAATTAAAAAGTTTTAATTGAATATGTTCTTGTTTTCAACTTGTGAACACGCTATTTAAAAAAAATCTAATAGGATGGATGATGTACATGGTGAAATTGATTGCCCTTTGTGACTTAATGGACATACCTAAATGAAATCAATACACTCAACGTATCGGTCTGAGTCTCAGCTAGAGTAAGGAGGAAAAGCACTCAACGCAATGCTATTTTACTTCCCGACTGTTTCGCTTCTCATTTGGTTCCATTTTAAAGTCTTTGGAGTGAAACAAAATGAACATTTGCCAAAAGAAGGGAGCCTCATAAAGCACATTGAGAAAAAAGCCAGGTGAAGTAGATTCTTTGGGATAACATTATAAACCCAACGAAAGGAAAAGATAATCTGCAGCAGGGGTGGGCAATGAATTTTCCCAAGGGGCCACATGAGAAATTTAGACTGTTATGGAGGGTTGAATCAATACGGCCATGAAAGTGCATAGGCACTCACCAATGTATGTAAATTGGAAAAAAAATGGTTGCCTTCAAAATAAAAGCAATGCGGTTGCACTGTATGCATGGTGTAGTCTTATTTACATTTGATTTCTAATTTCTGATTGATCTCGCAGGGGCCGGACAGGGACAGCCAAAGGCTGGAACATAGAACATAAATAACAGAGTTGGAGGGACCTTGAAGATTGTCTAGTCCAGGGGTGTCAAACTCAATTTCATTGAGGGCCACATCAGGGTTGTGTTTAACCTTGGGGGGCTGGGGTGGATATGGCCAGAATGGGTGTGGCCTGCTCAATGTCACTCATGTCGGGGGTATCTATGGCAGCCTGAGTGCTCTGCCTGAAAGAATAGGCTCCCGAGCTCCGTTTCTGGCTGTGACGGACTCTCCCAAGCTCCATTTTTATTGGCAGAGGGTTGCAGCTGGAAATGGAACTTGGGAGCCCATTTTCACTGGCAGAGGCACCATGGGCTGGTCCCTCACTGTTTCCAGGGTGGCCTCGCTGGCCAGATGTAAGCACCCCGCGAGCCTTGAGTTTGACACCCTTGGTCTAGTCTAACTCCCTTGCTCAAGCAGAAGATTCTATACCGTTTCAGAAAAATGGCTGTCTAGTCTCTTCTTGAAAGCCTCCAGTAATGAAGCACTCACAACCTTTGAAGGAAAGCCATTCCACTTGTTGATTGTTCTCATCATTAAGAAATTTCTCCTTACTTTTAGGTTGCTTCTCTCCTTGATTAGTTTCCACCCATTGCTTCTTGTCCTGCCCTCAGGTGCTTTGGAGAATAGCTTGACTCCCTCTTCTTTGTGGCAGCCCCTGAGATATTGGAACACTGCTATCATGTCTCCCCAGTCCTTCTTTTCATTAAACTAGACATACCCAGTTCCTGCAACTGTTCTTCATATGTTCTAGCCTCCAGTCCCCTAATCATCTTTGTTGCTCTTCTCTGCACTCTTTCCAGAGTCTTTACATCTTTTTTATGTAGCCAGATGTAACCCAGAGGTTGTAAACTGCCCAGGTCAGATCTACAGGGATATTGTGTCTTCTTGATTAATTCCCATCCAGGTCAAGATGACTTATACAGCAGAAAATCTCCTCAGTTTAATTATATTAGAGCAGCAATCCTGCTTTCTGATTTTCTCCCTTCCTAACCAAGATATTGTGGGCTGACATCTAATAAAAAAGCAGAAAAGACCTTGAGGTGTTTTTTTTTTTTTTTTTTTTTGGTCAAGACGAACTTCATCTCTAATCCAACAATTGGCCCTGAGACATAAAATATAGACAGAACTCCTATTATAAATAAGATTTTAAAAAAACAATCTCAAAGTGCACAAAGTTCAAAGGGAATCTTTTGGGAGAGGCTTTATATAAAATTTAATTATTCCTTACATGTACTTCTATATTCTACTGTTATGAAAAATTGGGGAAAAAAGGTTGACAAATATTTTGTTTGACTGCAATTTAATCCTTAATGATGATGAAAAGACCCCAAACCATATCACTGTGACATTCCCATAAATACCTAAAATCGTATTCCTGCAAATCTGTGTGCTATTAATAAAAGTAACATGATTTTAAAAGCTGTCATTTATCCAGGAATTCCCAATATTTAGTTATCTCATCCTGAAGACAAAAGCTCAGTATCATATACTATGGGTAGTCCTTGACGTACAACCATAATTGAACCCAACATTTCTGTTGTTAAGCGAGACATTTGCTAAGTGAATTTTGCACCATTTGACAACATTTCTTGCCACAGTTGTTAAATGAATCACTGCAGTTATTAAGTTAGTAACCAGTTGTTAAGTGAATTTATTGTAACTATGCACAATGGTCATAAGTCACTTTTTTCAGCACCATTGTAACTTTGAACAGCCACTAAGTTGAGGACTACCAATAATAAAATGTTTTCTGCATATAAAGCAGTGGTGGGATTCAGCCAGTTCGCACCACTTCGGGAGAACCGGTTGTTAACTTTCTGAGCAGTTTGGTGAAGTGGTTGTTGGAAGAAATCATTAGGGCAGAGAACCGGTTGTTAAATTATTTGAATCCCACCACTGACATAAAGGCTCTCCCATGAAAAACAAACAATTAAAGTTTGTGTCCCGATTTACTCTTTCTTGTTCTTAAATGGAAATTTTAGAACTATTCGGTCTAAAACACTTAATAAAGCCCCTCCAAAAAATTAAACTGTTCACTAAAGATCAGAGAAAAACATTATGTGAATTGTCTTTTAATTATACTCAACCTTGTTTTTACATGGGTGGAGTCCAATTATCTCTATGTATTTAATTTCTTGCTTTCTAAAGCTTTATTATTCCTTACCCATTCCAGATGTGACAACACACCCACCTCTACCCTGCAAAACATGCACACAATTAATTTTCTGAAAGGTAATTCAACTGCAACACAAGAGTAACTCTTCACTGTGAGTGTGAGATATGTAAGCGAGGGGCAACACCTATTAAATTACTTATGCCAGAGTTCCCCAAACTTTCTGGCTTTGCGGACTGGCGGGGGAGAGAGATGGGATGGTTCCGCTGCTATTGCAAGTGGGGATGGACACATGTGCATGCACACTTGTCCACCACTTCCATGGCCGAGTTAGTAAACTAAGGTTTGAACAGACTTTGTGTGTGCTGCATTCTTTGGGGTCCGTAACTGGGGCAGAACACCTTCTGACTAGCAATGGGGAAGTCAGATTCACTTAAACAACCGTGGCTAGGAAGGTCGTAAAATGGGGCAAAACTCGTTCAACAACTGTCTCCCTTAGCGACACGAATTTTGGTCTCCGTTGCGGTTGTAAATCAAGAACTATCTATAGTCAGAAGTAAATGATTCTGACAAAGACAATTTTGGAAATGCAATTGAATAGGGGCAAAGCCCGTCCAAATAACTTTGTGGACAGCTCTTATCTTAAAAGAGCCAGGGGTCAATATTTATAGTTGATACACTGAACAATGTTACTTTTTATGTCAGCTTCAAAATGGAGGAACCGCAGAAATTTCTGACAACTTGGTGACCTCAAAATTTTGTTTTGCATTACAACTCTGACCATCCTCTGACACTGAACATGCTAGCTGGGTGTGGGAACCTAACCTCTGGTTAGACACCTCCAAAGAGCATCATTTTCAAATGATCTGGCTATGCTGTTGAATATGCCTTATCACTAAGGCGTTTCTCTAATATTCCTTCCACTCCCTAGAATTCTTTCCCTCCCTCCAAGTTCTGCTATTTCTTCCACCTGACAGCCTTTTTGTGTATTTGAAGCTGATGCCTCTCCCCAGTTTTCTCTTCTCTACAGAAAACTCTTCCAACTGAACCTCACTGGGCTTTGTTTTCATTCTCATCGTTTCTTCTGGAAAATTCTCAATTTTGCTAGTGCGATTCAATTATGGTACTCAGAATTGAACAATATTCCAAGTGCAGAACCCAAGAGAATCATGACTACTCTCAATCTGGTCATCCTGCTTAATTTCTTGTTTAGCAATTTCACTGCACTCACCAATATATGTAAATTGAAAAAAAAAATGGTTGCCTTCAAAATAAAAGCAATGCGGTTGCATTGTATGCATGGTGTAGCCTTATTTACATTTGATTTCTAATTTCTGATTGACCTCGCAGGGGCCAGACAGGGACAGCCAAAGGCCGGACATAGAATATAGAATAACAGAGTTGGAAGGGACCTTGGAGATGGTCTAATCCAGGGGTGTCAAACTCAATTCCATTGAAGGCCACATAAAGGTTGTGTTTGACCTCGGGAGGCGGGGCAGGGCAGGTGTGGCCAGAGTGGGCCTGCTCAATGTCACTCATGTCGGGGGTGTCTGTGGCAGCCCAAGTGCTCTGCCAGAAAGAATAGGCTCCTGAGCTCCATTTCCAGCTGTGATGGGCCCTCCCAAGCTCCATTTTCATTGGCAGAGAGTTGCAGGAGGCCGTCGCAGCCGGAAACAGAACTCGGGAGCCTGTTTTCACTAGCAGAGGCACCGTGGACTGGTCCCTCACTGTTTCCAGGGTGGCCTTGTAGGCCAGATCTAAGCACCCCGCAGGCCTTGAGTTTGACATCCCTGGTCATATCAGATGTGATATGATAAGCACAGAACGCAAGAGAACTATGACTACTCTCATCCTGCTTCTGTTCATTTCTTGTTCAGCAATTTCACTGCACTGTGATTCATGTTCATTGGCCAAGAGTAGTGGGAATGAGAAAGCTGCCTATCAGCATTGGCTTGGAGCGTCATTTATATTCTGCTTTAAAGATACTTGTGTTTTCACTCATTAAGATACCATGTAAAAGGAATACAAAATAATAAAAACAAAAATAATAAAATAACATAATGTCATCAGTGCTAGTCTAACTGTGCTAGAACTAGAGAACCATGGACTGCACAGAAAAGATTAGAAGACTAGAACTGTGCTAGAACTGGAGAACCAAGAACTCTACAGAAAAGACACTTATGGCAGGGATGAGATATATGTCAGAGTCTGAAGAAAGGCAAAAATTCAAACTGACCTTTGCAGTTTCTTTGCTTGTGAATTAAGCTTTTTAATCCCACAACTGGAGAAAAATACCAAGAGGAAGAGGACAGCACAAACAAACAAAATAAAATATTGTATTTGCAGCCCACGCCCCCCCTATTGAAAACCAAAACCAATTTCCCTAAATTCAAAAGACAATGATGATTGTGGTGAGCGTCCCAGCCCTTTTCTTAGCTTGTATCCTTCTGGCCTCCTACACATAGGCGCCAGAAGTAAACACAGTAATTTTATAATTCTCTAGACTTAAACGCAGAAGGCACCACCTAAGAAGACGGCAAAGCCTGTTCCAGCTATTTTAGAAAAGGGGAGGGGAAACACAGCCAAGAAAATTATAACACGATACTTGACAGTTTTATAAGTTGTAAAGGCAAGATTTTTTACTTCGACTTTCAGGATTTGCTGCTTTTAAAACATTTGTTTCCTAATTTTTTTCCTACCAATTAGTTACCAATTAAGTGTATTCAACTTGAGAGATGAGTGATTTGAGTGTTCTAGATATATGGCATTTCACCCTGGAGAAAAGACAAACACCTCTTCATAATTATTCATTCTTTATATATATATATAGTAAACACGCAAAATGTTAGCAGAATCAAATAACATATCAATCATCACGCATGGAGGATTGTATCAAATGCCGTTATGACTAAGCTGGAAACTGTTGAAATATAACTCTAGTTGATGGGGACGATGGAGAACATGCTTGGTGGTATCAGTCTAGTATTATTAACTTACTGTATGTATTTGTTAACGTTACAATTCATGGGAACAATAATAAAGCAATGGCCATAATTTAAGTGATATATGTTCAGAAATGCACCATCCTGCTAGAGCTTTATTAAACAACAGCAAGACCAAAGACATAAATTACGGAGGCACAGCAGGCAAACTCCTCTGGAGATCAATATTTCCACTCATGGGAATCTTTAAAGCTCAATTTATTTCTCATGACACGTAAGCAATTTTCAAAAGGCAAAAAGCATTTGAGAATCAATGATTTACGCCAAAGCTTTCCTTCTTGTTGGAGGTAGAGCAGAACATGTCCACCCCACTCTGAAATGCAAACATCCAATCTCTGAGTTTTTTAATTCTCCGCAGTAACAAAATATAACAAGTGGTTCTAATAAAATCTTTGCTGTCCTTCCCTAAAAAATCCCAAATCAGCTGCCTGAAGCAGCCACAAATTCTAGCTAATGGTAGGGCTGGTCTTGAATAAAGGAATAATAAGCCACGAAAGTTACATAAGTGCAAATAGAGGGGTTTTGTAAAATAGTATTTAAAAGAATGATTTTGAAATTTTAGAAGACCTCAACATAATAGGCGCTTATGAAATATGCAATGCAAACACTCAGTTCAAAGCATGCAGCAAATACTTTATAATTAAGCAGGAAACAACCCCTCTTCTCCCAAACTTAAAAACTTTAGGGAGTCTCCAAACTTGGCAATTTTAAGACTTGTGGACTTCAGTTCCTAGAATTCCTCAGCCAACCATGCTGGTTGGGGAATTCTGGAGTCCACAAGTCTTAAAGTTGCCAAGTTTGGAGACCTCTGCTTTATGGGGATGGGGGAGTACAATTGCAACCATTTCTATAGACTCTATTTTTAAAATCTTTCTGACTATATTTCTGGAATGAACATGTCAGTGAGAACCAGAAATAGCTTGTAGTCCCTCAAGCTGCAACACTAACTTGGAATTTTAATAGTTTATTATCCATCAAGTAAAATTTCCATAAAGGAATTTCATCTTGATTAACAGAGTAATGTCTCGCAGACAGCTATGTTATGCTTAACCATTTGAGGTGTGTGTGTATTTAATTTTTAAATTTAATTTTTAAAATATTTCTTTAAAAAAATTCTATGTTTTGTAGTATATTATTTAATGTTCCTGATCATATTATTCTGATATCCTATTGTGATAGTACTTTATGTCATTCTTTTTATTGTAGTAAGCGAATGCCAAAAGAATAAAAAGAATTCCTTAATTTAACAGCCATTTCAGAAATATGTCCCTAATTGAGTATCTACTTATCTATGCAAGCTCTCTTATGCTTTATTAAATGTATTACTTATATGCTATATACAGGGTCATAAAAAAGGAAATATATATATGTATATGTCAGTGGTGGGTTGCTACCAGTTCGTCCTGGGTCGGGCGAACCGGTAGTGGTGGCGGGAGGCTCCGCCCATCCACCCAGATGCTTCTGTGCATGCGCAGAAGAGTTGTGTGTGGGCGCATGCACGCACAAGCAAACTGGTAGCAAACTAAATTGAAACCCACTACTGCAGTGGTGGGTTGCCCCCGGTTCCCACCGGTTCTATAGAACCAGTAGTAAAACCGGCAGGGGCCTCCGCCCACTGACCCTGACATCATGAAAACACTTTTGTGCATGCGCGGAAGCTTCTGCACTTGCGCAGAAGAGCACATGCATGTGCGAGCAAAGCGAGCGTGCACGTACAGCCCCGTTGTGAACCGGTAGTAAAGGTAAGTAGAACCCACCCCTGCACTACTGGTATACGTGTGTGTATGTATGTATAAGGCTGCCCAACTCAAAGCAGTTTCAGACAGGATACAAGTTAAAAAAAACCCCAATACATTAGATCTATATAAATAAAAGTTGTTCATAGCTGGGAGAACAAAAACAACAGCAACATTCTAAACAAAATCCAATTCAGGTGGATACAACTCAGACTTGACCTAAAGCTTGGGGGGGAAAATCCAGGTCCAAGATTCATTTTAAAAATCCAATATTCCTTTTAAAATAGTAGGGTTGGAGCTGTTTGAAATTCTGGAGATACTATTGTATTCCAGACAACAGGCATTGTGACAAAGAAAACACATTCCTGGCCCCCATCAGATGGCCTCAGTTAACAGATGGAACCCATAGGATGTCCAGTCTCTCTCAATCCAATTGACCATCTGCTCTTTAAGCAGGAGCTGTGAATCCAGAAGAACCCCCCAAATCGTGTTTCAGTTTTGTCTGGGGAAGTGCAGCTCCATTCAGAACTGCAGATGGAAAACCTAGGGCAGGAGAAGAATCATGAAGTCACAGCTACTCTGTCTTGCCAGGGTTGAACGTAAGCCTGTTCCTCTTCATACAGATCCTAACACACTTTGGAACCAGACTTTGGATAGCATCATCTGGGTTCCCAAGGATCAAGTGGTACATTGGGGTATCATTAATACATATCCATGGATGATCCAACTCAGCAGCTTCACAGAGATATTCAATAGGAGGGCCTCAAACTCCATGGAAGTGCATAACTTGGAGCTTCAGGCTTCACCGTTTCCCCAGTCAACACTAAATGGAATCCGAGCACAGAATGGGGGAGAGCCATCTGTCCCTCCCACTCCCATTAGCTACAGTTGATCCAAAAGAATATTATGATTATTGTATGAAACTCCACTGGGTGATCAAAAGAAAATCAGGATAGTCAGCTTACCCCCATCTCAGCTCTGTCAAGTCAACAATAAGTCTGATCAATACTGGTCCAATACTATAACCTGGCTTGAAATCTGACCAGAAAGTAACCCGATAATCCCCTTCCTACAGAGTCCTCTGAAGCTGCAACTCCTTCACCTTTTCCACAATTTTAATCTAAAAAGAAAACACAAGAGACTGGAGAAAAATTATCCAGGATTTTTGGATAATGGTTTCTGAAGGAAGGACATAACACTTCCTCCTTTGAGGCAGGTGGAACCAATTCCTCACGCAAAGATGAATTAATATACCACTGCATGGATCCAACCACGTATTGTCTCCTACAAAGGATATGGATCTAAAAGACAGGAGAGCAGGTTAACAATCCCAAGGATCCTGTCCACTACCTTAAGAGTTTCAGATCAAACACTTGCCAGGTCAGACAAGACTATGCCTCTATCAATTCTAAGACACCCGACTCATTTGAAGTTGATGTGGCCAGAGGATCTTAAAGCTCAACATTTTGACAGAAGGACTATGAATTTCCTTTTCTCTAGGAGTAACAAAATATCTGATAGCTAAGTATGCCTGGATTCTGATCTTGCGCTAACCAAGATATAGTCACAATCTGCTAGTGACTGGATAAATCACGAGGCCGATCTCAAATCAACCATAATTCTGACTTCCATGCACAATATATTTGGCCATTCTGACTATCTTAGAAAATGCTCCACACATTAAAATCTCACCTGCTCTGGCATGCTGTATTATAGAAGGATTCTGATCAAAACTGACTGGGGGACTTTGGATCAACCTCAGCCTAACATAACACATATGATTGTTGTTGTTGTTGTAGTAGGAAAAATAAGATGAAGCATTATCCCTGATGCTTTGCACTGGACAAATAAAGGTGGGTTATAAATCTAATTAGTAAATAAATAATAAAGACCTGTCAAAAGAAAGCTTCATCTTAAGCAGGACTCTTAAGACGGGGACAGGGGTGAAATCCAACAGGTTCTGACAGGTTCTGGAGAATCGGTAGTGGAAATTTTGAACAGTTTGGAGAACTGGTAGCAGAAATTTTGAGTAGTTCAGAGAACCGGCAAATCTGGCTTGCCCAAAGTAGGGAGGGAATGGGGATTTTGCAATATCCTTCCTCTGGAGTGGGGTGGGAATGGAGATTTTGCGGTATTCTTCCCCTGCCATGCCCACCAAGCCACGCCCACCAAGCCACACCACACCCACCAAGCCATGCCCACAGAACCAGTAGTAAAAAAATTTGGATTTCACCACTGGACTGGGGCCTACCATGTCAGGAATAATGCACCCAGCATGTATTTTACCTACAAAGGATTAATTAAGGATTGTTTCCCACCTATTTGGATCTGGGGGTGGGAAAATGGGCAGAGTGTTAAACAGCTGGCAAGCTAGAACGTGTGGCTCATCATAATTTGGCAGGGCTGAGACATTTTATGTCTCATACCAACACTCAGGGGTAAATTTTCCTTTCTGGCATTTTACTCATATAATAAAATGTTTATTAATATGAAGGATCTTTTATTCGTGGGTCATTATCCAATTCATAGCCTAAAAGAAAATAGATTTAGAGGACTATAAAATGTGTCGATTTCTTTTCATTTTCTATGCAATTTCATCTTCTGGCAGTGATGGATCCAGAAAATATTGATCACCAAGGAGGCAGTGATCCAAAATCTCTCCTTTATTGGAATTAACAGCTCTCCTAAACTGGAAGGAAACATCTGCCTGGCTTGGGTTATGAGAAGGCAGGTCAAATAATTGTTTCGCATGAGATAAGAGGAAAAACAGAAAACAGATGAAGTTAATAAGCATCTTGGAGTTAGCTAGCAGAAGTGATTCCTTAGAAAGAAAGTATACAAGTTTGTTTTAATAAGTCAGCTGTTTTTAACCTTTGGTAATTCATAACTGCATAAGCCTGACATTTTTGGATGATAATTCCTCATCCCTCTAGTGGTTTGATGTGTCACGAGGTACAGATGACTATATCTCCGCAAAGTCTTTATCCAAACAGTTCATCTGTGAGATCCAGAACACAAGATTCAGCATGATAAAAATGTTCTCTGATGGAATGTCTGAGGTAAAGGCTAATTTATAACATAAACACACTACTGTCTCAAGCTATTTATTCCATCTTATTTTACTATAATTCAATGGTTTTAGCTAAATCCTGGTGGCTGGCAGCTCCTCTTAAAAACAAGCCAGTACCATATGGCACAAGCTTTCAAAGGAAGCTACTACACAGACTTAGCTGCCCTATCTGAATAAGAATATTTTCGTCAGTAAAAAGTTGATATCAACCCATTCAAAATTTGAGAGCAGGCTGAGATTACCTTTAATCCAAAGAATTGAGGATGAAGGACTGCAGGGTTAGTCAATTGCCAGTCTTAATTTACTTTTCCAAGGGTTTCACCCTGTAAGGTTCTAGGCCTCTTTGGGCACTTCGCCAGCAAAGCACTTAAGCAAGAGTTTCATTATATTCTCATGGATCAACTCCATTTAGATTGTGCTTTTGCGTTAAGTACAACAGAAACTAAAATGTGTTGCTTTATTCTCAGAAGAAGAGAACGTTGACTATACTATAACTTGACTCACTATTTAAGTCATTCAAGTAACTTTTTGTCTGCATTTACATCAGTGGTGAAATCCATTTTTTTTTACTAGTGGTTCTGTGGGTGTGGCGTGGTGGGCGTGGTATGGCTTGGTGGGCATGGCTTGGTAGGCATGGCAGGGGAAAGATACTGCAAAATCTCCATTCCCACCCCACTCCAAGGGAAGCACACTGCAAAATACCCATTCCCTCCCCACTCCCGGGGGA
This sequence comes from Pantherophis guttatus, assembly GCF_059756535.1. NCBI lineage: Eukaryota > Metazoa > Chordata > Lepidosauria > Squamata > Colubridae > Pantherophis > Pantherophis guttatus. The sequence goes on from NC_142068.1 coordinate 17,478,916, forward strand.
AGGATATTGCAAAATCTCCTTTCCCACCCCACTCTGGGACCAGCCAGAGGTGGTATGTCCCAGTTCTCTGAACTACTCAAAATTTCTGCTATTGGTTCTCCAGAACCTGTCAGAACCTGCTGGATTTCAACCCCGATTTACATCATGATATTGGATGACACCATGATGCAGAAAAGACAAAGTAATTGTATTTTTCCTTTCCCTTATATTCTCTATGTGGGCATAATACCCAGAGTAACCTATTTGAGATGGCTGATGTAGAAATTTAATAAATAATATAAAAGGTAGGAAAATAGAAACAGTAGGAAACTTACCAGCATTGTAAGTCTAGTACACAATTGAAGCTGAAAAGCAGAATAAACTCTTGTTCTAGATTATACAGTAGTAAGAATGCACATTTGTGAAATATGTTTTAATTCCAAGCTTTAATCTATGCCATTTCTAGGTACATCTGCAAAGCTGATACTAATAGGTGTGATGGACAATGGGCAGTTTCTGGATTCTATGTTCCTTCTGGACTGAATAAATATTAGAATTCCTTGGAGATCTTCTAGTCCAACCCCCAGCTCAGGCAGGAAGCCCTATACGATTTCAGACAAATGATTGTCCAGTCTCTTTTTAAAAACCACCAATGTTGAAGCCCTACAACTTCTGGAGGCAAGTCGTTCCATTGATTAATTGTTCTTGTCAGGAAATTCCTCCTTAGTTCTAGATTGGATCTCTCCTTGATTAGTTTCCACCCATTGCTTCTTGTCCTGCCTGCAGATGTTTTGATCATCTCTTCTTTGTGGCAGCCCCTTAGATTTTGGAACACTGCTATTTTGAAGACTGGCCCAGAAAGCTAATTCAAAAGAAATGGATGAAGAAGACATGGGCGCTAGGACCATTCCAGCTGGACAACAGTGGAATGTTATATGGCAACTTCACAGCTATAGTTCAGAAACAATATGCCATATCATTCAAATGAATAAATTTGTTTATCTTTTCTTAAGCGCAAAAAAATGTGTCTTAGGGTGTAAGAACTGGACCTATTTCATAAAACATGTGGTAAGTATACTCTCAAAGTTGGGAGCCTGAAAATAAGAAAGAACTGAGCAGTTCATATCAGCCCAGCCTGTAACAGTGAATGAGAATGAGATCAGAATGAGATACGTAATTTAAAAATTATACTGTATCGTTTTGTTTTGGGTGTGTTAATTTTCAAGAGTTGGCTTACGGCACATAAAGATCTAAATAATAACGATGATGTCTATGATAATAACATGATTATCATGATGTATGCCTAAATGATACAAGACTAGTTAATTTAGTACTCTAATGCCAGCATCTCCATCTGACAGAAAGCTGATTCAGTTAGGTAGAAAATACAGATACAGGAAGTCCTTGATTTACAACAACGTTTTATCAGGTTCGCCTGATTCGCTAGTTGCGCCCCTTTCTGGATTGGGACTCGTTAAATACGGTCACTCATGCCTTTATCACTTCCCGCCTGGACTACTGCAATTCTCTCTACATGGGGCTCCCCTTGAGGAGCACCCGGAGGCTCCAGCTGGTCCAGAATGTGGCCATGCGGGTGGTTTTGGGAGCGACGGGGCGCTCCCATGTGACCCCCTCCTGCGCAAGCTGCACTGGCTCCCGGTGATCTTCCGGGTGCACTTCAAGGTTTTGGTTACCACCTTTAGAGCGCTCCTCGGCTTAGGACCGGGGTATCTACGAGACCGCCTTCTGCCACCAGTAGCCTCTCACCGACCAGTATGCTCCCATAGAGAGAGGCTCCTCAGGGTGCCGTCGGCCAAACAATGTCGACTGGCGGCCCCCAGGGGGAGAGCCTTCTCTATGGGAGCACCCGCCATCTGGAACAAGCTCCCCCCGGAGAGACAGAGGATCCCGGACCTGCGCACTTTCCACTGTGCCATCAAAACATTTCTTTTCCAGCAGGCCGGCCTGGTCTAACCTCTCTTTTAAACTGTTTTTAAAACTTTTAAAATTTTTAAATTTTAAATTTGTCTTATGAATTTGGGGTGTTTTAAATTTCATTTTCCGGGCCAATTATTTAATTGTATTTTAATGGTTTTTTAACATTTGTATTACATGTATTTTATTTGGCTGTTCACCACCCTGAATCCTTCGGGAGTAGGGCGGTATACAAATTCAATAAATAAAATAAAATAAATAAAATAAACCATTCGTTTAGTGACCTTCGAAGTTATAACAGCACTGAAAAAAATGACCATTTTTCACACTGACAACCCTTGCAGCATCCCCATGGTCACATGATCAAAATTCAGATACTTGGCAACTGGTTCATATTTACAACGGCTTGCCGTGTCTCGGGCTCATGTGATCCCCTTTTGCGACCTTTTGACAAGCAAAGTCAATGGGGAAGCCAGATTCACTTAACAACCGTGTTACTAACTTAACAACTTCAGTAAGTCACGTAACAACTGTGGCAGGAAAAGTTGTAAAATGGGGAGCGGGGGAGGGGAACCCACTTAACAACTGCCTCACTTAGGAACAGAAATTTTGGACTCAATCGTGGCCAAAAGTCGAGGACTACCCATTCTTGACAACTGTTGCTGATCAAGACCAGAATGGCTTGTTTCAACACCTTCTATATGTGGGCTTTCTATATGTGGGAAATATGTGGGCTTTGTCATCAATTTTGGCCAGAAGGGGAGAATTCAATTCAAATTGTTTTACTAACATAACTCAATATTCTCTCAAAACCCACCATGGAAGTTAAGCAAAGTCTAAGCAAAGCCTTCCTTTTTGGTATGATCGTATTGCATCGTACTCCTTCTCTAAACTTCACTTCTCTTTGTTTATTAAAAGGTAAAGGTTCCCCTTGCACATATGTGCTAGTCGTTCCTGACTCTAGGGGGCGGTGCTCATCTCCGTTTCAAAGCCGAAGAATCAGTGCTGTCCAAATACGTCTCCGTGGTCATGTGGCCGGCATGACTAAATGCCAAAGGTGCACGGAACGCTGTTACCTTCCCACCAAAGGTGATCCCTGTTTTTCTACTTGCATTTTTTACGTGCTTTCGAACTGCTAGGTTGGCAGAAGCTGGGACAAGTAATGGATGCTCACCCCGTTACGCGGCACTAGGGATTTGAACCACTGAACTGCTGACCCTTCAATCGACAAGCTCAGCATCTTAGCCACTGAGCCACCACGTCCCTTTGTTTCTTACTAGCCTGTTAATTCTCTAGAATCTGAAAGTCCCAAGTCTTCATTTATTTCTCATCCTGTCTGGGATTCAGTATTTTTTTTCCCTTTTCAACACTGCAGCAAACTATAGCCACTCTGTCCTGCTCTGGTTGCAAGAAGCCACGTCATCAGGAAATCATGTTGGTTGCCAGGTCACATACGCGACTGTCTAAAGCAGGCAGAATACAGTACAGTGCATGTACTACCCAACCCTGATCCCCTCTCTTCTTCTTGAAGGGGGAAAAAAATCCTTCATGCTATCACTATCCCACTGCACTACTGTGTGCTAAAGAGAAGACCTATGATTTCACACTGACTTTTCGGACTGAAAAGTTTCCATATTCTTGCATTCCAGAAATATTTCCGTTCACACAGAGAATCTCCCGTCCTCCAGTGTGTACAGTACAGCAGCCAAAGTGAGATATTTGGAAAGGATTAATAAATGCCAAATCAAACTTCACATTCTCTCCTCCTCCCCTCCCCCCCCCCCTTTTTAAATCTAGCTAGCTCTGGACAATTCCATCTGTGATTCATTCACCAGCATTTAATTGGAGGGGTGATAGAGAGGGGAGGAAGATTATTAAAAGCATTCCTTGAAGCAGAATTGGATTCAAACCCCACCCCACCCCTTCCCTCAAATTTAAAGCAATTTATGTTGATAGTACCCTTCTGTATTTCTTCAGCTGCTTACTACACAGCCTAACTCTGTGATGGCAAACCTATGGCATACGTGCCCGATGTGGCACACAGAGCCATCTTTCTGGGCACGCGAGCTGTCGCCCAAGTCACCTGCAGCTGCACATGCGCACGTGCCCCAGCTGGTGTCTGGGCCTCCCGTGCGCATGCGTGCAATTCAGGGGACCCAGCTGGTCTTCGGAGCTCTCCTGCACATGCACATGCGTATGCGCATGTGCACGAGAGTACTTGTGTGCAGCGCCTGCGTGCACAGATGGCATTCGTGCGTGTGCATTGCATGCACGAAAATCTCATGCATGCGCATGGGGGTGCCGCGCGAAACCTGGGTGCATGCACAGGTGGTGTGGTTGCACACACAGCACATGGGGGAGGAGCCACAAGCTAGCATGGATAGCACACATGCGCAAAGCGCGTACCTGCTTGGCACTCGGTGAGTAAAAGGTTTGCCACCACTGGCCTAACTTTACGGGAAGGTGGTTGTCCTTCCTTCTATGACTCAGAAAATCACAATGTTGATAAATGCATAAACCTAATTTTATGAGTTTGAGTCCTGGTGATTTCAAGGATTTCATATCAACTTACCTGGCAAACAGTACAGGAGTGATGTGCCACTGCTTTATTTGGCAATATTTTTTTTTACCCTTCTAATTAGCCTACAGGACTATTCTCTGTTCACCTCCTATTCAAGTAGTAATCAGGCCCAATAATGCTTATTTCTGAGCCCATATAGGTTTAGTCCGGGACATTGTCCAGTCATTGCATGTGTCCAGATCTCCATAGTTATGCAATAAACTACTTAATATATGTTTTATTTCAAAGAGTAATATCCTTCAAAGCAGTTTTGCTCCGGCTGTAATGTGATGTACCTGAAATGTGTCTTAAGTGCACTTATCTTACAGGCTTGTAGAGGACTTTATTTTAAAGTTAACTTCTAGTTGCAGCTAAAAATCTGTAGGGATTCTCAGCCATCCAGGTCATGGTTATCCCAAAGGTGCTTCTTCAGGAGGCAACTGGACTTTCTTTTTTCTTTTGAAGATGTTTCGCTTCTCATCCAAGAAGCTTCTTCCGCTCTAACTGTCCCCAATGTCCTGTCACAGCTGAAGAAGTTTCTTGGATGAGAAGCGAACAATCTTCAAAAGAAAAAACAAGAAAGTCCAGTTGTCTCCTGAAAAAGCACCTTTGGGATAGTTGCAGCTAAGTGACATTTCAGCTTGAGGAGAGCTAGCAACAGTTTCAGGAAAGTTTCACATCGGATCTATAGCAGTGATGGTGAACCTATGATATATGTGTCAAAAGTGACACACCGTTATGTTCTGGGTGACACACCAGGATTCCCCAACCCCCAACAACTATTCTCAAATTACACCTTGTTCCTGCATGGTTTTTGGAAACTGCAGAAGCTGTGTGAGAGTGGGAAGATTCTAGGACAACACTCGTGTGCAGCCTCCAAAAATTCTGCAAAAGCAGGCCCGCTTTTGCACAGATTTGCAGAGATTGTGGAAGAAAATTGTCTGAAGTTGCTTCAAGAATGAAGTCCTCGGGAGACCTCAGGTAAGCGGCACCCAGCAGATCCTGGAGAGTATACATGATTGGACTGTATTTTTTTGAAAAAATATGTAAATATGTAAAGAATTGTTTCTCATTTGTTTGGGGTGTATCAGGGGTGGGTTCTACATTTTTTTACTACCGGTTCTGTGGGCGTGGCTTATTTTGTGGGTGTGGCTTGGAGGTCATGTGACTAGGTGGGTGTGGCTAGCTGGTCAGAGTCATTTCTGGAAGGTCCTCGCACTTATGACCAGTCCTCGCACTTACGACCCGACTCATTTGTTTGCTTTTAACACTGATCAGCTGTAGGACGGCCCTTTGAAGCCCCGCGGCAAGAGTTTAAACAGTTTTTTTCCCTCTAGTCATCAGCTGGGACTCAGGAGGCAGCAATAGATTGGGGGTGGGACCAAATAAAAGGTAAGAATAACATGGGTGGGTGGGGGGATGGGAGGGTGGGGGGGAGAACCGGTTCGGTGATGTCATATCGTCACCACTACCGGCTCAGCCGAACCGGACTGAACCGGGAGGAACCCACCACTGGGGTGTATGTATATGACAGCAGAAGGAAGGAAGGAAGGAAGGAAGGAAGGAAGGAAGGAAGGAATACACACATGCCAGCAGAAGTTAAATTGAGTATTTGAGTCAACAATGAAACTAAGAGCAAACTTTTCCTCTTTTTAAATGGGAATTTTAAATTTGGTTTTAAATTGGGGTTTTAAAATGGTTCAGCCAAATTTTTTAATTTGTTTTATCTCTATTTTAAATTTTGTATTTATATGTTTTATTTTATGGCTGTTCACCGCCCTGAGTCCTTCGGGAGTAGGGCGGTATACAAATTTAATAAAATGAAATGAAATGAAATGACATGAAATGAAAGAGCAGTGTTGGCGCAGTGATTAAAATGCAGTATTGCAGACTAATTCTGCTGACTGCCAGCAGTTCAATTCTCACCGGCTCAAGGTTGACTCTGTCTTCCATCCTTCCGATGTCAGTAAAATGAGGGCTCAGATTGTTGGAGGCAATTTGCTGACTCTGTAAACCACTTAGAGAGGGCTGTAAAGCACCATGAAGCGATATATAAGTCTAAGTGCTATTGCTATTTTCCAAATTTTGGACACACTGAACCCAAAAGTTTTGCCCTCACTGATCTATAGATTATGCTTACCAGTCTACAAAGAAGCAGACATCTTCCTTTTTGCCACTACGGTTACATTTTTCTCACAAATGTAGAGAAACTTTATAGAAAGCCTTCTGAAAATCCAAGTAAAGTAAATCTGCTAAATTATTCCAACATAAACTCCCAAAAAATTAGCTCATCTCATTCATTTTAAAGAGCCTTGGTAGTACTAGGGTTTAAGGCACCCTGTTATTAAGCTGCTTAAGACCAGCTGCCTGCAATTACTGCAGGGTTCGAATCTCGCCAAGGCTCAAGGTTGACTCAGCCTTCCATCCTTTCTAAGGTAGGTGAAATGAGGACCCAGTTTGTGGGGGCAATAAGCTGACTTTGTATAAATATACAAAAGGATGAAGGCTATTGCTGAGCACATTGTAAGCCGCCCTGAGTCTTCGGAGAAGGGCGGCATATAAATCAAATTAAAAAATAAATAAATAAATAAATAAATTTGTGACTTTCCTTTTTAGAAGCCATACTGATTCTTGTTTAGATATGTTTACGTGCTATTTACCGTTCATTCAATTATTTTATCTTTAGAAACACTTTGCACCAATTTATTCAGAACAGATGTTAAGCTAACTGACCTGTAATTTTCTGCTTCCTACTCCTCTCCTAATCTTATTTTTAAAATTGGTCTTACACTCACCTTAGCCATTTATATTCACTTTATACCCAGTATGCTATTTTGAGTAGAAATTCCAATTCCAATCTTAAGGTACACTGTGTGTGCTTGTTTAGAAGACAAAATTTTCACTCAGAATTCTTCAAGGTCTTTGTTTACTTTTAAGATGAAAATTCATCTTAAATTCATTTTTAGGATGAAATTTTTTAAATCTGAAGTCATTCCAGGGGGGAGCAAGGGGATTAGGGATATAGCAGTGATGAAATCCAAAAATTTTTACTACCAGTTCTGTGGGCATAGCTTGGTGGGCGTGGCATGACTTGGTGGGCGTCGCTTGGTGGGTGTGACAGGGGAAGGATACTGTAAAATCTTCATTCCACCCCACTCCAGAGGAAGGATACTGCAAAATCCCCCTTCCCTCCTGACTCCTGGGAGAAGGATATTGCAAAATCTCCATTCCCATTCCACTCTGGGGCCAGCCAGAGGTGGTATTTGCCAGTTCTCCAAACTACTCAAAATTTCCACTACCGGTTCTCCAGAACCTGTCAACCTGCTGGATTTCACCCCGGGATATAGAACAGAACAGAACAGAACAGAACAAGGCAGTGATGGTTAACCTTTTTGGTGCTGAATGCCCAAAGCACATGCGCACGCACGTGAATGCACACGTGTGTGCCCGAACCCCCAAAATGCAATGTGAGCGCCCCCACGCATGCCCCCCCTGTGTATGTCCTGGGTCCCCCCAGGCCTTATATTGGGCCTAGAAAACCTCCTGCACCAACCTGCACCCCCCTGCGCATGCCCCCTGCACATTCTCACACACATCCCCCACATGCACCCCGCCCCCTGTGCATGCGTGGCAGAGACCCGAAGACCAGCTGGCCGGTGGGAGGCGTGCACACATGTGCGGTGGAGCTGGGCTGGAGCAACAACTGGCGTGCCTGCAGAGAGAGCTCTGCATGCAACCTGTGGCACACGTGCCATAGGTTCACTATCACGGGAATAAGGAATAGAATAGAATAGAATAGAATAGAATAGAATAGAATAGAATAGAATAGAATGGAATGGAATGGAATGGAATGGAATGGAATGGAATGGAATGGAATGGAATAGAATAGAATAGAATAGAATAGAATAGAATAGAATAGAATAGAATAGAATAGAATAGAATAGAATAGAATAGAATTCTTTATTGGCCAAGTGTGATTGGACACACAAGGAATTTGTCTTCGGTTTACTTGCACTTATTGCTTTATCTTTTATGTCTTTCCATTTCTGTTTTCTTCCTTACTTTTCACTGCTTTTTATTCATTTTTATCTTCTTCAGGCAGTACTACTAGAAAAACTAATCCTTCTGAAAAGAAACCTTACAACATAAAGCAATCTCTGTGTAATGCCATGCTACATAGATTGACGTAGTAGTCACCCCGTTCCAAACTGAAGTGTAATCTGCTGACAAAATGAATCTCACAATTGGATTTTTAGATGATTCTTTAAATAAAAATAATTAAATATGTTTCCATTTGCTAATATTGAGTTAGACTAGTTTCTAAACAAAGCACTAACCTGGTGAGAACTCTAATAAAGCCAGCCCACATGAATAAAATGTAAACGTTTTAAAACATGCAAATGCATAATCTCTCAAAGAGAAAACAGACAGAGACACCAAACCAATTTCAAACCATTTCACAAAGAATCACAAGAAGACTGTGCAAGAGAAACAGACATAAACAGTTAAGATAATAAAGTGAAGGTTACTTGGATAGGAACATAGGACAACTGTAATCACATTTTTTGACGGACAAACAAAATTCCGAAAGTTTGATTAAGATAAGAAATTCAGATTTAATTGCACTAACAAATAAGTTATTCGGAATGATAAAACAGATGTTTGCATACTCTAGCTGAAGTGACAATGCAAAAAGATAAAAAAAATAATCTTGTTTGTGATTAATTCAAATTCTCTGCATGCTCTCAAGCCTATTTTGATAAGTGAGACTCATTTTATTTAGGCTACTACTCTCTTGTCCCTTCTCCCCAACGCTTCTAATTCAGAGTAAAACTCAATAATAAAATCTGAAAAACTCTTCTGTCAAGGTTTATTTTTATTTTAATACCATGTTTCCCCGAAAATAAGACCCTGTCTTATATTTTTTTGAACCCCCAAATAAGCGCTTGGTCTTATTTTTGGGGAGGTCTTATTGTTTTGAGACGCATGGAGCAAGATGGGGCTCCTCTTGCTGTCTTACCTGATTTCCAGCTCTGCATTTAAATATTTTTGGGGACTGTTTATTTTCGGGGGGGAGGCTTATCTTAGCGCATGCGCTCAAAAGCCAAATTGGGCTTATTATCAGGGGATGTCTTATTTTCGGGGAAACAGGGTATAATTGAATAGCTAAAACCATGGGATTTTTTAAAAGTAAGGTGTAAGAGAACAAGAAGTAATCGTTAGAAATCACTAGGTCTAATTATTCAGCCTAAAGAAATATCAGAATTAGCAAGAGGTGAGCTTCATATACTGTAGCAACCAGTTCACCCAGCACTGAAACATGAGAATGCACATGCGGTATCACAAAACACGGCAATTCACTCACACACGCTGTTCACACATGCGTCCGACATCATATAACATGGCAATTCGCTCACACGTGCCGTCCACACATGCAGGCAGCACAGGGGTGGGTTCTACTTACCTTTAATACCGGTTTGCAACCGGACCGTGTATGCACACTTGCTTCGCTCGTGCATGCGCACACTCTTCTGTGCAAGCGCAGAAGCTTCTGCGCATGCGCAGAAACATTTTGATGACGTCGGGTCGGTGGGTGGGGCCTCCCACAGGTTTTACTACCAGTTCTATAGAACCGGTGCGAACTGGGGGCAACCCACCACTGATGTGGCATCAAAAAACACAGCAATATAGGACAGGATTGCGCCTGGGCAGGTGAGCTGGCCCACCTGCAGGTCGCCATTACTGGTTTGCTCGAACCAGTCCGAACTGGTTAAATACCACCTCTGGAATCAGTGCAAGGGAGTTAAACAGGTGACACTACATGAAAACAGATCCTATAAAAGAAAGGGTATACAGGTAGTCCTCAATTTGCAACAGTTGAGTTTTTTACACTTAAGACCATTGCAGCATCCCCATGGTCACATGTTTTACTTTTAGATGCTTGACAGCTGGTTCATATTTGTGATGGTTGCAATCAGGGGTGGGTTTTACTTTCCTTTACTACCGGTTCGCAGCGGGATCACGCATGCGCTTTCGTGACATCGGGGTCGGTGGGCAGAGCCTCCCGCCAGTGCGAACCGGGGGCAACCCGCCACTGGTTGCAATATCCCCGGGGTCATGTGATCCCCTTTTGCAACCTTCTGACAAGCAAGACAATGGGGAAGCCAGATTCACTTAATAACCGTGTTACTAATTTAACAACTTCAGTGATTCCCTTAACAAATGTGGCAAGAAAGGTTGTAAAATGGGGCAAAACTCTGCCAATTTCTCATTTCAGTTATTCTCCTTTATTCCCTGGTTATTTTTTTACTGCAAATTTCTTTTTTTTTCAACATTGCATTTCTGACATCGAGCCCTCGCCTCTATAAATTATTTCTCCTAAACTCCCTTCAAATCACTTGGGTTTAGAAATTCTGGCTCACGGTACATTAAAGAACTTTCTAAACACATAACAGCTAAAGCTGGGAAGGAGACATGTCAACCTGTTTAAGGGATTTTTATTCTTTTAAGATGAATATCTGGAAAAGGTTTCAGCTGATCCTATTTACAAAGAAGAAAACAGACTGGGTGTAAAGCTATTCAGATGAATGCACTTATCTAGAGCTACCACACATAAGCTGCAAAAATACAAATGACAGTTTGACAGCAGCAAAAAGGCACCACACCACTTCATTTAACTTGTGGCAATCCAGGTTTTTTTTTTACAATCTGTAGTCCTCTCTTAGGGCTATGATTCCTATTTAGTCCCTTCTGACTCCAGTTCAAAGTTAACTATCTTTTCTGATCTTTTATCCTTGTTATAACTGTTAATAATACCAACTGTCCTAAAACTTCTAATGAAAATCTCCAATATTAAGTTGTCCCCCATTTGTCCAAATTCCTGAAATTCCATCTTAAAAACACCACTTCTGCACCACTTCTGCAACTGCTCCAACTCAGCGGCTGAAGCCTATCATGCACCACATCCCAGGATGAAGTTCTACAATGCTTGCTCCGTAAATTGAGAACCTTAGAACTTGAGGCACGGTGGCGTAGAGGTTAGAGTGCAGTACTGCAGGCTACTTCTGCTGATCACCAGCTGCCAGCAGTTTGGCAGATCAAATCTCACCAGGCTCAAGGTTGACTCAGCCTTCCATCCTTCTGAGGTCGGTCAAATGAGGACCCAGATTGTTGGGGGCAATATGCTGACTCTGTAAACTGCTTAGAGAGGGCTGTAAAGCACCATGAAGCGGTATATAAGTCTAAGTGCTATTGCTATTGCTATTGAGATCTTCCGTTGAAATAAAACATTGGAACATGAGAGATCAATAAAACGAAGGATTCCTTTATGCTGTGCAAAGTCAAAGAATGGAATTTGTTACCCTCAAATATAGTGGTAGCCATCAATTTAGAAAAGTATTTCCTCAATGCTAGCAAGTTTAAGAAGTGTGGACTGACTCCCAGAATTCCCTAGCCAGCATACCGGCTAGATAATTTGGGAGCTAGAACACTGATTCAGAAGGTTTTAAAAAGAAACTAACGAATGCTTAGAGTATGAAGCAATCTGTGAAAGCTACCTTAGGAAGCCTAGATCTTAAACAATAACTGCTGGGAAGGAGAACAATCACAAATTATACTTATGTCCACCCTTAGGAAATCTAGTCACTGTACAATGGAGGGCGTTTTTTTTTTTAACACTTCTCTTTTCCTTCCTCATTCACCTCTCCACCGGAAAACAAAAGAAGGAAATAAAGTGATAAATAAAACGGACACTGAACTAAGGAGTAAGCATTTATAATTATCTACTTTTTAAAAGTTTTCATTCTTTTCCATTCTTTGGATGTTCTTCCTTACTAACACATAATTTAGACTAACAGCACCTGAAGGAAGCAACGTAGTCTTTATGCTCAAAACAGCTGTCAATTCAACAGGAACACAAAATATAAAACACTAATGTGTTTCATGAAAATGGTGCTATTTCCCCCAAAATTGCCTGCATCCTTCTTTTCTTCTAGTATAGTCTCTGAAACTTAAAACTCTGGCAGATTTCCCACTGTGACCAAATTTTCTAAAAGGAAAATATAACAAGTTACTCTTGCACAACGTGTGGTTTCAGATTATCGCTAGTATCGCTAAAGAAAATTGGACATTTTATTGGCAGGTATTATGCTGAAGACATTTCTCTGACTTGGCAGGTGGCATAATTAGTTTCTAGTATACTTATATACCTACACAACCCGTTCTGGCCTGAAGTAAACCATCAGTTCTGAAAGCATTTGGCAATGATTTTGAAGAGCAACCCCCCCCCCCCTTCACACATATTACCCCAAAGGCATTTTAATTAAAACACTGCCCATCAAATATATGAAGGTATTAATCAATAAACATCATATATTGCAGCTGCTGCTCTCTTGCCAGCTACTTAACTTTGTCCTGGGACCAGCTGGCCATCCGAACAACAATAATAACAACAAAAAAGTTCAAGAGAATAGCTTACATTCCAGAACTCTGTAATGTCTGGCAGAATTTGGGTGCAGGTTTGAAACTTAAAATTCATCATTCTCCCAGGTTTCTGAGAATGGCTTGTTTTTCAGAAGAATGTATTTTAGCCATAAAGAAAGAACACAAAGTTCCAGTGGTTGGAGATTTGAATTGTTTCAATTGTAGGGTGTCTGTATGATATATTTTTATTCAGGGCAATTTGTTGTTTGAAGCCATTCTCTTTTTCTGTATGGCAGTTTATTTTAAACGTTCTAGGAAAAGAGATTAGAGGTTGATCTATGGTCAACCCTTAGAAAAGTCAGCAAGTACTCTGTACAGATTGTTAATGCTGTATTATTCTCAGAAGTAATTATCCCAATAAAGTCTTTAGATGTAAACAGCCCTTAATGAAAGTCCCTCGTTAAATTTCATTACGTTTCAACTTTGAAATATTAATGACTGGACTTCATAATGTCCTCCCTTAAATCTTGAGTTGTAGGCCCTAGATAAAAGCAAGGTTTACCTTTGCTTTTTGCAGTTGTGAGTTTGCTTAATTTTAATTCTAAATGATCGCAATGCTCCTGAGTGTGTGCTTGAACAATATGAACTGCAATGCAAGCAATTAAGAGATAATAGAATAGCATGAGATTACCTAGGATAAAACTAGCTTTTGGTTGTGTTTTGTAGCATAATGACCATGAACTATCAACACTGACCAGTATTGTCTTTACACTTTTCTTATACATTTTACACAAGTACAGCCAAGGATTATAATATCTTGTCTTACTTTCTTCTCTCTCTCTTGTTCTCTCTTTATCTTCTCTATAATATAAAATAGTGTCAACATCTTAACTGACTAAAGCCATGAGAAATGGTACCGATTCATAAAGTCACCATATGATATATGGAATCTTATAACTTGGAAATCAAGACAAATACAGGGTAAAGAGCATGACTTAATGTACTAGATTATATTTGTATATTGCTGGGTATTTATGAGGAAGGAGAACCATGTAACTTTTGAATTAAGATGTTCTGAACTCAGCGAATGGAACAGATGAAAATCTGAAGACAAGTAGCAGTCTAGAAGTAGGCTTGCTTACAAAAAGGACAAAATATTTATCAGAAAGTATAAAGTGGTATCATCTACAATAGGTTGTTGAGGCTGTCTATAAAATTAGGAATCCAAAATTTGCATGTTATACTCCAGTGTATAATGGTAATGGAAGCACCAGACAAAACTTTGTGTGTGTATGAATGAAGGAATGAATGCTAGGGGGAAAGCTACTTTAAAAAGTGAGATGAATGGAAGTAGGAACAGAGTACACTCAGTGAAGAATAGAGTACATTCAGTGGAAGAATGAATCCGATTGCTGAGTGATGAGTATCTGCTTAGAAAAAGGTATGTTTTAGGCACATGGTTTAAAGATAGCAACTTATATGTACCTATATCAAAGGAATAAATATAAACCTAAATGCATGATTGATTCAATTCCTTATAACAGACTGAGATACGTATGAAGGATAAGATGATATTTAGAAGCCCTGCATATGGTACAGACCATTATTTAGTAAAAGTGGATTTTAGGAAAAAAAGCAGGCATAGAGAAAAAGGATGAAAATGAAAGAAATGAGAGTGAAAGTCAAAGAAGAGTGAATGAATTATGGTAGGAAGAGAAACAATTAATGAAAAATGGAGTAACATGGAAACTACAGTGAATTTTTTGGAGGGAATGGCTTTATAGTGTACCACAAAAGTATGAGTAGCAGCACTAATGTGAAGAATTGGTGCATTAAGAATTAGGTATTTCGGTTAGGAAGTTAGCATGGGACTTTTGGAATGGATGGATGTTCTAGTGCAGTGATGGCTAACCTTTTTGCTGTCACGTGCCAAAAGTGGGGGAAACGCGGGGGGGGGGGGTGTCACACACATGCGTGCCCACACCCATAATTCAATGAGCCCCATCCCCATGCATGCGTGTGGTACCCCTGTGCTCCCCCCACTTTGGCACATGATGGCACGGTGGGCCCAGTAGGCCCGTTTTTCGAACTCCCCAGGCTCCAGAGGCTTTCTAGGAACCTGGGGAGAGCAAAAACGGCCTTCCCCACCCCCCGGAGGCCCTCTGGAGGCCGGAAGCGGCCTGGTTCCTGACTTCCGGTGGGACTGGAAGGTCTGAAAATCAGTTGGCCAGCATACACATGCGCACTGGAGCTGAACTAGGGCAATGCTTGTATGCCCACAGATATGGCTCCGTGTGCCACCTTTGGCACACATGCCATAGGTTCACCATCACAGTTCTAGTGATTTTTACGGAGCCCTAATTTAGTTTAGTGATTTTTGGTTTTAATGAAATTCTCAGTTTTTATTTTGCTCACTACCCAGATGTTCTTGAAAAGATGAGCAACCATCTAAACTGGATCAATATATACATAAATAAGAATGAAAGTGATGGAATTGTGAACTTAAAATAGGAGTCGATGAGAAAACACGCATATATTAGTATAAAAAATGAAGATTGAGAAATATTCTATATTGTGTAGAGAGATAAAAAGAACGTTGCAAAGACTGTAATCAAAGACAGCCAGGAATGGTTAAGTTAAAAAAGGCAAAGAATACGCAGTGTGAGTTTGGTTGGAATAAATAAAATTGTTTTGGAAGTGGTTTCAGAGAATTATGCAAAGAGACTCCAGCAGAGCAAATGGTATTAAAAATAAAAGTGATGAAATGATTAGGGACTGCAGTGAAAAACACCGGAGTTTTAGATATTATTTGAGTGTGGTCATGATGTGGCAAAGAATGGGACTGGAATAAATGTTATAAACATTAGTTTCAAAGGGGGAAAAAATGAAAAGGAGGTCATAATCGTTGAGAGAATGTTGGAAAAATGATAAGATTGTAAACGTAGATGATTTAACTGAAGAAATGTTAAAATATGTCTGTGATTTGCTTATGGAGTGGCTGCACAACTTATTTAAAGCCTGCATGTGAAGCCTCTGTCTGCACCTAACAATTGAAAGAATGCTATGATTCTTGATAAAGACATCAGGAACGAATGCAAAATCTATGAGGTATTATATGTACCTTTGGGAATTTCTAATGGAAAGAGAGCAGGAGAGGTGACAATGAGCAATATTTGGAAAATGCAGTATGGTCTTATGTTCCTGAGTAGCAGCCTGCAGACAGATATTTGCTTCTCAATAAGTCACCGAGATATGTATGAATGTGGAAAAGCTTATTCTGTATTTGTTGATTTAGAGAAATGGGCATCAATGGGTGTGAGAAATGGGATGAATAGGTGTGAATTGGAGGATGTTTTGCCTGAATATGCACAGAGGCATTTTGTGTGTGTGTGTGTGTGTGTGTGTGTGTGTGTGTGTGTGTGTGAAGGACAGAATGACAAATACAGCATCACTGCATCTTCATGCAAATCCTGTTCCTTTTTAAAGTATGATGTGACATTTTCACCCCCTTTTAGGGGGGAAAAAGGTGCGTCTTATACTCTGAAAAATACGGTATGTTGCTAAGTGAGAAATTTGTTAATGAGTTTTGTCCCATTTTACAACCGTTTTAGCCACCATTATTTAAATGAATCTGGGTTCCCCATTGACTTTGCTTGTCAGAAACAGGGTGGATAAAAATCAATGATTTTTTTAAAAAAATAAAAAAAATTGGATTTTTTTTATTTAAATCGGATTTTTTTGATTTAAATCGGATTTTTTTGATTAAATCAGATTTTTTTGATTTTTATTGAATTTATTTCAATAAAAAACTTTTGGGGTAAAAATCTATTGTAAGATAGTTTTCTATTTAAGATACATAAATAATTTAGTTTATTCAGCATGAAATGGAGCTTAGTTATGTAGCACAAGTCTGTATATTCTGCAACACTGTGACAATCGGTGAGTCAACAGCGGGTAAAAGGAGTAGCAGAGATGACAGTTGCTCTTTAAAAATTATGATTTAAATCGAGTTGATTTAAATCAAGTCTTTTTACTAGTGATTTAAATCATGATTTAAATCATGATTTAAATCGACTCGATTTAAATCAAATCCACCCTGGTCAGAAAGTCACAAAGGGGGATCACTTGACTCCGGGATACAGCAACCGTCATAAATGTGAATCAGTTGAATCAATATACAAAAGTATGAAGGCTATTGCAGAGCACATTGTAAGCCGCCCTGAGTCTCCGGAGAAGGGCGGCATATAAATCAAATTAAGGAAAAGTTGTCAAGCGTCTGGATGTGAATCACCTGACCATGGGGATGCTGCAACTGTCATAAGTGTGAAAAATGATCTTTTAAGTGCCATTGTAATTTTGAACGGTCACTAAACAAACTGTTGTTAAGTTGAGGACTATCTGTATGAAGTAAAACAGAACGAGAGGGTGGAAAACCTGTATACCATCCTTCCTATTGAAAGGAAGGATGAACTACAATTTTTGTGTACATATTGTATTATACAGTCAGCATTTTACTAGACTATGTACACCAGGAAAAATATAGATGTTCTAAACTTCAGAAACTCTGTTGAAACCAAAACAAAGCGATCAGGACCATCACTGCGTCAAATCCTGCTTGCCAGTTTCTCCCTCCAATTTTTGTTCATGGATTCTTTTACATTTTAAATTATCCATTGGCTATGAAGCGGAACCAAAAGCCACCACAAAAAAAAAACAAAAAAAAAACCAGAAACTCAGACAGACAGGCGGACGGCAGCAAACACACACACAGCTGAGTTTTTTTTAAAAAAAAAAGTGGTAGCTTACTGGTACTTTAAAATTCAAGCATAAGATGGTGAGGCTTCTAGAAAGGAAGTCAATAGAGCAAGATCATTCTAACACAAAGCTGAAGTATACTGAGAAACAAAATACTCAAGATTTGAGAGACTGATCTGCTAGAATCCAGCTGCATGAACCCTGCACCATTAAAAAAAGAGACCAATCAGAAATTCCTAGCACTTCAAACCTACCAATCTCTGGTCTACCTACTAGCAATAGCACCTTAGACTTACCTTCATAGTACTTTACAGCCCTCTTTACAGGGGTTTGTAGAATCAACATATTGCCCCCAACAATCTGGGTCCTCATTTTACTGACCTCAAAAGGATGGAAGGCCGCATTAACCTTGAGCCAGTCAGAATCGAACTGCTGACAGTTGGCAGAATTAGCCTGTGATGCTGCATTCTAACTGCACCACCAGAAACTAGAACATGTAATTAAAGATAAATCTATCTCAGCATCTACTTCTGTCGTACTATTATAGCACCATTGAGAATGTCCTGACATACAGCATTCTTGCATGGTATAGGAGCAGCTCTGTAGCAGACAAAAAAGCTCTACAGAGAACCATTAAAACTGCCCAGAATATCATCGGACTCCAGCTATCAGCCCTAGACGACATCTTCAAATTTCGCTGTTTGAGGAAGTTGCATAACATTCTCAGAGACTCTTCCCATCCTGCTTACAATCTTTTTGGACTGCTGCCTTCTGGCAGAAGATACAGAACAATTAAAACCTGGACCACACATTTTTTGAATAGTTTTTATCCCAGAGCTATAATTGCACTCAACAATGAACTAAAGAGCCACCAACAGTGAGCTGTTGGACAGTATTACTTGGTCTGTTGTGTGGATGTTTGGGTGGTTTAGGGGTGGGGAATTGTGGTGGGTGGGACTGTGTTTAGGGATTGTTATGTTTGTTGGACCTGGTCTTTGGATGTTAAGTGAATTTTGTTGTATGGGTATACTGTGTATACACGTACAATGACAATAAAGTTATTTATTTATTTATTCATTTATTTATTTAAATGTGAGGTATATTTTGAGAAAAAAGCAGTTTCTCATTTGTGTTGGGAGATTAGCATCTTATATTTACAGGTAGTCCTGAAGTCCTGAATTTATGACCCAACAACTGACCCAACATTTACGTTGCTAAGTGAGAGATTTGTTAAATGAGTTTTGCTCCATTTTACAACTTTTCTTATCACATTTGTTAAGTAAACCACTTGCCTTGTTAAATTAGTAACATGGTTGTGAAGTGACTCTGGCTTCCCCATTGACTTTCCTTGTCAGAAGGTCGCGAAAGGGGGTCGCCTGACAGTGCAACCGTCACAGGTATGAGTCAATTGCCAAGCCTCTAAATTTTGATCACGTGACCAAGACTGACGTGACTGCAGCAGTCATATGTGTGTATAATGGTCGTAAGTCACTGTTTTTCAGTGCCGTTGTAACTTTGAGCTAAAGGAACTGTTGCAAATCAGGGACTAGCCGTATTGTCTTGATTTTACTGGACAAAAATGGTATACGATTTACAGCATTTCCATCCGCCACAGCCATTGACTAGTTCCAGCGCTAGGTTTAAAAGAAAGATTTGCTCTGTGTCTCCAGCAAGACTGGAGTTGTTGTTGTTGTTGTTACTTGCAAAGTCGTGTCCGACCCATCACGACGCCATGGACAACGTTCCTCCAGGTCTTCCTGTCCTCTACCATCCTCTGGAGTCCATTTAAGCTCAGGCCTACTGCTTCAGTGACTCCATCCAGCCCCCTTCTTCTTTTACCCTCAATCTTTCCCAGCATTAGGCTTTTCTCCAGTGAGTCCTTCCTTCTCATTAGGTGGCCAAAGTATTTGAGTTTGATCTTCAGGATCTGGCCTTCTAAAGAGCAGTCAGGGTTGATCTCCTCTAGGACTGACCGGTTTGATCGCCTTGCAGTCCAAGGGATTCGTAGGAGTCTTCTCCAGCACCATAGTTCAAAGGCCTCAATTCTTTGGCGCTCAGCCTTTCTTATGGTCCAACTTTCACAGCCATACATTGCAACTGGAGGGGAACCAGCTAAAAGGCAACTCTTTGTGCCCATATTTCAACATACACTTTTCTTTCTTCATCAAGGGACTGAGTGTTAAAGCAGAGCCCAGTGCAGAAATTCAGGGCATTAACACAAATGCTTTTCATTAAAACTCAATCAACACTGCAGCAAGGCTACCAACTGAGATTAGGAATTGACTGATCGGCGAATGTCACCAGCTTTCAAGACTGAGAACTGAAAACAAGTACAGAGAAAGACTCAATAAAAACAGTCTACACAGAAACCTCCTAATCTTAAACACATGTTCATGAATAGAAGCTGTATGCACAACATGTTCGTGTTTTAAAAGAAAAAAAAATTAGGGATACCAATAGAGACAGAACTTGGAATGAAAGACACGAATTAGTACAGAACGAGAATAGCCAACATGGTGCCAATGTGCCTACAGGTTATCCATAAAGCTCCCTTGGCTTACCTGTTTATAGACTTTTTTTCTTTAAAAAAGGCATATTTTTAATTAAACAATAATTATACTGGAAAGAACCATGCTGCAAATCATCACCTTCACATCCCATAATGACTCTGAGCCTCACCAAGACAGCACAAACAGTCTTAGCAAATAAAATTAAAACATAGGTAGTTCTGCCAAAAGCAGTGTTTCTCAACCTTGGAAGCTTGAAGATGGGTAGACTTCAACTCCCAGAATCCCCCAGCCAGCAGCGCTGGCTGGGGGATTCTGGGAGTTGAAGTCCACCCATCTTCAAGCTTCCAAGGTTGAGAAACACTGGCCTAAAGCTTTTGGGGAAAGGCTCATGAAAAGACCAAAGGGAAGGGGTGGGAAGGAGAGGGAGTAGCAGGAAGCAATCACATTTACTTGCCTGTTGTTAAGTAAGTATTTGTGGGGTGGGGGGGTAAAAGGGCTGTCGTGATGGATGTGGCCAAATGTCAAGTGTAGTAATCCACTAGAAGAGAGCCATTCAGGGTTAGTGCTCACTGGTTATTTTGGAGTTGTTTTGAGGAACTCATCCCCTCAAATATCAAATGATCAAGGATCAGCACCAGACAAACAATCAAGCAGAAAATAGAAATCTATTCAAGGAACCACCAAGGAGAAGAGCACACATTCCCATCAAAACTGGCAAGGCGCACCATTATATATATAAACAGGAAGCACAGCACTTACTCACTCACTCGGATGACGTTATTTAGCTGGGTAATAAAATGTCTGCAAATAAATAACCAAATTGTCAGACTTCCACAGCATAGTAGTGATCCCTTTGGTGTGGTGATTGTCCCAAAAAGGCAGCATAGCCTCGGGGCAAGAGCTGTAATGCCACACCTATATTGTCCACCTTCTTTGTTCTGTTGTTATGTACATTTCCAGGTGGCTGTTACACAGCTGGACATCAAAGATGGAAGAGTAATTACTTAGAAGAAGGATTGGAAAGATTTAGATCTTGGCTTGAAAGTCATCTAAAGAAAACTCTGATAGGATCAGAGCACCAGAGTCAAAGGGCAAGAAAGGCATTTCAATGGAAGCTTACATAGAACTGGATTGTCTTTCAACAATGTATGGTTTTTAAGAAGACGCTCAGCAGTTATCTAACAGAACTGACTCAACCAATGACAATTATTTTCTGAACTTACATATGAAGCCTTAATCATAAAGTCCCTTGGAAAGACACACAGCATGTGAAACCACAAATAGTTTCTAGGACTGTTGCTTCTTCTGGACTAGACAGGTATGAATAGGTTAGTCATAAGCACTAGTCATCTTCCTTAGTCCCCTTTTCATTTTTCCTACCAATAAATGAAAAAAGGCAAACCAAAAATCATTTTATGAAATGATGCCATTGGAAGGTCAGGAGTGAATTGCTCCTTTTATAATATGAAGCTCCAGTGATTAGTTTTCTTGCTTTCATGATCGCCGGCTTCAAGCAGGGGCAAAAAAAAAAAAAAGAAGAAGAAGAAGAATGTGAAAGGGGGGAAAAAACGTAGCTATCGGGCAGATTTATTTACCATGAATGATTCACACATAGTATGCATGGCTGCGGGCATCACCTCTCCCAGAACCTGGCAACGTTACAGGGAGCAATTTCAACTCCCACCCCCAAGCATAAGCTTAACTTGAAGAGTTTCTGCATTATAGCAAGCCGTACAAATGTGCTTTTCTTTCAACGTTTAGCATGAATTATATATTGACCAAACACCTTTCATGTGGCCTAAGCAAGGAAAATCCAACTTGACATTTATTTTCTGGCTTTCCATGTCTCTTTCAAGGACAAAACTCAAGTTGTACTAGAAGCAAAAGTCAGCCAAACCCTAGAATTCTACCCTGTCACTAAAAGTGTGAATCTGAAGTTGTCTTTTAAACTTTGCCTACATTATATGCTCCCTAGGTGGTCTAAGATAAGGTCTCCTCTTTCACTTTCAGTCATTACTTACCCTATAGAAAACAGAGTAAGCGGTGTTTTTACTTGAGTAGATATTTTTATCCTATGTTTCACCTAGGGAATTTAGGGCTGTACATATCATTTCAACTTCCTGATCCCTTTTATCCCCACAACAATTTTGTGAGATACGTTAAGGTTGACAGCAATTAATCCCAAATCATAAATTGCATGGATGACTGGAGATTTGAAATGTGAACACTCTGTCCAATACTTTATCCATATAGACTTCACTGGTGAGCTCACAGATTGCCTTAAATCAAAACTTATGGAACTAAGTCAATTTGAGGGGCTTTACATATCTTGCTACATCACAACTCAAGGGTAAACATCTTAAAAAAACAAAGTTCCACCCCATCACCCCTGGTTGTGACTTTTGTATCACTACCACAATCTGATAGAGAATCAAAAAGTTCAAAGGGTTTCTGAAACAACAAAAGGGAGACAGAGTCAGGCCCATCCATGCGTATCTGCCCTGTTTAAGAGCAGAATACACAACAGAAAATTCAAGGTGATAGCGACAAAACTAAGAGAAAGTAAAACAAGTTCCAAAAGTTAACCACCTACATGATGTTACAAAATCAGAATTAGGCTATCCCAACAGATTTCGTTCTAGCCTCTGCCTATAAAAATCTGATTTCTTAAAAAAAAAGAAAAGAAAAGAACTTGTATTATAGTACAAATCCGTATCACTAAAGATCCTCTTTCTGGATGTCTTATCTTAGATATCATAATTTGTTGAATGGGTGCCAGAAAATGATTTAAGTTATTGGGTTCAAAAGGTAAGGCTCAAAAAATTTGTACCTATATGAACTGCAGATTATCCAGATAGTTTTTTAGCACTTTGCAAGGTGAAAACCTTTAACATTTTGTATATTTGAGCATTATGGGTCAATGTCAACAGGAATTCATTATCAATATCACAGATGAACACTCAAGAAAATAAAGCATGAAACAAAATCTTCCTTACCTTGAATGCACTGAAGAGTTCCATCTTCACCCCTTATGGTAAAAGTTTCACCTGGATTAACTTGAACAAAAATGACCTGCCCAAGAAAAAAAGAGAAAGAAACTAACATGAAATCTTCAAAATATTTCAAGTATTTAGCCTATTTACTTTTAGTTCCTCTTCATTTTATTGTCAATGTCATTGTTTCATGGTATATCATAGCATTCAGTGGCCTAAGTAATTCTATTTGCATATGCACCAACCCAACTCTAATGAGCGAAGACACACAAATGTTTCAAATAAATAAATAAAATTTATTCCAGATGAGTTGACTTAAAAAGTAGAAACTGCATATTTCCCTCTTCAAAGTCACGTTCCTACAAACGATTATAAGGAGACAAGATTCACTGAACATAGTGGGACTTACTGCAGAATGGAACAGAGCAGCAATCTTATCAGCCCGCAAAATAAATTAATCATCCTCAGGGGGAATGCATTCCAACTGAAAGGGTCTTTGTAAGCTATCAACTTATTAGAACGAAAAGAGGAAGGAGACTGGAAAAAGTACACCATGCCAGGGAAAAGACAAAACATTATGAATTATTTAGGAAAGGCATTAAAAAGAAGACAAGGATAAACACCATTATATCATTCTTCAGTCTATCCACATCTGGGGTGCTCATTAGGGGAGTGGAGGCTAAAGCATATAAAGAATGGTTGCTGGAAGTGGGTATGTTAGCTTAATGAAATGAAGGACATGATAGCAGCGTTCCATATCTAAGGGGCTGCCACAAAGAAGAGGGAGTCAACCAATTTGCCAAAACACCTGAAGGCAGGACAAGAAGCATTGGATGGAAACTATTCAAGGAGAGAACCAACCTAGAACTAAGGAGAAATTTCCTGACAGTTGGAACAATTAATCAGTGGAACAACTTGCCTCCAGAAGTTGTGGGTACTTTAAAACTGGAAGCTTTTAAGAACAGATTAGGCCATCATTTGTCTGAAAAGGTATGGGGTTTACTGCCCAAGCAGGGAATTGAATTAGAAGACCTCCGAGGTCCCTTCCAACTATGTTATTCTGTTCTGTTATTATATCAGCAAGTTGGACAGTAAGAGAAAAGATCAATTGGGCTTTCTCTCCTATGAAAAATATTTAACAGTTGGGATTTTCTTGTTTAAGGGGAAAATAATGGAGTAGAAAATAATTTGGAACTGCCCATTGTCCCTCTCATCCACAAAGCCTAGAAGGAGGGATAAATTGTTCTTTTCTTCACTATTTAATTCTCACAAAGGCCATGTTAGAGAATGACTGGCCCAAACTTCAAAAAATTTAGGAATTTCAATCTGGATTTTCTTAACCCACTCTCTAACTGTAATACCACATAGGAAAGTAAAAACCATCTTGAGATCCACATTGCTTTAACCAATGCGATTGGATCATAGTAGAGCCCAACTGCACACAAATAAGCATTTTGAAATGAGTCCACAGCTGATACCATTTATCACCATGGAGCATTCTAAGGGGTGAAGCTCAAATACTTTGGCCACCTAATGGGAAAAGAGAACTCATTGGAAAAGAGGCTGATGTTGGGAAAGTTTGAAAGCAAAGGGAGGAGGAGGAGAAGGAGAAGGTAGAGGATGAGATGGTTAGTTGGTGTCACTGATGCGACGAACATGAATTCAGGCAGACTCTGGGAGACAAGGGAGAACAGGGGAGCATGGCATGCTGTGGTCCATGGGGTCACGAAGAGTCAGACACAACTTAGTGACTGAACAACAAATTCTAATGGGTAGCATTCAGATATTATAAGTGAATCAATTCATTTTTTATTTTTTTATTTTAGTTTCGGAAACAATGCAAAATGTAGATAAAACACATTAAAAAATAAACAGAACACTCCTTAAATTACAAAAACAATTACAAAAAAGAGAAGGATAAATAACAGACTAGGAAAAGAGGAAAAAAATCCATCACTTGTATTAAATTCATCAATAATCACTGATTATACCATAGAGTACTATGGTACGGTAAGAACATTACCATAAAATAACATAACATCTCAGCCAAAGTAGAATATGTTGCTTCACCCTTTGATTAGTAGAAATATTACCTTTTTCAAGACAGATAAGTTAAACATTTCCCAAAGCCATTTCTTAACATCTGGGACAATTGTTTGTTTATCACTTTTATTTATCACTTTTCCAAGTTCTCAATATAATTCTTTTGGCCATCCCTCATGCAGGATACAACCAAATTCCTCTTCTTCTGGATACTCTTAGCCATGATAGCCATATACAAACAACCTCTAGTCTTTATTGGTTGAGACAAATAGAGGATGAAAAGAAAAACCTGACCAAGTGACATCTACTAATAATGACTGCAATGACATCTGTGACTGGTGGCAACACTTTGAAGCTGTCTAGCTCTTCACAAGCTCTGTCATTTTAAATCCTTTAACATGAATTGTGCACCTGCACAAATTGGTATTCATAAACACACTACCTCTGATTTTAGAGGTAGCATCCTCTCAATATGAGCAGCAGTTACAGATCATTTTACCTTCCATGGGTGTACCTAATGCCTCCTTTAAGCTATTATTGCATCTTGTGATCACTGAACTATGCTTCGCATGGAAAAGGAATTCTCTTTGTCTGTTCTGGATCTGTCATCATGCCAATTTTTGTATGATTATCCAGATTCTAGCTTGGTGGAATTTATTTTCTCACAATGCGATTAATTTTAAAAACCTTCATAGTCCTGCTCGCCTTCCTTTCTTCTAATTTAAAAAGGCCAAAGTGCATCCTTTCCACATACGTTGTTAGTCCTCAAACCAATGCAGCTGGAAATATAAAGCTAAAACAGGGGTGACAAACAGGATTTCTTCGCGGGCCGGATCAGCATTGTACTCCTCCTCCACAGGCCAACCAGGGGAGGGGTGGGACAGGAGAGACACCTCCTGCAGCACCCTGTCGGCCAAAACAGGGTGCAGGGGGCTGCGTGTGGCCCCCCCCATGCCTGTTTTTGGCCTGGATGGCCTCCTGCAGCACTTTGCCGGTCAAAATGGGGAGCCACCATTTTGGTTGCCAAAGGCACTGTGGGCCGATCCATTGCTAATTCCAGACTCGCCCCGTGGGCCAGATTTAAGCAGTTTCCAGAAAAAACCCATTGCACCACCCATTGCAGACAATGGATTCACTTGCAAAAAGGTCATAAAATTAGGCATGATTATTTGGTGACCCCTTGATAACCGGCATGACTTACGACCATAATTCCAGGTTCAGTTATGGTCATAAGTCAACTGTATGGAAATTCCTTCAATGCCTTAATCACTATACTGCTTGAGTATATGTTTTAATCAGTAGTGGGTTTCACTTACCTTCGCTACCGGTTCGGAACGGTGAGCGCGCTCGGGTGCTCGCTTTGCTTGCACGTTGCACTTCTGCGCATGCACAGAGCATCCATGATGACTTCCAGGCAGGTGGGCAGAGCCTCCCGCTGCTACTGGTTTTCCCGAACCGGGGCGAACCAGTAGAAACCCACCACTGGTTTTAATACACTGTCAGACTCCAGAGCAATTATGAACTTGGTCACTCAATTTAAGGCGCTCAATTCTAATATATAGATCACTGCAATCTCCTCCAATATACATTATTATGATTACAGTATTGCTAATAATGTGGGGATTTTTTTTACTGTACATCACCTACATTCTTGGTTGGCTGAACTAAACAGATAATTTATTCCTCCTAACTTCCTTCTCTGTAAAAATCTTGAGACACATTTACGATATGTAAGCTATTCTAATAGATGTTTGTACTATCTTTAAATCAAGTGACCTTTTCAAATTATCACAGCAAAGAACTCTTTTTCAGGGCTAGGAACAAAAAGTTTAGCAAGTGAAAAGAAAAAAATGTTAGAGATTATATCGGCTTTGAAATCACTATAATTCTGCTATAGCTTACTATTATGGCTAAATTATAAGTTTTAGGAAGAGAAAATACTAGCGTGGATCCGCAGCAAGGATTTCACAAGTTACTCATTAAAAGGCGCAAGGACAGCAAAGCGATCAGGATTTGAATTCCAGGAAAGAGGAAAAAAACACCCTGACAAAAGGCAATCTATCTGCAATCTTAGTTCAATCAGCAGTTAGAGACATCTGTCTTGCAGCCTGGAAAGTCCTATGAATTATTCACAAGGACCAGTGTTTCCTTTAAATAAAGACACAGCACTTCAAAACACAGTGATAGAACTGAGAAGATCAGACGGAGTTTGGCTCTTTAAAGGGACATGTTCTTTAAGTTACGTGGCATTTCAATAGCATTCAGACTGTAAGACTTTCAGAAATGAAGCCCTGAAGTCTGCTTTCTAGAAATCAAAATTGACTTCACGCTGCTACCACCCCTTTGGCACAAGGCCATCTTCAATCTGCCAATTCCACAAAGATCTTCAATCTGCTCATTCCTTAAAGATGAGCTATATTATTCTTCCAGTGTTCAGGAACAGAATCAAGATACGTATTTCCAATCAAATTTTCTTGAAACATTTGAGCATTTTAGGATTCTAAAAATGGGGGGAAAATAGAGCAATATGTTTCTCTGTGTTTTAGATTGAAGAAGTTTAAGGATTGAATTCATCTTTTATGGGTCATTTTTCCTTTGGTTTCTTTTCTCTCCATAGGCTTAGTCTATTTAATCAATATTTGGTTGTTCAATAAATATTGAAAATATGTAAATTGTACCAAAGTCACATCTGTCTCAGCAGTATCACATGATCTTGAAACTTTGGCCTACTACTAATTTACTTATATAGGATGTGCACTTTGCCCGAGATTAAAAGTGCCTCCTTGAAGAGGTTAGTTACTCCTGGCACCAGTGATGGAAAAGAAGGATTTTTTGCCTTTTCAAAGTGTTTACCTCTTCCATGATTCAGGCCTGCTGAGTTACTATAGCAACCAGACAATAATCTAGAGTCACCTCAAGACACTGGACTAGCTTCAGCATCTTAATGCTCAATTTCCTCTGACAAAAGATGCAAAAAAAAATTACCATCTTTCCAAAGTGCTGCAGAGAGGATCAGGTTCCATCAAAAAATGTAGCTTATTTGTTTCACCGTGATATATAAAGGATACTGGTAAATTCAATGGTACCTCTCTCTTACTATTCTATCATACTAAAATCTATTCATAGAGGCCTTTTTATGCAGACTTGTAAAAATAATGTTACGTCTGCTAGCTGTATTGGAATTGTATCTTCTAGAACTGCCATCCTGTTGACCAAGTTTATTTTATTTATTTTATTTATTTATTTAATTGTTTGTCAACAAGTACAAGGAAACAAGTATCAGTATAGACATAGACATGGACACATGAAAAAAAATGGCACAAATAAATGGATATAAATAGGCAAAACATAGCCATAAACACATAAAATGATTACATATAAATGGGGACAGTAGGACAGGGACGGTAGGCACGCTGGTGCGCTTATGCACGTCCCCTTAGGACCTCTTAAGAAATGTGTAAGATCCACGGTAGACAGATTAAGGTAAAAGGTATGGGGGTTAGAGAAACTAACAGGATCAGGTAGAGTCTTTCAGACATTTACTACTATATTGCTGAAGTCGTATTTTCTGCAATCAAGATTAAAGTGAATTACATTTAGTTTGTATCTATTGATAGCCCTTGTGTTATTGCAGTTGAAGTTAAAGTAGTCATTAATAGATAGGACGTTAAGGTAGATAATCTTGTGTACTAAGCTTAGGTTGGAACGTAACAGCATAGTTCAAGGTTATCCAGGCCTAAAATTTCAAGCCTGGTGGTATAAGGAATTTTATTACAAGCAAAGGAGTTGAGTACTCTTCTTGTAAAATATCTCTGGACCCTCTCTAATGTATTAATGTCCAAAATATAGTGTGGGTTCCAGGCAGGTGAGCAGTATTCAAGGATAGGTCTGGCAAAGGTTTTGTATGCCCTACTTAGACGTATAGCATTACCAGAGAGAAAACTTTGTAAAATAAGGTTGGCAACTCTTAATGCCTTTTTAGCAATGTTGTTACAGTGAGCTCTGGGGCTTAGATCTTTTGAAATGAGTACTTCTAGGTCCTTGACAGGGTGTGGGTCATCTTTTAGAGTTGTTGGCTAAGAATTTGGGAGTCATAGTCTTGGCAAACCTGAGGGTCTCACAATGGGAAACAATGCTTCAATCTTGATTTCAAATGAAAGGAAACAGCCATGGTGGTGAGATTGCAGTATTGCAAGCTAATTCTGACGACTGCCAGGAGTTCGATCCTAACGGGCTCAAGGTTGATTCAGCCTTCCATCTTTCCAGAGCTGGTAAAGTGAGGACCCAGATTGTTGGGGGCAATATGCTGACTTTGTAAACCACTTAGAAAGGGCTGTAAAGCACAGTAAAGTGGTATACAAGTCTAAGTGCTATTGCTAATATGCTGAAGAATCATGGCTTACTGTTCATGCACTTTTGGTAATAATAATCACAAAATATAAAAATCTGCAAATAGCAGTATGGCAAATAGACTATGGCAAAAGAAAACAATGCATGCCTTGGATGTAATCTCAACCATCCATAATGCCTCTTGACCATTAGCACTGACCAATCATCATGAGTCAGTTGCAGAAAACAGGTTTATTTGGGATAATTTACATCCTCAAGTGTAACAACATCTGCCTATATCAGATTCTTGGAAAGGACTCAGTAGGTAGGCAAAAATGCCACCTGACTGACTGTGCAGCCAACCATAATAATAAAGTTATTGTTTGTGAATCTGAACATTACAGAGGGTGGTAAGCACAGCACAAAACATCGTGGGCTGTCCCCTGATACCACTAGATGAGATTGCTAGAGCTCGTTGTCTTAGAAGAGTGAGGAAAATCCTCAAGGACGACTCTCACCTTGGTCATCACTTCTTTACCCTCCTACCATCAGGAAGGAGATATAGAAGCATAGCCAGCCACACAAACAGGCTGAAGAACAGTTTTTATCCGTGGGCTGTCAGACTCCTGAATGAGAAATAACATCGTAACAATGTAGTAAGATGGACTGCAGAGAGAACTATTTTTGTGCAGATTTCTCTTTGCCTGTTCCCACTTTTGGGTTGTTTCCACCAAGACCTCTCTCTTTAAGAGGGGAATTTACACATACTTTCTATCTTTAGATTTCCTTTGCAGGAACTTTTTTAAAATTCAGATTGTGCAAATTCTGCCAGTCTGCTGGAAAATACCACTGTTCTCAAAAGCTAAAGTCATCATTTTTAAACAGAAATATGAAGCTAAGAACATAATTTTGCTCCAACAGTATAATCAGGCAACCTGTTGTGGTCCACCAGCAGCCTGCAGAGCTGGCAGCAGAGTCAGACAGTCAGGAGACTGGGGAGGAACATAGGCCAGTCCTGGAGTCTAGGGAAGGCCCAGACGAGGGCTCTGTGTCGGAGGCAGAGATGGGGCCAGGGCCATCTGGGAATGATGTGCGGACTCTGGAGCCTCCAGAGTCAGACAGCAGAGAGGCAGAGGAACAGGAGTAGCCTGTTCCTAGTTCGCGCATGCGCAGAGCTGCCAGAAGGCATGAACAGTTAAAACAAAAGGGACGACTCAGGAGTAAGGCCTGGAGATGATTGGCCCCTCCCATAAGGCTTAAAAGAGGAGCAAAGGCATGTGGGCTCTTCCCAGGAAAGGAACGTTGTTAATTCTGTTCCCAGAAGGCATCTCTGTTTGATTCTGTACTCCGTATGGCTCCGTATCCCTTTATGTCAAGGGAGATAAAGGTTGGTGATTATCCTGAAGGACTTCTCCAGAAGAACTTTTTGCAACTTTTTGCAACTAACTGGGACTCAGCTGTGAATGAACATCATTCACAGCTGTTGCAATAAAAGAGGTGTTTTAATGACTCAGGAAGCCACAATCCTGATTATGGAATTTTTCCTGCCACTTTCCTCAACGGACAGGATAAAACACAACTACAACAATAAAGATTCTTCATAAGAGACCCACCATGCTATTCTTGATTATAGAATAATCAGCCTGTGAAAGTATATCTATGGAGATTCTCAATCATCCCAGTCATGGTTGTCCCAAAGGTGCTTTTCCAAAAGGCAACCAGACTTTCTTGGTTTTTTTCCCTTCTCATCCAAGAAGCTTCTTCAGTTTCTAAGTGGGGAATGGAATGATTCTTTGCAGTCATCTGGTCATTAGCACTCTGAGGGTTGGTTATTAGCTCTTCAAGCAGACTCTCAGAGATCTTATGAAGAATTTTGAAAATGAATACCCACATTTGAAGTTGATGTTTTGCTTTCAGCATTTGTGTTAATTTTTAATATTTTTTTAAAAAATCAAGTTGGATATGAAGTGAAGCTGTCTGCAAATACATCAACAGCTATGGTCAGTTATGGAGTTTGTCAGAATTAATCTAGACCAGGGGTGTCAAGCTCGATTTCATTAAGGGCCCATCAGGGTTGTGTTTGACCTCAGGGGGTTGGGGTGGCGTGGCCAGGGTAGGCATGGCCAGCTCAACGTCACTTGTGTTGGGAGCGCCTGTGGTGGCCCGAGCACCCTGTCAGAGAAAACAGACTTCCAAGCTCCATTTTCTGCTGTGACAGCCTCCTGTAACCCTCTGCCAGTGAAAGCAAAGCTCAGGAGGGCCTCCGACGGCCCTCCCGAACTCCATTTTTGCTGGCAAAGGCATCACGGGCTGGTCCTTCGCTGTTTCCAGGGCCAGATCTCCGGGCCAGATCTAAACAACCCGTGAACCGGATCCATCCCCCGGGCCCTGAGTTTGACACCCGTGATCTTGAGATTTGAACTAAAAAGTATATAAGTGACATATAACTATTTTCTTTTTTCTTTCTTGTTTCTTCAGGGGTAGAACCCCTGAACAAACATGTGGAGGTGATTCAAAATGGATGAGGACCAACTAATTAAGCAGGTAGACAAACTGGGGCTACATCTGGATGAAATTATATGTAAGGAAACAGCAGAGCTTTAGGTATTTCATACTAGTCCATACTTCCATCCCTTGTTCCTGTCCATTCTTATGGTGAATAGTTTGGAGGCTAATTAATGTATTTTATTTAAGGAAGATGGGTGATTAGGAACCATCCACAGAGGACTTCCATACACACAGGGTGTTTCATCAACACTTGGAATGAAGTAAATATAATTCTGGAAAAGACACTTTGTCCCACAGTGTTTCTTCTTCCAGCTTACTTAAAGTTGTGTGTGTGTCTCTGTATATGTGTCTGTGTGTTTTATGCCTTTTTAAAAGACAGAAAGGTGAGGGGGCCAACAAGAGTTTAAAAAGTAGTACAAAGCATCTTGGTAATAATGGGCACCATGGTAAGGCCCACCTCATTGCCTAAGTATACAGCAATTACGCTGTTGAATTTATTAATCACTATCCAAAGCGATTCTATGATTGTAACTTATTGCTGTATCCTTACAATTTATATTGATGGTTTCCTAGTATGATTCAATTGCTTATTTGTACCCTATGACTATCATTAAGTATTATACCTTATGATTCTTGACGAATGTCTCTTGTCTTTTTACATACACTGAGAGCATATACACCAAAGACAAATTTCTTCTGTGTCCAATCACACTTGGCCAATAAATAATGCTATGCTATGCTATGCTATGCTATGCTATTCTGTTCTAAAATGAACATTACATCTAAGTTCAGCTCTTCGTCTAGAAACAAAATTTGCAAAGGAGGGCATTAAAGTAAGCAATAGCAATAGTCACTGTCAAGATAATAAGTCTCTGGCAGTTGACCCCAAATGCCTGGTGTGCTTAAATGTGGTTCATGGTATTCCCTTCTCCCTTCTCTCCACCTCCCCCCCCCACACACACACACACTCCAGATGACACCATTAACTTCAGGGCTCTACAGTAAAGCTATTCTATGGCTGGGATTTTCAGCATACTCTGAAAATTGAATAATGTTCTATTTGAGGCCTACTGGGTCAGAATGATAGGCTGAAAATCATGCCATCCTCTTGCTGTGCTGAAAAGAAGGAGAAATAGCTACAAAGACATGTTGTGTACCAGTGTAGGAATCGTTGCATCTTGTTTTACAGGTATTTTGTAAAATAGGATTAGCAGCTTACTTGTCCCTCAACTATTCACATACTAAGTTATTAGGAATCATCTCTTGGCTGTATCTTACTGTGCAGGACATAGAAGAAAACAAAACAAATTTGTAAAAAAAATGTAGTTTCTTCCCTGGCATCCAGACCCACATTCGTGATCATGATTCTCCACAAGAGAAAAAAATGGGGGGGGGAGGGGAAACAACAACGTGAAACACATTTTCCAGACTACACCCCCTCAGCCCTTTCCTCCCACACTAATCACACAGGAATAAAATGGTTGCTATATACGCCTCTCCTTCAGAATTTTGTTAGTGCACCATGACATCAGCGTTGGAGATACAGCCAACTTTAGAACTCCATCTGGGACAAATAACACTGGATTGGATTCTGCTTGCTTTTTGTTTATACACAGTGACTGAAAATGTCTTGGTGGTAAGCAATCTTTGCTCATAAGATTTATTTCTCAACTCTTCCCAAACTTTTTCCCCCACCTCCTCTTTCTGCATCCTGGAAATACTTTCAGACTCATCTTAATTTTCAAAATGGTGAATTAAAATGGGTATTTCTCCCTTTCTTCTCTGTCTTCCTGCTTCATCTCCAAAGATAATACATTGTTGTGAAAGTTGTAATTAGCCTTTAAGATGAAACACTTTCTTGAAAACTAAAAAAGATGCTGTGGCAAACAAGGAAAATTAAAGGCCCATTCTTGCATTCTTTCCAGCCAAACTTTAATTGAAGAGAGTCTAGAGTCCACCTGGGAATTTCACTAAGAATACCCTGAGCAGGTATGAATTATCTGATTCCAAATCTTTGTAGATAAGGGGAATGCAATTCCAGCCATAATCCTTTCTCCAGACCATCAAAATTTACAGATTACAGTTGCACCCAGGGAATGCTTTCTCCAAATTCAAAAAGTTTCCCAAAACAAAAAAAGCAAATATAAAAATAAGGAAGCTGCCTCTTCTTTCCATGCTATTTTTCATATGCAGGTATAATTCAATACAGATCCACATTGCACATCAATTTTTTAAAAAATAAAAGGGGGTCTTATATTAATTTTTTGCTCCAAAAGATGCATTATGGCCTATTTTCCAGTTAGGTCTTATTTTGGGGGAAATACAGTACTAAACGCCTCCGTCTGCTGACTATCTTAACTGGGGCTGATTTTTGAGGTAGGGCTTATATTTTGAGCATCCTGAAAAGTCATGCTAGGGCTTATTTTCCGGTTGGGTCTTGTTTTCGGGGAAACAGGGTAGTAGTGTTGTGATTACTTAGTTTTTCAAACAAAATAATTTAGATTTATAAACAAAGTTTCATTGATACTTTTTATAAGAAATTGGGTAATTACCATGCAAAAAGGAAATGAGAAGGGAGGGAGGGAGGGAGGGAGGGAGGGAGGGAGGGAGGAAGGAAGGAAGGAAGGAAGGAAGGAAGGAAGGAAGGAAGGAAGGAAGGAAGGAAAGAAGGAAGGAGATTATAATGAGAGTGAGGGAGGGTCTCAGGGAAGTCCTGCCTTAGCACTAAACAGTCCAAGTCATAACATCTCAAGTATTATTACAGTAAAAAAAAAAAGACTGAAGAATATGCTATCTTTAAATGGAGCAGTTTGAGTCTTATTCATGCCATGATTATATCAAATCCTTCAACAGTTTCTGCCTTAGTTGATGATTATGCAATACAACCAATATTCTGATCAGGGATTTTGAAGCTTGACTCATTGGGTATTAGGTCTTCTTTGATCTTCTCTGTGTAATGAGGAATGACCATCTGCCATTGTCTAACTAGAAAATTGCTTGTTGTTTGAGAGAAAATGTGACACAGATGTTCTAAAAACATTGCTTTAATTCCAGACACACCCAGGCTTCATCCGATTTTTTAATTAGTTTTGTCCTACAGTGTTTGTATCTCCCTAGACAAGTTGCCCATTTAGACTTTTGAGGAAACTCAACATGATGAATCCATTAGATAAACGGTGGTACTGAACAACAGTCAGCAGTGTCTTCAAGGATGGAGACCAAAATGGGCAAGATGGCAGTTGTGGTATTGACATCAAAGCCTCACCCCTTTGTCACATATATAACAGGGGTGGAGTTTCTATTCTGAAACTACCCTTCTGGTCAGATTAGCTCTTGTCTGTGAGACTTTCTGGGGAATCTTGCATTACATAGCCTTGAGCCCTATCACAGAACAAAATAAATTAGTGAAAGTCATAAAGAATAACACTAAAGTTTTCTCTCTCTTCTTCCTCAAGAATTGGTTCCATTTTAAGCCTTGATAGCACACTGGTTAAAGTGCAGTACTGCAGACAAACTCTGTTCATAGCCTGTAGTTTGATCCTGATAAGGCTCAAGGTTGATCTTCCAATCCTTCCGAGAAAATGAGGACCCAAATTGTTGGGAGCAATATGCAAATAATGCTTACTCTGAAAATTACCAGAGAGTGCTATATTTAGGTATATGAGCCTAAATACTATTATTATTATTATTTCTATTATTCCATGTACCTTAATTCTAAGTAAACACATAAACCATCATTGCACAAGTCACAAATAGCAGAAATATACATTCCAAGCCACCACTTTCAGAATATACTGACTTGCTGTGTTCCATCTCCATTGACTAAGTGAGGCATCATGGCTACTTCCCCATTCAGCAATGATGGCAACTCCAGTGGGATTTGGTCGGTCATCATCATTGTGACGTACATTCATGGAGAATTTTCCTCTGCGGGCTTCCTAAAAGAGATAAAATTTACAGTGAGCAATGTGATTCCTCTTTTTTTTTTTTTTAACTTTAATTAAAACCTTCAAAAATGCAAACATCTGCTGCCAGATTGAATAGCTGGCGCTATTAATTAACAAGTGCCCCATAGCAGCTGATAGATATTATGCCTTGTTACCATATATAACCACAGCAATGCCCAGAAATAGTGTTAGTGGCATAATTCCATATTTATGAAATGTGACTTTCTAGAGTTGCTTCTCTGGACTGAGGAGGAATGCAAGTTGATTTAATATAAATAAATAGTATAATTTATCAAACAGAAAAAGCTGAGCACCTGTACTTTTCTGCCATGGCCACCATGTTTACTATCCATGTATTCTTTAAATTAATTTTTCCATTACGGAGCATTCTAAAGCTCTATGAACTATATTTAATCTTTAAGTAGCCAATGACTGAAATGCACTTTTAAACATTATGCCAATAATATGCATATATAGCATATAAGCACTTTAAACTAGATTTAAACTATGTTTAAATACATAAAGAATTGACTCAATTTACTGCTGGCTCAGGAATTCTGGGAGCTGAAGTCCATAAGTCATAAAGCATCCATAGCAGGGGTGCTATTCAGCAGGTTCTGACAGGTTCTAGAGAACTGGTAGCGGAAATTTTGAGTAGTTCAGAGAACTGGCAAATACCACCTCTGGCTGGCCCCAGAGTGGGGTGAGAATGGAGATTTTGCAGTATCCTTCCCCTGTCACGCCCACCAAGCCACACCCACAGAACCGGTAGTAAAAAAAAATTGAATTCCATCACTGATCCATAGTTCCCCACCTCTGCTGTAACATCAAGAGATTTCTAGGCAAACTTGCATGGAGACCTTTGGGAATATAAATTTGCATCCCAATCCTCTCTACAAACCGGCAAGGAACGAATACTTCCCATGCAAACTAACAGAGAAAAACTACTTAGCAAAGCCCTAACTCTGAATTTGCAGATTAGATTTAAAATAATATCTTCTCTAAGACAAGTGCTACTGCAGGCAATGTCATGGATACCCAGATAGTTTTCTAGAATTTTCTAGTTATCTCAAGTCTATATGTCTATGAAGATTCTCAGTCATCCAGGTCATGATTGTCCCAAATGAGAAGTGAAACGTCTTCAATGAAAAACCAGAAAGTCCAGTTGCCTCTTGAAAAAGCACCTTTGGGACTCAAGTATATATCGTCTACTAGTACTCAGAACTATTCAGGTAAGAAATATAAAGTACAGTACTATCTGCAAGGTAAATTAGGCAAGGGGGGGAGAGAAATGAGAACCAACTTGCTAGTCTTAGATACAAAATGTGCATTAAGCTTTAGCCAAGTCATAACCAAGAAGTTAGTGTTCACAAATACATTGGCAATAATAACAGTTTGATTCAAAAAAGGATCATGGTTACAAAAATCTACTTCAGAGAAAACATATTGGTCCCAGACCAGTAGGCACTCATCCAACACTGAAGAAGAATTGGATTGAAATGTTCAATATTGCAAAATCAAGAGAATTATATAATTTTGGAAGCAGACAGAAGACAGGCATTTCGGAACTAAATATTCTAGGGCTGTAAAACAGACTTTGATTTTTTTTTCTGTATTTACATATAGAAGCACCCAATCTTTTTCTAACATAGAATGCAACATATATTTCCTTATGATAAAGTCAAACTCACACAACCTAGCTATCAAATGCCCAGAAAAAGACTCTAATCATTTTACATTCACTACACATTCCATCCATAATTCCCCACTTTTATGAGCACAAAGAACAAAATGGGCCTATTTAGGTTCCCTTGTTTTGCTCAGACAAGACCTTGCTTTAAATTAAGAGATCAGTCATGTTGGGTTTTGTTTTTATATTTAAGAATTATTTTACTTTTGACTTGCTAAAAGATTAATTCTCAGGGTTGGTGTGGAAACACATGTTTCTATTGTGTACATATATTTTAGAAAAATATATATGGCATTTTTCTCACAGCAACTTCAAGAGTATGTTGGCCTGTTATCATAACCCATCAATCATTGCAGGGACCCTTACAAATACAGGCAGTCTTTCATCTGATCGGTCAGTCACTCAAAGTCAATAATATTCCCTATTCACTTCAAGCACACTTATAAAAGTTTGGTAAGGAGCCTCTAAGACCGTGATGGCGAACCTATGGCACGCGTGCCACAGGTGGCACACATAGCCATATTGGTGGGCACACGTGCTCAGCTCTAGCGCCAGCTGATTTTTGGGCCTTCTGGCCCACCGGAAATAGGGAAACAAACTGTTTCCTGCCTCCGGAGGGTCTCGGGGGGGGGGGAGGCCTGTTTTTTTGCTCTCCCCAGGCTCCAGAGCCTTTCTAGGAGCCTGGGGAGGGCGAAAATGGCCTTCCCCCCCGGAGGCCAGAAACGGCCTGTTTGCCAACTTCCGGTGGGACCGGAAGGACCATTTTTTGCTCTCCCCAGCTTCCAGAGCCTTTCTAGGAGCCTGGGAAGAGAAAAAAATGGGCCTACCAGGCCCACTGTATCATCACGTGCCAGGAGCAGAGGGGGGAGGAGCGGGGGGGGTCACATGCGCGGGGGTGGGGCACATAGAATTATGGGTGTGGGCACGCATGCGCACGACCCCCCTTCCCCCCCCGCTCCTGGCACACGATGGCCATCACTGCTCTAAGAGATTGAAAGATATTATACATGCATTAAACATATCTTACGGGATACAAATGGAATAAAACAAATAAAACCAATACTGTACAGAGCTATGCCTGATAAAAGTTCAACATTTCAAAACAGTAAATTTTAAAATTCTAATACAAACATGACAATTTATGAAAAGTAAGAAACCACAAGGGACTGAGGTAGCATTATTGTTCAGTTCCCAAGCCAAAGACAGGCTTTGTCAAGCTGAGCATAAATTTGTAAACAATATAATTAAGAATGCAAGAAGGGAGCTGAGTTTCTATAGCAAATGTCATTTTCCATTATGCTTTTTGAGCAGCAGTAAAGCAAAAGGCACCCATCTGCAGACTAAAACACATGGACTGTACGTCACTTATTCAAAGATCAATACAAATGCAATGCTTTAATCTCTGTTTTAGAATTTAAATAAATAAACTGATCTTGCGAGGAACTGCATGAAGAGCTCCTCAATTGTGGTTCACCAATAGAATAGAATAGAATAGAATAGAATAGAGTAGAGTAGAGTAGAGTAGAGTAGAGTAGAGTAGAGTAGAGTAGAATAGAATAGAATAGAATAGAATAGAATAGAATAGAATAGAATAGAATAGAATAGAATAGACAGAGTTGGAAGGGACTTTGGAAGTCTTCTAGTCTAACAGTGGTGGGTTGCTCCTGGTTCGCACCGGTTCGCAAGAACCGGTAGTAAAAATTTGTAGTAGTTCGGAGAACCAATAATAACATTGGCTGGCCACACCCCCAAACAGGTCCCTGGCCCAGTCGCCGCTTGCTTACCCCGCCCACCTCATCAGGGGCTTTTTTAAAAAAACTTTTAAAAGCATTTTTACTACAACCTCTTCGGCCAAAAAATGTTTTTAAAAGACAAAAAAAAGCCTCTATGATCGTGCAGCTCAGCTGGGATCGTCAGAGGCTTTTAAAAGCATTTTTTTCTGCAACCTCTTAAGGTTGTAGAAAAAATGCTTTTAAAAGTAAAAAAAAAAAAGTTGGCCACGCCCACCCAGTCACATTACCCGCACCAAGCCATGCCCACAAAATAAGCCACGCCCACAGAACTGGTAGTAAAAAAATTTAGAACCCACTCAAGTCCAATCCCGCTTAGGTAGGAAACCCTACACTACTTCAGAAAAATGGTTGTCCAATCTCTTCTTTAAAACTTCCAGAGCATTCACAACTTCTGGAGGCAAGTTGTTCCACTGATGAATTGTTCTAACTGTCAGGAAATTTCTCCTTAGTTCTCAGTTGCTTCTCTCCTTGATTAGTTTCCACCCATTGCTCCTTGTCCTGCCCTCAGGTGCTTTGGAGAACATCTAGACTCCCTCTTCTTTGTGGCAGCCTCTGAGATATTGGAACACTGCTATCATGTCTCCCCTAGTCCTTCTTTTCATATAGACAGACACTATTCTACAGGCATTTGAGAAGCCATCCAAAACAGTCGATTCAGTTACAGTAGATCTTTATTTGAGCTAACTGAAGGGCATCTACGATGTGACCGATTTCTATTCATGGTTTTTATTGTCTTATTTTTGTTTTGACATTGTTGAACCCCGAGAATCGTTTTGGGCTGAGCAGATTATAAATACTGTCAAATAAATATATCATTTATGAAAAATAATTTATGTATACCAAAAAAAGGTATCTAATTATTTAATTAGATTTTTTTTTTAAAAAAAAAGTGAAGGGTAAACAATACATAAATTGGTTTCATATAGGAAAAGACAGTCAACAGTAATTCTAAGTAAAAGCACTTTTTTTAAGCCATCTATCAACTAAACTGCAATAAAAGTTGCAATTTCGCTCAATATTGAAGCAAAATTTTAATATTACAATGCATTTAAATTTTCTAGGAAAAAACCCCCATCCTTCTAATATTAACATGTCAGGAAAATATTTTTTTCTCAATCTTCCTTTTATTTTCTAATGGCAAAACACCTATATATATATAAGTATATATTTATTTTTATTATCGTTGTTGTATGTATGTATCTGTATGTCACTTAACAGAGATGGGTGGTGTAGAAATGTATGTGTGCATGCATCTGTCCGTTCATCTGCCCATCCCTCCCTCCCTCCCTCCCTCCCTCCCTCCCACATTACTGTCTTTGAGGCATTATAGGCAGCTAAGATTAAAAAAAAATAAAGCATACACTTCCAAAGTCTGAAAAGGCCTAGCTGAAGAGCAATTTAGATTTCAGTTTAGTTTATAACCAAATGCATCTTTACTAGAGTGTAATGTTTATTTGAATTGGATTGAAATTACTGTTGAATTCATACACAGAATCACAAGTACAAGGGAAGGTTGGAGTTGAACTCCATTCCTTGATATCTCATCCATGCAGTTTTCTTGGGAAGATTACAGAAACAGTTTGTCATTTCCTGCCTCCAAGATGTTATTTTGACCTCCCAATCTGGTAAAGTAAAAAAAAATAAGGTCAACTCTAATCCAATACTGGTGGCTTCATTCTGTAGACTGCTAATTTTTTTTTTATAAAAAAACAACTTCCAACTCTAATGTGCAGCTCAGGTGTTCCTTGAAAGTGTCCTCACCAAGTTCAGGCCCATCTTATTTAGCGTGTGAAACCAGAAAACTTTGGCCAGACAATTTATTGAAATATCATATATGATAGATGGTAATACTGCAGTACAATAATTTCTCCACTATACATGTTGTCAAACAAATATTGTAGCTAAGTAATACTTAACGCACAGTCTCTTCAAACCTTTGGAACTACTGGAAATCAACTGATTTTAACTATTGATCCTTTGATTAGCCTAGGCGTTACAATAAAACATCTTCCCTATTTTCAAAATTCAGTAATTTCTGATGCGATTCAAAATCAAAATATAACCACTTAGCAACTGATAACTAAAAATGCCTAGTAGCTTTCAAGATGGGGAAGAAAAATCCCTGTTTAGTGAACCTCAGCAACAAGCTTTAGGCAAAGATACGGAGCAAGGTTCAGTTAAAAAATAGCTTAAGTAATTATTTTTAAAACACATAATGACCAGCAATGGTATTTGCCAAAAACAATGCTGAGGTTATTTTAAGAAAGGGTTTTATGCATGTCATTCTCAGACCTATTAAGCTGCCCATTACATCTCGATTTCCAAAAGTATTAAAAGATATAAAAATAATGTCTAGAAACTATTAAATATATTTCAATAGTCCTTAGAATAATGAAATCTAAGGCTTCTTTTAATTCAGTTTTACTTTCAGTAAATCAATGGAAAATAATTTGGGATATAATGATAATAAATGAAAGTATCAAGTACAGATTGCTTTTGAATGGAAAGACAAATTCTGTACACTTGAAAATATGCCACAGGTATGCAAATTTCAGGGATAATATGCATAGCTATAAATAAAACAATAACTTTGTAGAAAAACACTCCGCCTGGAAAAATGTCCTGAAAATACATTTAAATACATTAAGTTAAAATAAACTGTTTTCATTCTTTTATTGTTATTGATGATACTACATCTGCACAGGTCCTTTTTTTCTTAACTAAGAATGTCCTACAGTTATTTATAGATTTATGTAATCAGAAAATCAATGTACTGTATATTGATACATTTATTGATAAATCGTTAGGTGGTACCAATTTAAGGAATTTATGCACCAACCAATTGATGGAATGAATGAACTTGCCGAGATGGATAAATTGGTTTCTTTGATCACAGAAAAGGTATTAGCTACATATATTGGTGACTGGAAATTTTTTATGGATTTTTTTGCGTAAAAAAGGGGGTGGAAAGAACTTATGACCTGCTTTGGATGACTGGATGGGATGTAGTATAGTAAGAAGACTCTCTATACTATACTATACTATACTATACTATACTATACTATACTATACTATACTA
Source organism: Pantherophis guttatus (assembly GCF_059756535.1). Lineage (NCBI taxonomy): Eukaryota > Metazoa > Chordata > Lepidosauria > Squamata > Colubridae > Pantherophis > Pantherophis guttatus. Next base: position 17,521,458 of record NC_142068.1, read on the forward strand.
TACTATACTATACTATACTATACTATAGAGATATAACTTTAGAGAAAGAAGTAAATTTATATTTGTTGTTATAACTCCTCTAAAGAAGATTGTAAGCAACATTTGTAACTTTTTTTCTTTTCTATTTTAGTTTCTTGCACTTTTAGCTTTCTCTTTGGCTTATTGCTTACTTTAGTTTGTAGTAGTTTTGATCTTTCCTTTCAAAAACTTTAATAAAAAATATTTTTTTAAAAAAAACGGAGATGATGGAGTAAATGACAGACAAAGCAGCGTCCAGGTGATTGTCTTGGATGGGCTCCCAGTGTGACACAAATCAGAAACTGTGTTTTACGATCCATGAATGCAGATAATGGAATGACTCGTGCATCAAGAAAATCTGAGCACCAAAAATAGGCATGTCTGTGCCAAAGAGCTGGATGCTCAAAACATAAAGAAGCTGGAATTTGTCTCCTTGTCTGTTGCGCATTTATTAAAACAGTCATATCACATCTGCTTTCAAGCTTTCTTATCCCTAAAAGAATTCTTCATATATCTAATTGCCAGCAGAGCGGATTAATCTGAAAGCATGAAAAACAGGACAACCTTCTTTGCAACAACTTCATATAAAGGATTTGTCTTCTGTAGATTGTACCAATTAACATAAAGAACCATTTGCAGAAAAACTACTGTTTTCTTCCAATGAGATAGAGACAAAGAGAGAAAGAAATCAGCTAATTTAGATCTAAATAGAACCTAGTTTTTTAGGAAGTTTGAGTTGAACATACTCAGCATGATGTGTGTGTGTGTGTGTGTGTGTGTGTAAGAGAAAAAGAGAGCAAGTTTTGGAGGGTTAAAAGTAGAAGTTTATGTGTTACAGAGTCTTATGGTGCCATTTATCTTCTTATTTAAGCATTCTTTGTAATAAACCATTGAGATTATTTTGCTACCAAACTTCCACACCATTTCAAGTTATTATGAAAACTGAGAACTTTGGTATATTAGGACTTTAATGTGGCGCATCTCTTTCTTTAACGAATGCCCAAAGTCACCTTATCAGTGAGATAAATTCACTGATCTATAAATTCAATAAAATTCACTCATATAAATTCAATAAAATGCCCGGCCAGAGAACCGGTAGCAAACCGGTTCAGATTTCACCACTGGGGGTTGGGGGGGTTGCCCCCCCAACCCCCGGATCATAGACTGACACCGGTCCAAGGACTGGGCCACACTAGAGAGTGAAGCCCCATCCGTACATGTGTGGCAGCACAAAAAACCATGTCCCAAAAGTGGGGAAATCCCCCCCTCTGTGAAATGGTCCTTGGCACCCAAAAGGTTGAGGCCAATGTATTAGAAGGAGCCATATCTGAATACGCAAACATTGGCTCATACTTAACTTGAACCCTATTTGACCAGTTTTGTGCAAAATACTGAGATACAAGCTAACCAAATGGTTACATTTTCACAATATGCTAAGGCCACAAAATAATTAACCAATATTAAAGCTAAGTAAAGTATATTGTGCACATTCATTTTTAAATGACTTAGAATGTATTGTGCAGATCTATCCAAAGATTACTTCCTATATACTTTTTGGAAGTACTTGAAAATGCCAGAGGCCTCAGATCTGCTTATGTGTTCATAACACATGATCTTCTACACAGAGCTAATTGCATCACTTTTGAAAGAGTTTAATGTTGCATTTAACTCTCCATATCAACTCTGACCTACTAGTTTTGGAAGGGTACCAGAATCGGCAAAATCTGATCCACAAGGGCAATCCTGAGGCACCCATTCAAAATGAACTTTTGCTTATTTCAGTCTACATTCAACTCATTTGAGAAAGCAAAGTTCTCAATCTTCGCATCTATGTTTTGTTTCAGCTATGCACATGGTGTCCTTTGAGTCTGAGCCATTTTATGTTTTCCAGACTAAGTAAGTCCCCCATGCATTTCATCCTCCAGAGAAAACCGTGAAGCAACGGATACCAATTGTATGGCGAATTAACTCAGCACACATGAGGGAAAACTGACCAATAACAGAGAAAATAATAAATTTATAAATCACTGGTTCAAGAAGACTCAATAAAGCTGCGTCACTGGCTCACGAGATTTGCTTGCCAGCATTTGCCTGTATGGTACAGACATTTGGAGGAGATTTATAAAATAATGATACACAATAGCATATGCAAGAAAAGGGCCTATTGGAATCCAGCTGTCTTATATAGGTAAATACAAGTTCCCTCCACGAATTGGATCTCCCAATTATAAACATTTCGGTAACCTGCTTTGGTGATGCTCTATTTTCTGTAACTGCTCTTTGTTATTCTCAAGTCACATCAGTAGTGGGTTTCACTTACCTTTGCCACCGGTTCACAAATGTGAGTGTGCATGCATGCGCAGAGCGTCCATGATGACATCCGGGCGGGTGGGCAGAGCCACCCACCACCACCGCTACCGGTTCGCCCAAACTGGGTAGAACTGGTAGAAACCCAACACTGAGTCTACTCAAAATATAGAGATTTGGAAACATTTTTGCATGTGTGTCCAATTGCTTAACGGGGATCAATTAATAGCATTTTTATTTAACAGCTTAAATGGCAACGATTAAAAAATGGAAGTAAGCACCACAGCTAATTAAAATCAAATAATGTAACAGAACACTGGCTCAATTACAAAGCATGCTCAGCTATAAACAGCTTTCATGCTAACACATCATGCTAAGGAAAAAAAACAATAGTTAACAAATCAAGTCAACTATTGATTTGTCAACTATTGTTTATCGCTTAGCGTGACATGTGAACATGGTCTTATCCTGTGTTATTCAAAAGCTAAGATAATGCAAAAATGATTGAGCGTCTCTGCCTCTTCAGATGGAGGAAGAGGAAGAATAGAAATAGAGTAGAGTAGAGTAGAGTAGAGTAGAGTAGAGTAGAGTAGAGTAGAATAGAATAGAATAGAATAGAATAGAATAGAATAGAATAGAATAGAATAGAATAGAATAGAATAGAATAGAATTCTTTATTGACTAAGTGTGATTGGACACACAAGGAATTTGTCTTCGGTGCATATGCTCAGTGTACATAAAAGATATAAATGATAAATCGTGATCATAGTCATCATAAAAATACATTCATCATAAATCATAAAATACAAAACTTAGTGATAGTCATAGGATATATTTGCACCCAATTATTACAAAAATTTCACATTCACTTTATTTATAATTACAATGTAAATGTTAAGAAATGTATGTTTCAAGTCTTTGGAATGCGAAGGGAAAAAAGCTTTAAAACTTTTCCTGAAGGTTGTTATGTTTTTGCAGTTTTTCCAAGCCTTCTCATCGCTAGATACTGAAACTGTGTCGTGTGCAAATTATTTGCGCCTCTACTCAGTTAATGGCGATATCCTTCAATCTTCAGAGCGACAGCCCTGCTATTTCCAGATGTTGGTCCCTGCCCATTTTGTTTATTTAAAAGCCAACACAACAATAACTTGTAACATATGGTAGGTTCCTCTCCTCCACCCTCTCCAGTTTAAAGCTGCTCTGGTCCTAACCGTTCCCATGAGCTGAGTTCACGAGGGTCAACGTAATTAGGCAAAAAGCTGACTTCCAATAAATTGCATCACTCTTGTGCTGATAAACAATGCAGCGGAGAACATGCAATTAGCAAGCGCATCAGAAGAAGGGAATCTGAGGAATGGGGAGATTAGCTTTAAGTGACATTAAGCAGGAGCATCTTGTTTCGTAAGGTGGACAAAATCAATCTGGGGAAAACACAACCCAGAAAAGATCCTAGAATACAGTGGCAAACACTTTCGTATTTGAGAGTTTGGCATTTGAGAAGCTGCCACAAAGAAGAGAGGGTCGACTTATTTTCCAAAGCACCAGAGGGCAAGACAAGAAACAGTGGATGGAAACTAATCAAGGAGAGAAGCAACCTGGAATTAAGGAGAAACTTCCCAACAGTGAGGACAATTGACCAGAGGAACAGCTTGCCTTCAGAAGTTATGAGTGCTTCATCACTTGAGGTTTTTAAGAAGAGACTGGACAGTCACTTGTCTGAAACAGTATAGGACCATGATGGCGAACCTATGGCACGCATACCCAAAGTGGCACACGAAGCCATGTCACCCGGCACACGTGGCCTTGCATGTTTGTCTTCCGGGTTTCTGGTGTGCATGCGGGCGCGACGATCAGCTGTCCTTTATGCGTGCGGAAGTGCCAAAAACCAGTGTGCGTGCTGGCCAGCTGATCATTGCGCGCACAGGTGCACTAGAACCCAGAAGTTCGGCTTTTCCGGAGCGCGGCCCCGACGAGCTCATACGCGCCCGACGTTTCCGCGTGACCTTTTCAGCACTTGATGCCGAAAAGGTTGATCTCCTGCTTGAGCAGAGGGTTGGACTATTAATTAATTTATTTATTTATTGGTTCTATTTATATGCCGCCCTTCTCCGGAGACTCAGGGCGGCTTACAATGTCTTAAGCAATAGCCTTCATACTTTTGTATATACCTGCTTAGTAGGGCTTTCGGCCCTCCCTAAGCAGTGTTCTTTTTACACAAAGTCAGCTTATTGCCCCTACAATCCGGGTCCTCATTTTACCTCATTCTACCTCGAAAGGATGGAAGGCTGAGTCAACCTTGAGCCTGGTGAGATTTGAACTTGCAGTAATTGCAGGCAGCTGGCTTTACTTTAACAGCACTTTAGCCACTGCGCCACCAAGGCTCCTTTAGCCACTGCGCCACCAAGACTAGACGACCTCCAAGGACTCTTCCAGCTCTATTCTGATTGATTGACTTAGAGGGCTCTTCAACCATTTCAAAGAAGCATCGGGGTCCATTAAGTCTGGTGTTGTGCTGCATTTTCATATCCACGGATTAGACAATATGAAAAGGGGAAGCCATGGTTCTCAGGAGTTAAAAGACTGTGTAAATAGTTTGACTTATCGAATTCAGAGGATTCCTAGGGGTTTCTAACAAAGGCATAACACAAAGGGAAACTTTAGCCGTCCAAACACTGAAAATAAGCCCTTTAATATTGACTCAACACCACCTTACCGTGATGTCATAAATGGTTCTGGCTCAGTAGTGCAATCACATTTTGAATGCGCTAATAATAAGAGGATGGGGTCAAATGTCATCCTGCATTTCAACAGATTATTTTAGTAAATGGAGCCACTGAGACTGCAGTTGGAATTCCCAGCATGGAAAAAGAAGGATTCTTTCTGTTTTTCATGCTCAGACTTCCTGCTAAATGTGGAAAAAGGATATCTGTGCTTTCTCCCAAGCTCAGCCAGGTTTGGGGCTGCAATTTTTGGTTAGAAAGTCATGAGTAGGACATTTTTAAGAAACATCTTCCTACTTATCCCTAGGTACTGGTCTATTCCCTTAAAGGGTAGCATCTATACACAATGTTTAAAGCACTTTATTTAGGATTGGCAATGTTTGGGAAATTAAATGTATAAGCTAGTATATGCAAACTAATTTTCTAAATATTCTTCCAATAGCAAGATCCAATCCCATTTTATATCCAGGAATCAAGTAACCACATGGTCATTGACTCAAAAAGATAAGAGGAAGAGACCCCCAAATTCAAATAATGTGCTAGTGATTTAATGACTGTTTTATGACTATTTGATGCTATGACAGTCACAGAATGGCCCATAAAGCATCCCCAAAAGTCGTAAATGACCACATTGCTGTCCTCCAGAGTCATATGACCATACATCATGAAGGTCAGCTTTATGATTGGCTATGATGGTCCATAGTCATATGACCACAATTCTTTCTTTCTTTCTTTCTTTCTTTCTTTCTTTCTTTCTTTCTTTCTTTCTTTCTTTCTTTCTTTCTTTCTTATTTGCTGGTTTCTAGCAAAAAACACCCATTCAGATTAATGGGTTTGCTTAACAACTGTGGCATTTGCTTACCAACCACCATGAAAAAGGCTGGAAAATTACTTTTGGTCACATGGATGTCTCCAGTTACCTCCACAACAACTAACAACCATAATTCCAGGCCCAATTATAGTTATAAATTGAATGCCTACCTGTATTCCTTGGGCTTGTGGAGAGAGAAGGAGGGAGGGAGGGAGGGAGAGACAGAGAGAGACAGAGAGAGAGAGAGAGAGAGAGAGAGAGAGGCAGACAGAGAGAGAGACACACAGAGAGAGAGACACACAGAGAGAGTGAGACACAGAGAGAGAGAATGAGAAAGAGAGAGAGAGAGACAGAGAGAGAGAGAGAGTGAGACAGAGAGAGAGAGAGAGAATGAGAAAGAGAGAGAGAGAGAGAGAGAGAGAGAGAGAGAGAGAGAGAGAGAGAGAGAGAGAGAGAGAGCGAGCGAGCTTCCTAATTTTAGGAATTACACCAAACTTATTTTCATTCAATAATAATTATATAACATTATTTTAAAGAATTGGTGGTCAAAAATTAAACTGTGGTCCTACAAATCTATTATATTGACAGGAAAAGATTAGGCAAAAGAATCAAATGTTCCATTTTAAAGAGAATTTTTAAGATGAATAATAGATAATTTAATCTAATTTAATAGATGAATAATTATTTCCATATATAAGATATCAAGCAGTGATAGGGGGAGGGAAATTATAAGTCAGAAAAAAAAATTTCTGGCTTTGATATATTACATATTTATAGCCCCCAAACAGAGCTTCGGAAAAAAAGCCCCCAAACAGAGCTTCAGAAAAGAAGCCCCCAAACAGAGTTTCAGAGGCTTTTTTTCCGAAGCTCTGTTTCGGAGGTTTTCAGAGGCAGGAAAAAAAGTTTTTTCTGAAACAGAGTTTCAGAAGTTTCAGAGGCAGAAAAAAAAGCAAAAAAAAAAAAAAAAAAGCAAGGCACAAAGCTCACAAACATTTATAGTCACTATAAATAAAACATAAATCTGTGCCAGCAACAGATCACTATTCATATTTGCACATCCACGACAGAACAAGATAGCACGGAGTATTTAAATCAAAGTTATGAAAATCAACAGCCGTTTTTCACAGTGCCACTTGTTTCCGTCCTGTGAAATATTTTATTTTTATTTCAGCCGCTCTTCAACTGACCTATGGCTGAAGTCATGTTGACAGTGAGTAGTGCATTGTATGATTGTGGGAAACGACTTCGCACAAACCTCTCATTCAAGCAGTCATTCACAGGGATTTAGACAAGCCACTAGAATAGGGCACCTCTGGCTATTAGCTGAAGGAATTTCTAGCACAGTGGGAATGTTGAAACACTGTAAATGCCACATTCATAAGCCTTAATTGCCTGGATCGGAGGATAAAACAAACGAAGGCCTTTCAGGACTAAGGGAAAGGATGAAAACCATGCCTTGTCCCTCTTTAGTTTGGATGCAATAAAAAAGAGTGCTATTTAATATACCAGGAACTATTTATAATACTAAGGGAGCTGAAATTGTAGACGTAACATATTTTTTGGAATATAAGATGCACCGGAGTATAAGACGCACCTTGGTTTTTTGGGAGGAAAATAAGAGAAAGGTTGATTGGCAGGTGGATCAGCCTCCTGGAATACCCCCAATCAGCTGTTCCCAGAGGTGAATTTTAGAAACAGGTTCCTTGTTTGTGAGCTTTGTGCCTTGCTTTTTTTTTTTTTTTTGCTTTTTTTTCTGCCTCTGAAACTTCTGAAACTCTGTTTCAGAAAAAACTTTTTTTCCTGCCTCTGAAAACCTCCGAAACAGAGCTTCGGAAAAAAAGCCTCTGAAACTCTGTTTGGGGGCTTCTTTTCTGAAGCTCTGTTTGGGGGCTTTTTTTCCGAAGCTCTGTTTGGGGGCTTCTTTTCTGAAGCTTCGTTTCTGATGCTTTTTTCAGCCTCTGAAACCTCCGTTTGAGAAGCTGGGCGGAGCTACATTCGGAGTATAAGACACACCCAGATTTTCACCCTCTTCTTTGGGGGAAAAAGGTGTGTCTTATACTCCGAAAAATACGGTATCTACCGAAAAACCCCTAAATATATACTAGCAGATAGCAATTAGCAATTAGGAAAGCTATGGCAGATCTAGATAGCTTACTAAAAAGCAGAGACATCACCCTGCCAACAAAAGTACTATGGTTAATAAAAATAAATTAAAAAAAATAAATATGGTCATAGTCAAGGCTATGCTTTCCCAGTTGCAAAGTTGGACGATAAGAAAGGCTGAGCGCCGAAGAATTGAGGCCTTTGGACTATGGTGGTGGAGAAGACTCCTGGGAGTCCCTTGGACTGCAAGGCGATCAAACCGGTCAGTCCTAGAGGAGATCAACCCTGATTGCTCTTTAGAAGGCCAGATCCTGAAGATCAAACTCAAATACTTTGGCCACCTAATGAGAAGGAAGGACTCACTGGAGAAGAGCCTAATGCTGGGAAAGATTGAGGGCAAAAGAAGAATGGGACGACAGAGAATGAGGTGGCTAGATGGAGTCACTGAAGCAGTAGGCGTGAGCTTAAATGGTCTCCAGAGGATGGTGGAGGACAGGAAGGCCTGGAGGAATGTTGTCCATAGGGTCACGATGGGTCGGACACGACTTCACAACTAACAACAACAAGAATTATCTCCGTTCTTTAGTCCAATTATTCTAATCTAGTACTTCTGGGGATAAATCATTGGGCTTTAGGCAGTTGTGGATCCAATTAATCCATAATTAATCGGAACATCACTGAATGGCCTGGGATATATAAGCTCAAGCCTAGCATATGAGTCAACGAAGATTCTCAGTCATCCATGTGAAGGTGTCTGAAAGCTGAGTCATGGCAACTGAACTTATTTTTCTTGTTAGTTTGAGATGTTTCACTGCTCATCCAAGCAGATTCATTGGTCAGACCAAGTTAGTTAGACTAGCAAGAATAATAAGTCTAGTTACCCAGATTCAACGTTCAGACAATTTCACCCGAATGACTGAAAATCTTCAGTGACATTTTGCAATGCACTTTGGGCAGGAAATCCCTGAGGTTGGTGCAGAAGGAATCAATATGTTCCAATGACTCTCTGCCAACTAATTTCCTCTGACTGATGAAGCTGCTTGGATGAGCAGCAAAATGTCCTAAATTAACAAGAAGAATAAGTCCAGTTGCCATGACTCAACCTTCAGACATAGCATATGAGCTAATATTGACTAAAGCTATACAATAAGAGCATGAGTTCTCGTGATAAAGATTCAAGTTCAATGCCCAATGTCTCCAGTCAATGTCACTGCCCCTAGGCTAGCTGGTCCAGGATCTGACATGATAACATAGCTTCTTGCATTCCTGTGTTCCTTTTTGATAATAAATCTACCTTACCTTATGAGCCATGGTGGCACAGTGGTTAGAATGCAGTACTGCAGACTATTTCTGCTCACTGCTGTCTATCTGTAGTTTGGCAGTTTGAGTCTCACCGGCTCAAGGTTGACTCAGCCTTCTATCCTTCTGAGGTCAGTAAAATGAGGAGCCAGATTGTTGGGGGCAATATGCCGACTCTGTAAACAGCTTAAAAAGAGCTGTAAATACTAGTAAGACAAAGGAGATGGTGCTAGATTTTTGGAAGCACAGAGGGGAACCTGCCCCACTGTATATCGAGGGGGGCTGTGTGGAGAGGGTTTCCTCTTTTAAATTCTTGGGAGGGCTTATTAGTCAAGATCTCACCTGGAAAAACAACACATCCCTGGTGATTGGCAAGGCCCAACAGAGACTTCATTTCCTTACAGTCCTGCGAAAAAATCAGGTGGAACAATGGCTGATGACCTCTTTCTATCGGTCCTCGATAGAAAATGTCCTCACATACTGCATTACAGTGTGGTACGCTGGTTTAACTGCTGCGGAAAGGAAGGCACTACAGAGAGTGATCAATTCGGCACAAGAAACCATTGCTTGCCGTCTAACACCACCGGATGACATCGCCAGGTCTCGCTGCTTTAACAGACTAAGGAAGATACTCAAGAGATTATTCACACCCTGGTCAGTGTCTCTTCGCACTTCTACCATCGGGCAGAAGACATCGAAGCATAACCAGCCAAACAAATAGATTTAAAATAGTTTCTATCCTTGGGCTGTCAGACTTAAACACAACCACAATCACTCCATGCACTCGCGGAAACGTATGACTAGTTTTTCTTTTTCTTTCTTTTTCTTTTCCCCCCTAATTACTTGCATAGGGATTATTCTTTATACTATTTATGTTGTTTGTCATGGATTGCACCAGTTAGGCTAAAACCAATTTCATTGTATACATGATGTACAATGACAATGAAGTCTATACTATACTAAAGCACTGTGAAGCAGTATATAAATCTAAGTGCGATTGCTATTGCTATTACCAGTGAGATGCAAGAATGAAAGAGGATAACCATGACACTAAAATTGGCCTATTCAGTCCTCAAGGAAAATTACATATGCCGTTCAGGCTGATCCTAATATCAGGCAGAACGATCACCTCCAATAAAGACATGTAATGTATTACAAATAGGCATACTTTTATTATCTTTCTAGGCTACCACAATCCCAAGACTCTTAGCAATTTTCAAAAATCTGAACATCTACAATACATCAGTAAAAAACTAAAATGGGAAACCCACAAAATTATTACAATGAATTTCAACTTAAAACAGCATTCCAGGCACAATTAACAATTTGATGTTGTTGGGTCAATTCAATCCTTAAAGCAGGGGTGAAATCCAGCAGGTTCTGACAGGTTCTGGAGAACCAGTAGTGGAAATTTTGAGCAGTTTGGAGAACTGGCAGTGGAAATTGTGAGTAGTTTGGAGAACCGGCAAATACCACCTCTGGCTGGTCCCAGTGGGGTGGGAATGGGGATTTTGCAGTATCCTTCCCCTGGAGTGGGGTGGGAATGGAGATTTTGCAGTATCCTTCCCCTGCGATGCCCACCACGCCACACCACACCCACCAAGCCACGCCCACAGAACCGGTAGTAAAAAAATTGGATTTCATCACTAGTCCAATCCTGAATAAAAACTCTTCCTCTTTAGCAACAGTTCTGAATTGTTTCTTACAACAAAGAAGACAAAGAAGTTTCACCTATCATCTCAGAACAGTGGCTTTTCCTGGCACTGGTATTTTGTGAAAGAACAGAATCAGACTCTGTAGCGGAGAAGAGTTGTTATCTCAAATGACTGCATTTCTGAAATTTGCTCCTCTTTGTTTTGCATATTTGCTTTCTCTCTTTTTTTCTGCACTAGTTCAGAGTAGTGATTGTGTGGATGGAATCTAAAAATGCTTTTGCAGTACCAATAGCAATAGCACTTACCCTTGTACACCACTTTACAGTACTTTACAACCAGTGATGGGGTTCAAATTTTTTTACTACCGGTTCTGTGGGTGTGGCTTGGTAGGCATGGTGTGGCTTGGTAGGGGAAGGATACTGCAAAATCCCCATTCCCTCCCCACTCCTGGGGGAAGGATACTGCAAAATCCCCATTCCCACTGCATTCCAGGGGAAGGATACTGCAAACTCTCCATTCCCACCCCACTCCAGGGGAAGGTTACTGCAAAATCCCCATTCCCACCCCACTCCTGGGGGAAGGATACTGTAAAAATCCCCATTCCCTCCCCACCCCACTAACCTGCTTTCCAGCTTTGTTCTCCTGTACAGGGCAACAAAAGAAGATCCAATGATAAGCTGAGATTCAATTAGCTGAGACTCGGGAGGCAGTGAATAGATCAGGGGTGGGGCCAGCCAGAGGTGGTATTTGCCAGTTCTCCGAACTATTAAAAATTTCTGCTACCAGTTCACTAAAACTGATCAGAACCGGCTGAATACCACCTCTGTTTACAGCCCTCTCTAAGCAGTTTACTGAGTCAGCATATGGCCCCCAACAATCTGGGTCCTCATTTTACCCACCTCGGAAGGATGGAAGGCTGAGTCAACCTTGAGCCTGGTGAAATTTGAACTGCTAAATTGCAGGCAGCAGGATGTCAGCAGAAGTAGCCTGCAGTACTGAACTCTAACCACTGCACCACCCCAGTAACTGGGAAGACAGATTTGAAGACCTACATTCAACAGACAATTCTGAGTTTGTTTCCATTATGGAGGACAGTCAATCTGAGAATCCTGGGAAGAGCCGAGGTAGTGCAGTTCATTAGAATGCAGTATTGCAGGCTAACTCTGCCAACTGCCAGGAGTTCGATCTTGATCAGCCTTCCATACTTCCAAGGTTAATGAAATGAGGAGCCAGACTGTTGGGGGCAATATAATGACTCTATAAAACTGCTTAGAGAGGGTTGTAAAGCATTATGAAGCACTATATAAGTCTAAGTGCTATTGCTATTACTTCAAAGGCAATGCAATTTTGGTTGATAGGTTATAATGCACATTTTGCATGCAAAGCTCTGTGGCTGTCGGAGAAAGCTACATGCAAAAGGAATATGAGTAATAAAGTGTCTCACCTAATCAGAACCTGTGCGTGATTTCTTTTATCACATTCAAAGTATAACAGCTCACAGTTAAACAATCCTACAACCCAAAGAGAAACTAATGTCCCCAGAGAAACTAAAGGAATGGAGAGGTCATATGACCCATATATTCCAGTATCCATAAATGTCTAATTTCTGAATATTATTGTTGCTTAGTCTTTTTTTTTCCTTTTTTTTTTTTTGGCAATGTACCAAATAATTCAATAAATCAAGAAAACCACTACTAAAATATTCAGAATTTAGGAATGCATACATGGTTCTGGATGAAGTCACTGCAAAGCGCTTTGCAACGATGTGTGCCTACATCGCAACCTTATTATCATGACTTCGCTTTCCAGCTTTGATCTTCTTGTATAAATACTGAGTCATGACAGTAAATATATCTTACAAATTAGAACTTGCTTCTCTTTTCCTAGAAGTCTTATGGTACTTATAGTAACACTGCATGAGTCACTATAATGTATATCCTGGATTGAGGAACGTACTTCAGTGGTGGGTTTCAAAATTTTTTACTACCAGTTCTGTGGGTGTGGCTTGGTGGGCGTGGCAGGGAAAGGATACTGTAAAATCTCCATTCCCTCCCCACTCCAGGGGAAAGTTACTGCAAAATCCCCATTTCCTCCCAATCAGTTGGGACTCGGGGAGGCAGAGAATAGATGAGGGTGGGGCCAGTCAGAGGTGGTATTTACCGGTTCTCCAGAACTGGTCAGAACCTACTGAAACCCACCTCTGACGTCCTTGCACTTGCCTGCATAATATGAGCATTAACACATTATATTGCAATAACTTTGTCTCACAAACCCAGACAATATTGTATGCTATTATAAAAACTGAGCTGTAAAAAGTTCCAATTCAGAGCTCTCTTCAGATTGTATGCTATGCAAGACAAACTACTTAGAATCATTATCAAACCCACTTACTAAGATGTTAAAGTTGGAATCATTTTGTCTCAATTTGAGACCTATGCCGCGAATGTAGCTAAAAGGTTTCCATACAGTTTATGAAATTACTAATCCTACTGCACTTATTTATATTTTTCTTTCCATTTGGCTCTCCTTAAACTATGCTATCTGACAGAATATATTGGCGATAAATGCCAAAATATTTGAAAACAACTATCTGGATCCTTTTCATAATGTGATTTTTTTTCTTTTTATTCCACATTATTACCCTCTTTCCTTGGAGGTTTTCTTAAAGGTTTCACTTACAAAACTGGGGGCTGGGAAGCGAAGGAAACATGACTAATAGATTTTGTAACAGAATTTGAAATGACTCATAGATTCCTTCTTGATTTTTTTCAAGGGAAGCCTAGGAAAACCACATGAGTTGAAAGTCAGACAATGGATAAACTTGCATGCAACAGACGTCATATTCTCCCTTGCCCGCCCCCCACTCAAAAAAAATTGAATTTGCAAACAAAAAAGACTTTAATTTGAAGGGAAGGGACAGATAGGTATCTAGCTTTTTTCCCCTCACACACCATTAGCCTTCATTCGTGCTGCTTTTTAAACATACATCAAAGCTTTCCAAACTCTGAGGATACAATGAAAAATATGAATAGCAATTTAAAAGAAAATAAAACATGCACTTGAAATAATCCTACCGCACTATTAGCACCAATCCCACATTTCTTATTATATAATATAAATCATCCCGCAGCCACAATCTTTGTCTAAATGGGTCTTTCCTTCATAGTTGATTCCTTTTTCTAATATGAATTTAAACCAGAAGAGGAAGACATTATTCAGGATTGGGAATAAAAAGGAAACCATGACTAAGGATAATAAGGGTGGGTGAATCCATTTCATTTAACTGTGTTCCCATATTAGGCAGTTATCCATTTACTGTAACTTGTACACACATAACTAACACATCAAAACTAGGTCTTCTGAGCATAAATGGCTGGGATCTTGGATTGCTGATCCTGCAATACTTAATATGAATATTCTAGGACTGTGATGGCTAACCTTTTTCGGACCGAGTGCCAAAGCGTGCACGCGTGGCCCCTGCGCATGCAACCAGCCCGACTGTAAATGCAAAATGCAATACGTGTGTGGTGCCTGTGCATGCAACCAGCCCCATTGTAAAACCCCCCAAAATGCAATGTGTGCACAGCCCCATGCATGCGCCCTGCTCCCCATACATGCATGTGTGCCCCTGCACGCGACCCGCACATGCCCCCCGCATGCACCCGATCCCCCACGTATGCATGGAAGAGACCCAAAGACCAGCTGGCTGGCGCGAGATGCGCTCCTATGCATGGCAGAGCTGAGCTGGGGCGACATCTCACGTGCCCACAGAGATGCTCTGCGTGCCACCTCTGACACGTGTGCCATAGGCTCACCACAATAGCTCTAGGAGAAATTGTATGTAATCCCCCTATCTTTGGGACAAGAGGAGTCATGAGAGAAGACAGGAGGAGTTGTGGAGATCTCTTACGGGACTTATAATAGTTAGATGCTTCATATACAGTGGTACCTCAGAAGTCATTGTTCATTGGTTCTGGGAAGTGTGATGGGTACCAAAATGATGAGTATCAAACAATTTTTTGCCCATAAGGAATAATATAGTAAGTCACAAGGCAGGTGACAATGACAAGTTGTAGCTTGTGCGTCAAGTACCAACAAACGGTGAGTACCAGAATAAAATTTTTCATGTCAAAATGCGTTGATTATCAAATTCGATGAGTTGCAAAGCAGCTGAGTACCGAAGTACCACTATAATATTATGTCACTGTCGATCATTGCCTTTTTAGCTTAATTTTGGCTGAACTGTTTTTCAGGTTCTCATTGTAGGAATGACGATACATGTCCGCAGCCAAGAATTGTGTGATTGTGTATGGTGTTAAATAAATAAATAAGTCTCCACCTGTCTCAGAATGCAAGCAGTTGAGAAAGGAAGTGACAACCAAGTTCATTGAAAGGGTATCACTCTCAGAGCCATTCTCACTCACTGGTTTCTCCTCTACAGAGGCAAAAAATTGTGGGGGGGTTTTTTAGTGGTTCCTCAAATCTACCCAGTTTTTAAGTCAGTCGATGGATAGGCAAATTATGCATCAAGTTCCTACTCTAAGCCTCTGTAGACAGTTATGCATATCCCCTTTAACATTCAGCTAAGGAAATAGCCTCATCCTTAATGAATTCTGAGCAACTTTTTCCACTGACTTGAACAGAGCAAAAAAAAGAAGAAGAAAACAAAACAAAATGAAATCAGAGCCTCTGGTCAAGAATTTCTCATCTTGATGTTCCTCATTACATCAAGCACTCAAAAACAAAATTCAGTAGGCGTCAGACTACACACAAAGGCAACAATGGTGACAATAGGTCCTTCTCTTCATTAAAATAAGAAACGTCCGTCTGCTACAAACAAAAACTAATGAAAAAAATATACAGTGCAGCCATTGAAGCAGATGGAAGACAATTGACACAACAACAAAAAAATGTCTCGGTTAAAGAACACACTGAAATTGATAGTGAATATACGTGAAGTTCAATAAAATTTGAAATCACACTCTGGATTTAAATTCTCTCTCTGGAAAATAGTGTGAGCAGTAACCATCGTATTCTTCTGGGAGATTGTGTTGTAACACTCATTTTGTCATTTTGATATCATTATAACAAGCTACAGGCCTGTCTAAAATGAATATTCTATTATCCTGGTTGGTTGCAGTCAAGTCAGATGCTTAGACTGGGTTTGGCATTTTTATCCACTTATTGAACTCTGCCTAAAAACCTGTGATAGGCAGATCTAACTGTACGGCACAGTGCTTGTGTCCATTTCTTGGCCGAGGGAGGCAGCTTTCAAACTGCTAGGTAGGCTAAGCGCTGGGGGCAAGTAACAGGGGCTTATCACCTCATAAGAAGAGTTGTTGTGCAGTGAGATGGGCAGCCAATAAATTTAATAAACAAACAAACAAAATGTTCCACATAAAGCTACCTTTTGCAATTGACTGATGGTGATTTTGTCAATGCTGACGATGTTCAAATGGTGCTTCAGATGTTTTGGGATTGCACTCAAGAATCCTATAACCGCTGATATTATTTTTGCTGATATTAAGACTTTGTATTTTGTGATTCCCCCCCACCCCCCACCCCGGTTCCTTCTCTTCTCCTCTGCTGTTTCCAGCTATGCAATATCCACTATCCAGACTTTTTTGTCTTTCCAATTGACAATTGTTACTAAGTCTAGAATACTATGATGGTGACAAATAGGCAGAGGTTCCTAAGCACCTGAATGGCATCACAAGAGTTCAGGATGCCGTGACAGTCTTAAATAGGAGGGTGGGTCACAAAGTTATTTTTTAATGCTGTTATAAATATGGTCACTAAATGAGGCAGTCAGTAAGCAAGGCAGTCGATAAGCAAGGTACAGTTGCAGTCCTTTCAAAGTATTGCTGGAGAAGTTAGAGCCAGCCTTATGTATATGTCCCTATTTTAAGTTCATTCTTTTAAGATTGTCTGTAAATTCATTGTATTTATTCGTAAATCGAATTCGTAAATTGCCCTGAAACCAATTATAAAGTATCTAAACGATGTTCAAATCAATAACTAAGTAACTCTTGAGTTAGAAATGGCAGGTAATATAGGTTTATATCAAACTATACAATTAATAATTAGCCAGGACTTCAATGCAATGGATAACCTATAGGTGAAATTCTGTCCCTTGAAGATCAACGCAGGTTTTGTTCCCCTTGTGAAAGGGGCCTGTAAGGTTTTTGCGGGTTTTTTTAGTATCACCATTTTAACTTTATAAGTTACAGTGCAGTTAAGAGAATTCAAGTAAGGAAATTTCAGTTCTATTTAAACTGCTTAAATGTGCACTCATGGGGACAATGTTCCTTTAAGAGAAATTGTCCGCTGCCTGTTTTTTAAATATTGTATTACATGTGCGCAGCAAATATCACCTTGGATGTCTGGAAGAGACATTTCCGCTGCTCGCACTCGCTCTCTCTGACAGTGGGGATTATCTCCTGAAATTGCGTCTGCCATTTGCATTTTCTGTATTAAAATAACGCTTAAAATCCCATCTTAAACATAAATTTAAAAAAACAGTCTCCAGCTGGATCCAGAGGGCACCTCTGATTAATAAGCTATAACTATGCTTTGCATCCTTAATTCTTCATTTCATCACGGCTAAAATGTATGAATAGAAAAGATTTGTCAATTCGTAAATAATCAGATTGATTGCCTGATTAACAGTCATATCTCACTCATCAAGTTAGCATTTAACATTCAAGTAGTTTTAGACTAGGGACACAGTGGCTCAGGGGCTAAGATGCTGAGCTTGTCGATCAAAAGGTCGGCAGTTCAGCGATTCGAATCCCTAGTGCTGTGTAATGGGGTGAGCTGCTGTTACTTTTCCCAGCTTCTGCCAGCCTAGCAGTTCGAAAGCACGTAAAAAATGCAAGTAGAAAAATAGGGACCACCTTTGGTGGGAAGGTAACAGCGTTCCATGAGCCTTTGGTGTTTAGTCATGCCAGCCACATGACCACGGAGACGTCTTCAGACAGTGCTGGCTCTTCGGCTTTGAAACGGAGATGAGCACCGCCCCCTAGAATCGGGAATGACTAGCACATATGTGCAAAGGGAACCTTTACCTTTACCTTTAGTTTTAGACTTACAACTAGTCACTTAGCAACCAAAGTTAAAACAGACCAACCGGGGTATTACTTACAATTGTCCGCTGCCCACCCTTTGTGATCATATGATTGTATATCATGCACTCAGCAACCAGATTGCATTTATGGGCATTTGAAGTGGTACATGGTCACGTGACCATATTTTACAATGATTTTGCCAAAAACCAGCCTTTATAACTGCAGTGTTCACCTTACAATTGTGGCATCACTTAAGCATCATCACAAAAACGTCATAAAATAAAATGCAATCATTCCAAATTATAAACATGATGGGCAAGTTCCATTATGGTTGTAATTCAAGAACTACCCATATTACTGTAGATATCCAGCAATGTTTCGTCTACTAGAAAAAGTGCAGAGAAGAGCAACAAAGATGATTAGGGGACTGGAGGCTAAAACATATGAAGAATGGTTGCAGGAACTGGATATGTCTAGTTTAATGAAAAGACGGACTAGGGGAGACATGATAGCAGTGTTCCAATATCTCAGGGGCTGCCACAAAGAAGAGGGAGCGAAGCTATTCTCAAAAGCACCTGAGAGCAGGACAAGAAGCAATGGATGGAAACAAATCAAGGAGAGAAGCAACCTAGAACTAAGAAGAACTTTCCTGACAGTTAGAACAGTTAATCAGTGGAACAACTTGTCTCCAGAAGTTGTGAATTGACCAACACTGCAAGTTTTTAAGAAGAGATTGGACAACCATTTGTCTGAAGTGGTGTAGGGTTTCCTGCCTAGGCAGGGGGTTGGATTTGAAGACCTCCAAGGTCCCTTCCAACTCTGTTATTCTATTCTATTCTATTCTATTCTATTCTATTCTATTCTATTCTATTCTATTCTATTCTATTCTAACCAATAGAGGTGACCAAAAGAGCCAAGCAATAGGTCCAATAATACACTTTGGGTCAATGTGGTGTGGATTTACTACACAGTACAGGAAACCTGATTCAGATGAAGTCCCCATCCACAAGTGGAAACTCTTTGGGCTTGTGCTGTGGTTCCAATCTGGATCAGGTCCACTGGATCAGTAAAGCAGTTTTCCTTTCATTCAATATTTCTACAGCAAGAGCCAGCAATTTCAAGAGAAACAAGCGCACCATCTTGGCATTCAGAATAACAGCTCCTGGCACCTACCAAGTATTCCAAGTTTCTTGTATTTGTGTCAGAAGCACTGAGGTGCTTCCATGTTGAAAGGATTAGCTGATGACATCACCGTTGCCCTGGGAATATCCAGTTGTGGGCTCCTTTCATGTCCCTGGCAGGAGCTGGAGTGAAGGATGAGAGTTCAACCCTTCCCCATGGCAGCTCTCGAATCTCAAACAGAGGCTTGCTAACCTCCTGCCCAGCATCTGTACCACTTGAGTCCTTATTACAGATCACACTTTTGTTTCAGTGTCAACCATTTCTTCAATATTGGATTTATGTTTTAACATGCTCACAGCCTATGCCAGTCACACAATGCAACTCTGGCACCAGGAATACCAAAGGGCAAGCGCTTCCAACACTTACCAGAGCTTAAATCTCTCAACAGGTTCTTTCAACACCTCACATTCTATCTTCTAATTGGTGCCAATCCGCTTATGAAATTGGCAACAATTCACTCCACACCAGGTACACCACACCGCTCCAAAGACTAACTCTAGATTATTTCAAAAGGATATGGGATTAAAAACAGAAACAAAGAATCTCCACCCACCCCTTGAAGATATGAAAAGTCTGTGTCTGGCTTGTGCTTTTCAGCAGCAATTTGTTTGCAAAATAGTTAGAATATATATCTGTCTAGTTATAAATTCTCTTTGCTTTTTCTTTTTTTTTAATGTTGCGTAGCAGACATTTTTAGAAGGAAATTCCTGCCTAAACCTGCTCCAGTTTTGCACATTTCCAATCCCTGGAAATCCTAGGCAACTCCTGCTATTTCTCATTCGGAAGCACAGAAACATTATTAGACTGATAGTGGAGGGGGCCATAATGTATATATTCCCATCAAAATTTTATTTTTGGGGGGTTAGCAACATTTTGTAAAGTATACCAGAAAAAGAAGAACTAGTAAGGCAAAGTAAATAATGGCATAATAAGAACAGAAAGGAAAACATTACCAAGATGAGTTGCAGGTACACCTTGTTTAATAGGCCAATTGGGACACAAACTCCATTTTTAAGCAACAGAATCATAAGTAAAACAAAAAACAAAAAATCACATGACTGCACTGCTTAGTGATGGCAGTTCAGGCAATCCTGGCTGCCATCAAAAGAGAACTGTATAGTTGGTTAAGCAGGGACCTCACATCCCCGCAACTTCCAATTTCCCGCTGGCTTCCCCATTGACTTTGCTTGTGGGAAGCCAGCAGGGAAGGTTGCAAATCATACTCACATCACTGCAGAAGTGCTGTGGCAGCCATGAATATGATGTCTTTCTTTCCTAAATGTCCAAGTAGGGAGAAGCCTGAAACTACCATTCATTCAGCACTGTCAATAGTACAAATAGTTCATGAAGGAATGGTGGTTAAATGAGGACTACCTAACATTACTCAGTATACAATTCCGTACTCTTTTATCCATGCAAACAATCTTTCATCAATACTTTAGGAAGTTGATGTTCTTTCTTCTAGTTTTATCAGGATTTTTTCAGTTACCTGTAAAGACGACTTTCTCAATCTTCTCTTCCCTCTCAATTTGTTGATTCTTCCTTCTTATTCCAAGATCAACATCATTTTTTTTCTTTTTATGACCCTGTAGTCCCTTAATTCAGGGTAGAGTTGGGTTAACTGGATGGATCTGAGTGTTTTCTGGCCAGATGCCCTTTCAGATGCCTACGTGGAGTTCGCAGATATTTTTTCTTTGCACCCTAAGAGAGAAACATCTGCCACTACCAACAATTGAACTCTCAACCTTTCTAATGGGAGGCAAGCATCTTCACCACTGGGCCACCATGCTGCTCAATTTGATCCTCACTCATTCTCTCCACATAACCAAGTAACTCAAAATACTTCTTTCATATGGATCACTTATTTTTGTATTTAATTCACATTCATTCATCACATTCATTCTAAACCCTACTACTAAAACTATTCTGATTGATGTGAGATCCTATTCTCCTTGGTTTAATTTATTTTTATATTTCTCTTAATAAAATGAGCAGGAACATATTCATATACATCACTTTCATTTCTTTTTACAAGTGTTCCTTCCAACAGATCACTTATATCAATTATCTTCCTGCCAGCATTTCTACATCTTTAGGTTCCGCCATTATTTTTCTTGCCTTTATTAAATTTTCTGCTAACATATACAAAATCATCTACTCATTTTTTTTTCACTATATATAATTTGCAATTGCTCAGTCCATTTTCCATGTCGAATCCAGCTATCTTGATCTTTGGCACATTTTATATCCATCATGTACAAGTTTTAGAACATTCAGCAACCAACCATCAACTCCATGGAAAACATCCCACAATTCAACCATAGTCTCTTTATCATATACTTTTTCTAAATCAACAAATTTGCAATCAACTTTTTTTCTCACATTCATGCTGTCCAGAGTAACGCCTGTTATGCCATCCATGGCAAGATGGATGGCAAATAAATTTAACAAATGAATACATACATTTCTCAGGGTTTTCCTGAAGAGATAGAATTCTGATTTGTAGATCTTCTGTCTAACATAAAACTGAACTGCACTTACTATTAATTATCAATTTCTAGCATATTACTAATTGTCATCTCTTATACTGTTTCATCCAAACACCTTCCGAAGCACACTGAACAAATTAATACCTCTATAACTTTCTCCCCCCCCCCACTTCCTACAGAAGAACAATAAGGGGATTCTTCAGGCACAAACTCAGTCCTCACACATACACAAAAGAATTTGCAAAATCACAATAGGAAATGTATATTTCATATTAAAATTTTCCCAATTATATTTATGAACTTCTATACCAATTTTACATTTTTACCATTCTTATAGAATTCATGACTACCTTTGATCAATGTTTTCTTTGACATGACTCTTAATAAAGTTTGACATTTTTGAGGAATCATTTGCAGACAAATTACAAAGTATTCCTTCCAACATTCCTTACTTCCTTTTCATCCCAAACCATTTTACCCCTTTTATTTTTAATTCCAATCACTCTGCTGGCGGCTCTTTGTTTATCCTTTATCGCCTACTTCTAAAATGTTTTATTTTGGTTAAAAACACTCCACATTTTTTCTTCATCTTTTAATCTTAAGCATTCTTTGGACTCTTTGACTGCATTCTTTAAGATTATCCTTTTCTCTATATATACATATTGTGTATGTTATGTCTGCTTTCTATTCATTTTATCAGAGGAATAATCTGACTTTTTCATACCTGATTCATGCTTTCTCTTTCTGCAAACATTCTACTTTCATTTGTTTCTTAAACCTCTTTCCTTTTTTCCATGTCCATTTCTCCCATTGGTCCACTTCTAACTTTATTTGAAAGATGGCATTATTGTCCATCCTTGTATCCTTCACTAATTTCCTCAATGTTTCTTCACAAGCAAATCCATTATCTCTTCAGATTTACATTCACACTTTGTACAGTTCAGTGGTGGGTTTCAAAAATTTTTACTACTGGTTCTGTGGGTGTGGCTTGGTGGGAGTGGCAGGGGAAGAATACTGTAAAATCTCCATTCCTACCCCACTCCAGGGGAAGGATACTGTAAAATCACCATTCCCTCCCCAATCCAGGAGAAGGTTACTGTAAAATCCCCATTTTCTCCCAATCAACTGGGACTTGGAAGGCAGAGAATAGATGTGAGTGGGGCCAGTCAGAATTTTTACTACCGGTTCTCCGAACTACTCAAAATTTCTGCCACCGGTTCTCCAGAACTGTTCAGAACCTGCTGAAACCCACCTCTGGTAAAGTTGAATAACTTAGGTGCATTTAAAACAAATAGGCCTATTTCTAAATAAATACATCATTCTCAGGATCTTTCAATGGCCCAATCACTTTTTCCATACTCATATCATTCTCATCTATCTATTCATATCACCTACCAAAATAATTTTTTCCTTTGATTTGTTTCCTACAGAACTCTGAACAATGTTACGCCTCATATGCGGCTATCATCATCTTATACATTCCTATGTTTATACACACACACACATCTGGATGACACCAATCCTTACTTTCTGAGATACATCTTAGATCTTTCATTCACATTTTTATTCATTCATACTCTTTATTGTTTACCAGGATCTGCAGCCATTTGGATAGAATGTGAAAAGTTCTTCATGTCTGATGAAACTATGCTCTGTCCACCTACTAATAGTTTTTGAAACAAGGAGGCACTTAAAAAGAGGAGCTCAATAAGGAATAATATGTCCACATGTGCTATGTCAGATGGACCTTTCCGTCTTTGTATTCTACTAGTTGTGCACCTTTATACGTATCAACTCAGAATTTCCTGGTCAGCTATCTTATAACTTTGTTGCATGGAATATTGCCTACTAATAAAAGATAAAAGACAGTATCAGTCAAGTCTGATATATTTCGACTCATATGTCACAGGCTCAATCACAATCTAGATATATCCCAAGCATGCTCGTATTATTCTATATCAAGGGACGTCATTGAGGGCTGCATCAGGGTTGTGTTTGACCTTGGGACACTGGGTGTTGTGGCAGGGGCAGGGGGTGGCCCAATTTCAGCTGGGATGGTCTTCTGCAGCCCTCTGCCAGCAAAAATAGAGCTAAGGGAGGGCGCATTTCCCCCCCCCCCGAGTTCCGTTTTCACTGGCAGAGGGCTGCAGGAGGCCATCCCAGCAGAAATCATTTTCACTGGCATAGGCACCGCGGGCTGGTCCTTCTCTGTTTCCAGGGCGGCTCCAGGGCCATATCTAAGCACCCCATGGACCAGATCCAGCCCATGGGCCTTTGACACCTCTGTTCTATACAAACTAAGATTGCTTACCTAGACATTATTCCACAACAGCAATAGCACTTAAGATTTATACACCGCTCTGTACAATGTCAGAATATTGCTCCCAACAGTCTGGATCCTCATTTTATCAACCTCATGAGAATGGAAGGTTGAGTCAACCTTGAGCCCATCGGCATTAAACTCCAAGCTGTAGGCAGAGTTAACCTGCAATACTGCACTCTAACCACTGCACTTCCAGGGCTCACAAGCCACCAATCCATTGACTATACCAGCTAGAAGGTACAATATATGTCAATGATGGCTAACCTTTTTGCCGTCATGTGCCAAAAGCGGGGTGGGGCACAGGGGGGGTCGTGCATGCACATGCCTACACCCATAATTCAATGCTCCCCACCCCCCATGCATGGGTGTGCGACCCCCCCACCGCAGTCCCCCTGCTCTTGGCTCATGATAGCATGGTGGACTCTGTAGGCCCATTTTTCGCCCTCTCCAGAGCCTTTCTAGAAACCTGGGGAGGGCAAAAACGGCCTTCCCCACCCCCCCGGAGGCCCTCCATTTACCAACTTCCAATCCCACTGGAGCTGAGCTAGGGCAACGCTTGCGTGCCCACCGATATGGCTTTGCATGCTACCTGTGGCATAAGTTCACCATCACGGGTATATGTGATGTGTGGCCATGCTCAGAATGTGGAAGCCTGTTATTATGATTCATTCTGTTTCTCTAAAACGACAGACTTTATACCCTTGTGCTGTTCTACTTAGAGCAAGACTGTCTTGCACAAAAGAGGCAGCTGGAAATGTATTCAAATACCAGAACATTGGAGTCATGTCTATGACTCACAAGCTCATTAGCCGTGCCCAAATTCAGATGTTGTTCGCTACTGATGACTTCACAGCTCCTAACCTCCACACATATACACCCCACTGCCTAACAGCTTCCAGCTCATGTTTCAAGGTTCATCTGCATTCAAAGGGGTTAAAGCCTTTTATTCAAACAGTCTTGCCACTAAAACAGTTTCCTGTCCTTTATGGCAATGGGAAAGAGCAAGGCAAAGAAAGCAATTGAGCGAATGCCAAATAAGCCAAATTTGGAAACAAACCTAAAGGGGAGCAGAAGGGTTGGACAATCTATGTGAGGGCACAGAAAGCTCCAAAGAGCATTGCAATATCAACATTTTAATGATAGGATAGGATAGGATAGGATAGGATAGGATAGGATAGGATAGGATAGGATAGCATAGCATAGCATAGCATAGCATAGCATAGCATAGCATAGCATAGCATAGCATAGCATAGCATAGCATAGAATAGAATAGAATAGAATAGAATAGAATAGAATAGAATAGAATAGAATAGAATAGAATTCTTTATTGGCCAAATATGATTGGACACACAAGGAATTTGTCTTGGTGCATACATAAGAGTACATAAAAGAAAAGATACATTCGTCAAGAATCATAAGGTACAACACTTAATGATAGTCATAGGGAAACAGTCAATATAAATCTTAAGGATACCAGCAACAAAGTTACAGTCATACAGTCATAAGAGGGAAAAAATGGGTGATAGGAACGATAAGAAGATTAATAGTAATGCAGACTTAGTAACTAGTTTGACAGTGTTGAGGGAATTATTAGTTTAGCAGAGTGATGGCAAGGTTGACTCAGCCTTCCATCCTTTCGAGGTAGGTAAAATGAGGACCTGGATTGTGGGGGCAATAAGCTGACTTTGTATAAAAAAGAACACCGCTTAGGGGGGGCCGAAAGCCCTACTAAGCAGATATATACAAAAGTATGAAGGCTATTGCTTAACGTATTGTAAGCTGCCCTGAGTCTCCGGAGAAAGGGCAGCATATAAATCGAACCAATAAATAAACAAACGAACAAATAAATAAATAAATAAATGGCGTTCGGGGGAAAACTGTTCTTGTGTCTAGTTGTTCTGGTGTGCAGTGCTCTATGTGTCACTTTGAAGGTAGGAGTTGAAAGAGTTTATGTCCAGGATACGAGGGGTCTGTAGATATTTTCACAGCCCTCTTTTTGACTCGTGCAGTATACAGGTCCTCAATGGAAGGCAAGTTGGTAGTAATTGTTTTTTCTGCAGTTCTAATTATCCTTTGAAGTCTGTGTCTGTCTTGTTGGGTTGCAGAGCCAAACCAGACAGTTATAGAGGTGCAGATGACAGACTCAATAATTCCTGATCTCTCAGGATAAACAACAACAACGAGCTCCTAGTGCTGGAGAGGACCTGGAGAAGAAGCAAGAGGCAGGCAGAACTCTTAATTGGCATCCAATTATTTTCCTTTAAGGGTAAGGAGCCAGTTTGGTGCAATGGTTAAACATAGATTAGAAAACCAGAAGACAGTCAGTCCTGGTCCTGCTTTAGGCACAAGTTAGTTTGGTTACCTTGACCCAGTCACCTTTTCTCAACCTTAGGAAGAAGGGCTGCAGGGATTATTCCAAGGAGGAGTCAACACTGACTCAAAGGTAAGTGTTTCCTTAGGGGTAGGCATGAACCTGCATATATTTGGGGCTCCCATAAATCCCAGGCTGCATGGCCAGTGGCAAAACTGTGGAAGCTGTAGCCTAAAACAGGGGTCCCCAACCCCTCGGCCGTGGACAGCAGCAAGCCACGGCATGTCAGAAACCGGGCCGTGCAAACAAGCGAAGCCCCATCCACAGGATGCAGGCAGCATCCAAGACCACATCCCCTCCAGTCCACAGAAAGACTCTCTCCACGGAACCAGTCCCTGGTGCCCAAAAGATTGGAAGCCACTAGCCCAAAACATCTGGAATTAAACTTACTTGTTTATCATGGTAACACAGGGGTTAGAATGCAGTACTGCAGGCTATTTCTGCTGACTGCCGGTTGCCAGTAGTTCGATTCTCACCGCTCAAGATTGACTCAGCCTTCCCTCCTTCTGAGGTCAGTAAAATGACGAGCCAGATTGTCGAGGGCAATATGCTGACTCTGTAAACCGCTTAGAGAGGGCTGTAAAAGCACTGTGAAGTCTAAGTGCTATTGCTATCTCTGATTTAGTAGAGCAGAAGTAGTACAGTAAAATTGTCCAAGGATGCAGAGTTGACACTCTCCGATTATGTTTTTCAGAAGAAAAAAATTATTCTTAACTCGGCATCCTATTTAGGACCTTTTACAACCTCCGAGGTCATGATTAAGCCACCAGGCTAAAAATCAGGAGCCTGGGAATTCTAGTTCCTCGTTAGGCATGAAAGCCAACTGGGTGACTCTGGGCCAGTCTCTCTCCCTCCCTCCCTCCCTCCCTCCCTCCCTCCCTCTCTCTCTCTCTCTCTCTCTCTCTCTCTCCCAACCCAACTCATCTCACAGGATTGTGATTGTGGGGAATGTTTGTCTTTCTCTTTTAAACTGGGTAAGGTTTAAGAAATAAATGGGTAAGTGGAGTGGTGGGATTCAAGTGATTTAACAACCGGTTCTCTGCCAAACTGCAACAACCAGTTCGCCAAACTGCTCAGAAAGTTAACAACTGGTTCTCCCGAAATGGTGCGAACTGGCTGAATTCCACCACTGGGCAGCGGCATCTTTGAAACCCAATTACCTTTGTTCCAAATTTCCAATCAGGTAAAAGCTAGTCCCTTTGTGAAGTTGTTCGCTTACAGATTAAGCAGTATTATTTTCTAAACGCAATCATATGATTTCTACGCAGAGGAGGGGATTTGTAACGAGTCGTATAACATCCCCACTGCAAACACCTTGACTTGCAGCATCAGTAAAAAAAAAAAAGACAGGAATTTATAACCAGATTACTCAAATGCCAACTATTTGAAGCCAGTCATGCTTCATTTCATCCCTGTGAGAAATATACCAATAAAGCAGTGGCTGTCTTTCAAGGTATTTACTCTAAAATTGCAGACCTAACAACAGTCTCTTATTTATAGCCTCTACACCAAGCAGATTGAAGAGTATATAACGAGAAAGGAGGTTTCAAGGCTGAGACATTAACGCAACTCTAATATGTCTCATCATATAACATAGGGGCAAGTTAGAACATCACAAGTTTTCAAATTTTGCACACCTTAAGCAGTGGTGGGTTGCTCCCGGTTTGGCCCGGTTCGGGCGAGCCGGTAGTGGTGATGATGTGACATATCAGCAAACCAGTTCTCTATGACTGGAAGTTGGGCCCTCCCTCCCGTCCGCCCCTGCGTTATACCTACCTTTATTTGCCGTTTTTTTAGCCCAGCTGATAGGCGCAGCAGAGTGGATTGCTGCACCTCAGCTCGGCAGAAATCTAATGCGCTTGCGCGGAGCACAAGTTTGGCGCGCGTGTGAGCATTGCGAGCATGAGCGTGGCGATTGCGCGCAAAGCGCATGCACGAAGAGAACCGGTGGTAACACCTGTTGGAACCCACCACTGACTTTAAGTCTTCACAAAAATTGACTTTGGCAGACTAAGGCCATTGGTTCATTAATTCAACAACAGTGAATTTTCATTCCATTATTCAACAAGTGTATAATTCCATATAATACAAAATGCACTTTTACTGTCATTTTTTTTTATTGTGAGCACACTGGCACACATTAAAAATGGAATTCTTTTGCCTGCTCTCAAAAGAAAGTATATATTTACCCATACATGTACCTAACACACATATACATACACACATACATGCTATATACACACACACATGCACACCCACAACAGTAGTGGGTTCCACTTACCTTCGCTACTGGTTCTGAATTGGGAGCACGCTTGCGTTCTGCGCATGCCCAGAGCATCCATGATGATGTCCGGGCAGGTGGGCAGAGCCTCCCGCCACCACCGCTACCTGTTCGCCCAAACCAGGGTGAACTGGTAGAGACCCACCACTGACCCACAGCCACTTATGCATATATTAATCATTGTCCGTTTTGAATACATAGCAGAAAGAGGAAACTTGGGAGTTCACAAGGTTGATACTTTAAAGCCCTACAGGACATGGGACCAAGTTCTTTGAGGAACTACCTCTCCCCAGGGATGTCTACCTACCCCATCAGACAGTGGCATGGAGCAGGTCCTGTCAGGTAGGGAGATTTTTTTGGTGGGTCCTAAGCAGTGGTGGGATTCAGCCAGTTCACATCACTTCGGGAGAACCGGTTGTTAACTTTCTGAGCAGTTTGGTGAACTGGTTGTTGGAAGAAATCATTAGGGCAGAGAACCGGTTGTTAAATTATTTGAATCCCACCACTGGTCCTAAGGGGAAATCCTTTTCTGCCATAGTCCCCGCTCCCATCATTTCCCCTCCCTATGGTAAGACTGTTTGTTTTTCAGAAGGTCCTCATAATAACATAAATACATTCAGAAGAAGCAACCCACACACTGGAATTCAGAGATAGTAAATGTGAAACTGGGAGGAAGGGAAGATAATATCTCCCAGCTTCATACCAGACCACAGATACGCTGATATTACCTTAAATAATTTAAAATTCTGAAATTCTCTTTTCTTTTCTGCCATGGATTTCTCACACTCTGACATCAACTGAGGAGTACAATAACTTATCCCAAATTTAAAACTACACACACACACACATACTGTATATGTGGGTTTTCTATCGAAGCAACCTGGTCTACCCAAATATGGGAAGGAGTATACTGCTTCCTTTTCACCTTTCAGCCCCAATCCAGGAGCCCTCAGGTAGTCGCTTTCATGACAAATTATTTTGTGTTAAATTTATATTTACTGACAAAGAAATAAATAGAGAACTAAATAGCTTGAAATAGATCTATTTCAAGCTATTTAGCTCTCATCAGCTAGCCATACCCATCTGGGATTCAAACGTGGGCTTGCTTGCATATTAGGCAGATGTATTAACCTCTAAGCCACAGGTTCTCCTCGCTTTGTCAGCTTGTACCAGGGGAGATTAAATATATATACAGTATATATAGTTTTAAAATTATATACTGTTAAAATATATATTTACACATAACGAACATCAGGGAGGCATACAACCAATCATGTAATGCCACTTCTAGAAAGCCTAGATATTTGTCTTTTTATCATCTAAAACGGGAGTCAACTAAGAACATTTGAAATATCACTGAACTGTTATGGCCATAAGTACAAGTCAACCAAGAGTAAGTGATTATGACAGCATTGAACAAAACAGTGTAGCAAGTTGATTACTCCTGGCGTAACACTGAAGCCATAAAGCAGATTTCTCCTGGGATGGTTGTGCTAGGATTGGAGGTAGTTGAGGAAATGCAGTGACATTTTGAAATTGCATTACGATCATATAGAACACAGCCAACTCTAGTAAAAGCTACTACTATTCTGGGGCTGTCTCTGAATCTGAGAATTTTCAAAATCTAGTTTAGCACACAAATGACAATCAATTCAGCTTGCCTAGTCCATAACACTTCTACTGCTACGTGCTTCCAATTTACATATATGCACTGAGGTGATATTTTATATGAATAGAAATAATGAGTTTCAAAGCATGGTATCCAACATGCTATTGATATTCTCATCAAGAATAGCTGAACTTCTAACAATTTACACTTTGGAGTATAAATCAAACCAGAGGTGGGTTTCAGCAGGTTCTGACCAGTTCTGGAGAACCGGTAGTGGAAATTTTGAGTAGATTGGAGAACCGGTAGTAAAAATTCTGACTGGCCCCACCACCATCTATTCTCTGCCTCCCAAGTCCTAGCTGATCAGGAGGGAATGGAGATTTTACAGTATCCTTCTCCTGCCCACCAAGCCACACCAAGCCATGCCTACCATGCCATGCCATGCCCACTAAGCCACACCCACAGAACCGGTAGTAAAATTTTTGAAAGCCACCACTGAATCAAACCCAGACAAACCTTGGCTGTAACGAAGGGAGGGAGGGAGGGAGGGAGGGAGGGAGGGAGGGAGGGAGGAAGGAAGGAAGGAAGGAAGGAAGGAAGGAAGGAAGGAAGGAAGGAAGGAAGGAAGGAAATCTATAGAGTTGGGCAGCCAATTCATTTAAATAAGTGACTTTTCATCAAAATTAATTTTGAAATTGTATTTTTTTTTACCCTGAAGCATAGTCAATTATATACTTAAAGGTGGGTGAACATTCTTGTTTGCTAGGAATCAAAATTCCATTGATGATCATGCTTAGAAAGAACCAAACTTTCTAAGCATGTGCTCAGTGCATCCGCAGCCTTACCCAAAATGAGATGGCGGAACAAAGAGCTGTATTATCGGCAGCATAAGAATGATACCTCATTTCAGATTTCAAAGAAATTATATCCAGGTTAATGTGCGTACAACTGTAATTTTTATGACCAACTACAACCTCTGCACTTTAGAATATATTCATTTTTTATCCATCAAAAGCAGTGGTGGGATTCAAATAATTTAACAATCAGTTCTCTGCTTTAATGATTTCTTCCAACAACCAGTTCTCCAAACTGCTCAGAAAGTTATCAACCGGTTCTCCTGAAGTGGTGCGAACTGGCTGAATCCCACCACTGATCAAAAGTGATACCACAGAACCATCTGGCAAGATATTTTAGGAGCCACTGCTTGTGAATTCCTCCCACAATGCAAATTTCCAAAGCCTAACCGTTGTTTATATATTTGAAACTATCTTTAAAGTCACAATTGTACATGGTTACATCTTTCTCTTTACTACAGTCTGCCCTTAGTCAACAAATTAAAAGGTATGTCTATAGCAAGCTAAAACTTATTAAATCATCACATTTTTGAAAAATACCACTTATAATGTGCTGATTTGGGGGGGGGGGCGGAATGGGGGCTAGGCTATAATTTTAGAAAGGAATGGAACCACAGAGTTTGAAAGATGATCATTTGTAGCATACCATGAAAGTGACACTTCCAGTCATAAGTTTCTAAAGAGATCAACTTTCCCATTCAAGTCATTGGCCCTAATTATTTGTGTTAAGGATCTTGTGGGGAAAGGTGACTTATTTCAACAACAGATCACTGGGTTAGGTGTCAAGTAACATTATGATTTGACAGTGGCAAAAAAGATTTCCAAACATAGAAAAGTCCAACTCTCCTTAGAGAGATAAAATGGTAAAGGTAAAGGTTCCCCCGCACATATGTGCTAATTGTTCCCGACTCTAGGGGGTGGTGCTCATCTCCATTTCAAAGCTGAAGAGTCAGCGCTGTCCAAAGGCCTCCATGGTCATGTGGCCAGCATGACTAAACGCCAAAGGCACACGGAATGCTGTTACCTTCCCACCAAAGGTGGTCCCTATTTTTCTACTTGCATTTTTTACGTGCTTTCAAACTGCTAGGTTGGCAGAAGCTGGGACAAGTAATGGGAGCTCACCCTGTTACACGGCACTAGGGATTCGAACTGCTGAACTGCCGACCTTTCGATCAACAAGCTCAGCATCTTAGCCACTGAGCCACCGTGTCCCCGTCCCTCAGAGAGAGATAGAAAGTTCTATTTCACTGACTGAGTTGAAGCAGAAGCTAGGCAATTGTCTCTCTGAGATTTTTTTACTTTGTATTCCTGCTCTGAGCAGTATTGGTCTTATTGATATCTTACAAATCTAAGGTTCGGCTATTGTACGATCTCTAGACTGTATCCATGGTTCTCACTTTATATATCATCTGATTAGATCATACTAAGAAATGATAAGCTCGAAGAGCAACCTATGCATCACTGGGGTCACTTCTCTGCAGTCTCAATGAACCTATATTTAATCAGAAGGACTGAACTGGAAATGCATTACCTTCTACATCAGAACACCGATAACAAACTGGGAACCCAGCTGTATACATCCTTGGAACATCTGAACTTGTAAAAATTTATATTCGTTTTAATTAAATGATTGCATTTCTATTTTACAGCTTTCCCAAATAAAAGAGATAAACCCCCTCTTTCTCTCTCTTTGTGTATGTGCGTGTGTGTCATAGATAGCACACATTGCCCTATTCTCCATTTTTCTGGCACTGAAAAACAGCTGCAGTGATTGGCTCAAAGTTTCCTCTGAGTTTGTGGCTAAAAGGACCTCTTATCCTCCTCTCCATTCAAAATGCACAGAACTAGCTGCTAAGAATCCAAACCAAAATTCCAAAAAGGTTATAGTCTAGAACAGGGGTGTCAAACTCGATTTCATTGAGGGCTGCATCAGGGTTGTATTTGACCTCAGGGGCCCATGGTGGGCGTGGCCAGCATGGGCGTGCCTGTGGTGGCCAGAGCGCTCTGCCAGGGGAAACGGGCTCCTGAGCTCCAGTTTAGGCTGCAACGGCCTCCTGCAACTCTCTGCCAGTAAAAACGGAGTCCTTGTGAGCTCCATTTTCAGCTGCAACCACTCAGTTTTTGCTGGCAGAGGCACTGCAAGCTGATCCTTTGCCGTTTCCAAGGCGGCTCCATGGGCCGGATCTAAGCACCCCGCGGGCCGGATCCGTCTCCCGAGCCTTGAGTTTGACACCCCTGGTCTAGAATATCAATTTGCTGGGAGGAGGGGGGGAATTGAGACTTCAATGTTATATATGTTGATGGCAGGAAGATTACTTGATGCCCCAAAATGGAAGCGCACTTTGGATGATTCACACAATGGATGAATAGCTGCAAAAAATTGATGGAGTTTGCAGAGATGGCCAAATTGACTGCTCTGATTAAAGGAAAAAACACAATTAACTTTGTTTCTACTTGGAAATCACCTCTGGACTTTATCCCTGAGGTGGAAAAAAAATGAAACTTTGGTTTTGGGTTTTGCCGATTAGATAGATTTGTTGTTATAGGCATGGCTATTTTCTATTATTATATAAAAGTAAAAAAGTTGAAGTTTGATGTTATTATCTTATTCTATTGCAACAAAAGGAGTCAGAAGTCAACGCCTTTTCTTTCTTTTTTTCCCCTTTGCCCTTCATTTTCCCTTCCCCTTTTCCCTCCCTTATTTTCCCATTATTTTCTTTTGAATTTTTGTACTTTATATTGTATTTGGATAAACTAATAAAAAAGAATTTAAATAGAATATCAGTTTGCTTTATAACGTGCTTACCTTCTGAATACAGGGAATTTGTGTTTACAGAGGAACGCTCAATCATGTGAGCTCTTAGGAGAAGCCTGAAATGTTTCCTCAAAATACCGCCTCATCCGCCTTTTGTGAGAATCTGCTGTAGCCCAATGCTACAGCAGATTCTGTCCGAAAATGGTCACAATAGCTCAACAGACTGCCAAAACTCCCCTCCTTTCACTGTTGTTACTCCAAAAACATTCCTTCCTTGTGTGTGCAGGAAACCGTGTATAGGCTGTTCTCAGACTCACCAGAGGTTTTTTTTTTTTAATCGGGAAGTTGTTTTGTTTTTTGAGCACAAGTAGAAGTGACAAGGTCATAAAATTAATTTGTCATTCACTTGGCTCGAGATGGAGACATGTCTTGTTTATACTTGAGTGGAGAAGGACTGACCAATGCAATCCTCAACCCTCAACCCTAACTCAATTTGGTATGTAAAATGCCAGATCACGCAAGGGTACAGAAAAAATGCATTTGCAGCATAATTCTTTTTGCTGGCCACTTACTCCCAACAAATTTTTTTAAAAAAAAAAATTCACAGCTTAAATAGCTGCATCTGCCAAATTTTGCAAGTCCAGTAGTTATGAAATAGCTTCCTTCCTCTGCCAGATTTATCATATTTCTCAAAAAATGCACATACAAAAAATGCATTCTTGGGGAAAATATAAGCATCAATGCTATAAGCAGAATATTTATTTATTAAAGTTGTAGCCTTATCTCGCTGAAGGTGACACCTATAGCTTATTCCAGATCAGCCTTGCCTTCACTGCTCATTCAGTATTTGTCTGTTCTGGCTGTTAGGGAGGATCCGAATGTGGAAATTTTTGCAGAAACACAACTCCATTGCCATAAACCAGGGGTCTCCAACTTTGGCCACTTGAAGCCTGGTGGACGTCAACTCCCAGAAAGCTGGCTGGGGAATTCTGGGAGTTGAAGTCCACCAGGCTTCAAGTGGCCAAGGTTGGAGACCCCTGCCATAAACAATATAAACCAACCAAAAGAACTTAGAAGGCAACCAGTTTTAAGTGCAACATCACTAATTAGTTTGAATGAAATATGCTTCATCTTTGGCCCATCTGCTTCCTTCTTAAATGTTTCAATCCATACCTCTCTGCAAATGGCAGTTACAGAAACCATGCCTTCATTTTACACGAATCTAGAGCAAGCTAGAATCCCTGTGCAAGATGGTCTCTCCAAAATAAAATTGGAATTGAAGGGTGACAGCCTCCACATGCATCTGACAGATCTCTTTCTGCAGCCTGTTTGAACAACACACAAGCCCTTCTTACACAAACAGGATTCATCACTAATCAGCCTAGCAAGCAAAAAAAAAAAAAAAGGCTATGGCAAAACCTCAAAAGTCAGTACATTGCGTGCATGCCATACGTGGATGTGTATGACTGGGTGTGAACTCACATGCCTGCAAATCAGCAGACTCTGAAACCCACAGCTGCGCAAACAGGGGCAGTCACCTAATTTCGGTCTCATTTTATGCCAGCCATGCTCTATTTTTTCCCCAAGTTGTACAATTTCAGCCTCGTGCAGCAAGGTGAAGCACTGTGTTATTCACGCTTCTTTTCAATACATTGTGTATTTTTTATGGTCTCATTTTTCAGTACTGCAGACCGATGCAAACATAGGCACTAATGAATTCCTAGTCATCAGGCAAAATCTCATCCTTTAGTTTGGGAGGAAAACTTTCAATTCTTCATCCCTCTTTGGGATACTCATAATTTTATAGAGCTTGCCTAATTTTTAGAATTGTCGGGCTAATTCTTGCTTCCTTGAAACCTTGTCAACTTTCCTCTGCCTCCATCCCTTCCCATCCCATCCCATTCCATGGATGGTTTGGCTAATCCACAAAAGGAGATCCGCTGAACATTATTTTATATTTTGGATTTGAAACTAGAGGCACAGCAATCTCACATTTTCCAACAGTTTCTTACATATAGGAGTTAAGAAACATAAAATGTAACCAGCTGATTTTGTCCCTGGTCACAATTGTATGTATCTGTCTTATGTTCACAATGTAGCTTTCATTATTGCAGGATGCATAACACAGGCACAAATTAACACCATGATAAATGCTAATTCTATAGGTAATCTCAACTTGGAGGTACCCAGAATGAACTATTGTCCAAACCCTTTCTAGAGGGCAGAACAGCATAATGAAAATGAAAATTGTGGTAATGTCTGAATCACTTAATCAGTAGCATAGACCACCGCATCTATTTCTGTTCACAAAGATGCAGGAAAACTAAAAAAAAACAAAACTTGGCATGCAGTACAGATGATCCTCGACTTATGATTGTTTATAGTCATAAATACGAACCAGTTGCCAAGCACCCAAATTTTGATCACATGACCATGGGGTTGCTGCAATGGTCATAAGTGTAAAAAAAATAATAAGTTACTTTTTTTGTAAATCTGAACGGCCACTAAATGAATTGTTGTAATTTTTTTTTCTTTCTCTTTCTTTCTTTCTTTCTTTCTTTCTTTCTTTCTTTCTTTCTTTCTCTTTCTTTCTTTCTTTCTTTCTTTCTTTTTCTTTCTTTCTTTCTTTCTCTCCCTCCCTCCCTCCTTTCCTTCCTTCTCTCTTTCTTTCCTTCTCTCTCTCTTTTTCTTTCCTCCTCCCTCCCTCACTTCCGCCCTCCCTCCCTCCCTTTTATTATTTTTACAAGTAACTCAAGATCATAATAAACATACCCGACATACTTTCCTCCTATTTTCCCAACAACAACAACAAGTCTCTGGGGTGGGGTGGGCTGAGAAAGCGTGACTGGCCCAAAGTCACCCAACTGGCTGTCAAGGCAGGACATCAATTCACAATCTCTCGCCTGGTGCCTTAATCACTAGACCAAGCTGGCAATGCTACTGTATTGGAAGGCAGGAAGTCACATGTTCACTAGAGAAGCTGGGTCTAAGAAGGAAGACAGCAAAGAAGGGAGCCAGGTACATCCACTTCAGTTGTGGTCGCTGAGTGCCAAAATTTTGTTCAGGGAACTGGCAGAGAACTGGGTAGCAAATGCTGTTGCTTGGTAGGAGAGAATGAATGGCGGGGTAAGAATGAATGGTGGAGCTTGCTGAGGCTGTTTGGGTGCCTGTAACCAAAAGGGGAGAGATTGAAGGGAGAGAGAAAGAATGTTGGGGGGAATTGGCTCAGGGCTAGGAGACATCAAGCCCGGAGTAGTCTGGATTGGGGTGGGTACTCATTTAATGACCCCTGATCACAGTTAATTACCACAATGGGAAGAGATGAGACTGTGGTTGCTAAGCAATGACGTCATGTAATATTTCGCTTTACAGCAGGGGTGAGGAACTATGACCTTTTATGACTTGCGGACTTCAACTCCCAGAATTCCTGAGCCAGTCAAGAATTCTGGGAATTGAAGTCCCCAAGTCATAAAGGGGCCATAGTTCCCGGCCTCTGCTTTACAGCATTGCTTAGGGGCGAAATTCCAATGGTGGTTGTAAGTCAAAAGGACTCCCTGTACAAAGTATCAGAAATTTTCTCCAAAGATAGTATCAGTACCAGTCAATAAAACTCGTCAGCATAAATGTCAGGAATTAAGGACAATTACCGATTGTGCAGCCAATTAAGTCGACAGCTATCAGTTAACATAATATTTTCTTTATCTTTCACTGGGATTTCCTATGCAAACAAAGTATCATTCTTTATTACAAGCCAGTGGACAAATTGCATTGCATCATGCGAAATTGACATTTTGAGGTACTTTTTATTTTAATTACAAACGGCACTCTTGAGAAAGAGAGAAATTAAAAAGGCTAAAGAAGAAGGGGGAGGGACAATAGGTTTGTTATATGTACAAAGATGGAAATATAGAAATTCCCACAATGAAGAAACAGACATTTTTAAAGGTAGGAAACAGATCTACGGTTTATTTGCTTATTTTTTTTTTTTGTCTTTATTATTATATTTATTTGATGCCCATCTCGCAGTTCACGTCAACCGGTGGGCAGTTCTATAGCATGTCACAGAACCTCAAGGGACACATCTATATCTTCACTATTAAATTATGAAAATGCATACATTCATTTTCTCTGTTAGAAAATAAATTGGACGTTAACCAAAAGAGTGCCTAGATTTGTAGCTGTAAATGTGGCCCCATTTTTTTATCTCCTCCTTTTGCACTGGAATGAAGGTTAACTAGAGGAAAAAAGAGCATATTGAAATTTTCTGCAAAAAAAAGCTAAGCAGGGATATGCTTGCTTCTAAATTAAGTATGACCTCACGTTCTGCATGACTGAAGCCACGGGCGTCTCTGCTTTGATCTAAGAAAACATCATCTTAGCAATCAGGTATTTTAAGTACTGTGTCTTGGGCTCTTGCAAAGCACGGCAAACTCAGGTGCAGTTTAAAGAAAGTGATTAGGCAACATCAAGGATAACCATTACTGTCTAGTATAATTTATATAAATAGATGAAGTCGCCATCGCATTGCAGACAGGATGCAGAAATAAATCCAGCAACTAAATGGAGGCTGCGCCCTTTTTTCCTTCCTGTATTTTAGATGCAATCAGGGTCAAACCCAGTTCCTTTCTTCGCCTTATCCCCAGGGGTGTCAAACTCGATTTCAGTGAGGGCCGCATCAGAGTTGTGTTTCACCTCGGGGGCCAGGGTGGGCGTGTCTATTTTGACATCACTCATATTGGGGGCGCCCGTGGAGGCCCAAGCGCTCTGCCAGCGAAAACGGGCTCCCGAGCTCTGTTTTCAGCTGCGATGGCTTCCTACAACCCTCTGCCAGTGAAAATGGAGCTTGGGAGGGCTGGACGCAGCCCTCACGAGCTCCATTTTCACTGGCACGGGCACCACAGGCCGGTCCTTTGCTGTTTCCAGGGTGGTCCCACAGGCCAGATCTAAACAACCCACAGGCCGGATCTGGCCCATGGGCCATGAGTTTGACACCTCTCCCTTATCCCATCTGAGCCTAACTGATCCTCCCTACCCTCAGAAAAAAGTCCCCTGCAATCCCATTTAAACTCAAGCACAGGAGCCTCCTGATCAGCTCATAGCACTGCCCAAGGGCAGACCTCACGGAGAAACTGCAACAGAGTGATAAGATAGGAAATCAATAAATGTAATAAATAAGAAATCCCAGGGATCCATCCCTCATCAGCCAGATGACCTCAATTGTCCCTCCCGAGACTTTCCCAGCTCTACCGTCCTTCTGAAAGGCCTATTTCATCTAAAAAACAAACTAACATCGGATACTCCAAGATTTCCTTGGTTTCCCCAAACTGATCAGCAAGTTGGGTGCCTGGGATTTCCTGCCTGGTAGCCCTCAATGTTCATAAACATCTTTGCTTTTCCTTCATTTGGGGTCCCTCTTTCTTATAAAGCAGGCACCCAACAATATTTGCAATAAACACTGTTCTCCTCAGTGTTGCTCACCTTCTGAAGGAATCCACAATAAAAGATTCAGAATTCCCAACTAGCTCATGGCTCATGAGAAGTCTGAGAGATTCACTTAATGAAGTCACCAGATTGGTAAAGAACTATCATTTACCCAAAAAGACCATTTTAATCAGCATAATCTGTTGCACACTGCAACTCACTAACAGTACTGCCATACTAAAATACCTTGCTTTTCAGGTTACTGCTGCATGTGATCTCTATACATTAAATCTAATGAGAACTAAATTTGTAAGCCAATCTCCTAGTTAACTTTCAGTCAAGTTTTAAGAGCTTTTTAAAAATTAACTTCTTTGTTCTATCCCATTAGGTAGTAAAGAAATGTATTTTCAGGTTGACATTTCACCTGTCAATTGGATTGGATTAACAATATGTTTCTGATATCAGATGAGTCTTAATCCCAGTTTGGCAACCACAATGCTAGTAAATTTTGCACATAAATTAAAGTCATAGTAGTCATTTAAAGTCATTTTTCTTACTTAAACTAAGAAAAATATGTGAGGAAAGGAAAGATTATACAACCAAATGCTTCTTTATACAATGTATTTGTATTACGCAATATTGTATTTCACTTGTATGCCTGTTTTTTTTTTTAATTTCCTGCTAAAAAATCTAAACAAACTTTTTTAAAAAGAAGGGAAAAACTATATCAAGGATGCTGTGAAAAGAGAATATTAGACCAAAACTAAACAAACCTTTCAAAAAAAGGAGGAAAAACTATATCAAGGATGCTATGAAAAGACAATATTAGTCCATGGTAGGCAAAAATTATGAGTCTGATAGCTTTTTGTCAACTAAGAAATGTTCTTAAAAGGGATAAGCTGTAGCACATGCACTGAATGCTTAAATAATGTAGGATTTCCAAAATGAATTATAAGAGCAAAAGGGAAGTTATGCAGATACAGGGTACATGTCAGTCAGATCGCAGGTGCCTGATCAATTAGCATTTATAAATTTTTTTTAAAAAAAAATCTGTTTGTTAAGACCTTCTGAGATTCCTAAACTCCCATACATGCAAAGCAGGGGTGTCAAACACGCATCGTCACGGCAGGGTCACATGACATATTGGGACTTTTTTCCCCTGTTCGCTAAACTGGGCATGGGCGTGGCCAGAGGTTTGACACCCCTGATCTAAAGGCTTCAGGCCCTCTCTCCCTCTTGCTGTGGAAAAGTAAAGATAACATAGCATCCTTGTAAACTGGTGGCTTCCTAATGTGCTAAACTTCAGTTCCCACAATCTGTAGCCAGCATACTGAAAGGGAATCAAGAAGCCAGCTTCTATCGGGACCCTGTATTATATCAACCTCCTATAACTGATACAACTCAAAGAGTCTTGATAGTACAGTGGTTTAGTGCACCCTGTCATTAACACAGCTGCCTGCAATTTCTGCTGGTTCGAATCTCTCCAAGGCTCAAGGTTGACTCAGCCTTCCATCCTTTCTAAGGTAGGTGAAATGAGGACCCAGTTTGTGGGGGCAATAAGCTGACTTTGTATAAAATATACAAAAGAATGAAGGCTATTGCTTAACGCATTGTAAGCCGCCCTGAGTCTCCGGAGAAGGGCAGCATATAAATCAAATTAAAAAAAAAAAAAAACTCACCAGAGCATTATGAGTGTCAGAAAAAATATATATATTTGGTAGCTTTTCAAGCAGATGAATACAGTCCTTAACACAGACCCTTAACATAAAGCATAGCACAGTTTAAGCATGTTGCACAACATGAAGCTTGTGGTTTGCCATGTTTTTGATAATATCTGTCATCAGGCCACACTTCGACTGTTCCCAGTTTTTAAAACAAACCAGATCACAGAACAATATAAGACTCCAGACATAAAGAGATTATTTCCAAGGACAGTCCAGAAAACAAGATGAGAGAGCAAAGAAGATACGAACAGTTCATAATTCAACACTTAATATACGAACTCTCCCAAGCTAGAATTCTTTTAGTTCTAAATGCAGTGTTGAAAGCCAAAGAGAAACAGTCCAACATATGCTTGGGATTCAGTAAGTTTGAACTAGGCTGACTTTACATGACATACAGTTTGCATTCCCAAACCTTGTTTGGTTTCCAACTTCTTAAAAGCCAAGAATGGCAAAATATCTTTTTGTAATAACTTAAAATAAAACATGTCTGTGTATACATGTGTTTTAAATGATGCCAAGATGCCAAGATTTTGAAAAAAGGCTACAGCTTTTTAGGAGGCTTAAGAAAGGATAGCCCCACCCCACTCCTACACATTTAGCTGTTTGAAGTATTCAACATTAATCCATCTGACTCAGGGATGGGTTCTAAATTTTTTTACTACCGGTTCTGTGGCCATGGATTATTTTGTGGGCATGGCTTGATGGTCATGTGACAATTCTTTAGGATTTAGCAGAGGTACTGGTCTACCAGGCTTTTAACTGCTTGCAGAGCTGTACCAGTCTACCCATTTGTTTTTGCAGGCACCGATCTACTCATTTGTTTTTGGAGGCAGTGTGGTCTACCACCACACTGCCTTTTAATACTGATCAGCTGTAGGGCGGCCCTTTGAAGCCCTGCGGCAACAGTTTAAACAGCTTTTTCCTTCTAGCCGATCAGTGGGACTCGGGAGGCAGCAATAGATTGGGGGTGGGGCCAAATAAAAGGTAAGAATAACGCTGGGGCCAGGGGGGCAGACCCGGTTCGGGGACGTCATATCATCACCGCTACCGGCTCGGCCGAACCGGGCCAAACCGGGAGGAACCCATCACTGATCTGACTATTTCATAAGTTTTTTTTTTTAATGGAACTGTAAAGAAGCACAGGCCATGCCTCCTGTCTTCACCACCCAACTGGCTTTAGGCCAGAAGTGAATTTTCATTCTGCTATAGCAACAAACAGCTAAAGGGCCAGAATCAGCCACTGTTAAATATAAGGGATATGATACTGAAAGGACATATATTCCATCCAAATCAGTGGTGGGTTTCTACCAGTTCGCCCTGGTCCAGGTGAACCAATAGTGGCAGTGGGAGGAGGCTCTGACCACCCACCAGGATGTCATCACAGATGCTCTATGCATGCACAGAAGCACCGCACACGAGCACTCACAGTTCCGAACCGGTAGCGAAGGTAAGTGGAACCCACTACTGATCCAAATGGATGAGTTCTAATTAGAATTCTGAGGGTGTTATGCCTAGAAAATGAGAACAATGTTAGCATAAGAGTGTGGAATTATGATTCTGCCTTAAGGTACTAGAGGGTAGGAGAAGGAATGATGGAACCTGGGGGTGGAGTTAAAAGAGGGATCAGCCTAGAATCCCTATGTAGCCACAAGTGAACTAAATCCAATCACCATTGAATTCTGTTGAACCTTATCGAACTCCAAGTTGGTGTTTGTTAGTTGAGAATATGTCTGTGCATAGGCGTGAGTAGCAATAAATAAGTTTAATTGGACCTTCATGTAGGGACCTGATCTTTCTGCTTGACACCATCTCCTAGTTAAGCAGAGTATCTCTGCACAGTCTTCCAAAGGGATCACTTCATTTATTCTGAAGCCTTTACAGTAGTCTTTCTAAGATTAAGGTGAAAAAGCTATTATACTGGATTTGATGGATCACTAAAAGGTAACGAACAATGATGGGAACTAAAAGCAAAGCAAACAAGAAGTAATTAACAAGGTAACACTTTAAACCATTTTGCCCCAAAATGTGTAATATATACATTACAAAGTATTGTC
Organism: Pantherophis guttatus; assembly: GCF_059756535.1. Classification (NCBI taxonomy): domain Eukaryota; kingdom Metazoa; phylum Chordata; class Lepidosauria; order Squamata; family Colubridae; genus Pantherophis; species Pantherophis guttatus. The sequence continues at coordinate 17,564,501 of NC_142068.1, forward strand.
CTCAATTCAAGGGTGAAATCTAAAATTTGTTACTACCGGTTCTGTGGGCGTGGCTTGTGGGGGGGTAATGTGACTGGGTGGGCATGGCCAATTTTTTTTTTTTTTTACTTTTAAAAGCATTTTTTCGGCCAAAGAGATTGTAGAAAAAATACTTTTAAAAATAAAAAAAACAGCCTCTGATGATCGCGCGGCTCAGCTGGGCATGGGGGGAGGGGAGCAGGAATTTTTGCTACCAGTTCTCCGAACCCTCCGCCACCATCGCTACTAGATTGGGCAATCCGGTCCGAACCGGGAGCATTTCACCCCTGCCTCAATTACTTAATCACTCTTTCCCAACCTCTTTGCCATAAAACAATTCAGTTATATAAAATGTTCTTAAATATGGTTCAGTATGGATGAATACACACCACAGAAGTTTTGCATGGAGTGTGGTTTCTTTATCTTAAAAAAGCTTCTGATTAAACCATTAGATATGAGTTCACAGCCTTAATCTGCATTATTCAGTGGTAAATCAAATCAAAGAACCAGAAAGATTACAATTACCACCACTAAAGCATATAGCTATATTTTTACAATGCATTATCATGGAAATCCAAGCAATGCCAACAGAATTTGTAAAACAAAGCAGCTCGTGTACACCACTCCTGATGTTGCAACACCAGAATTTTGTTTGAAAATAAGGAATATTTTTAATATTCCTTTATAAAAAGAAAACCAAAATGGAAATTTTGCCTTCAACAGAAAATCAAAAGAGCTTTCAGCAGATTTGAGCAATCTGACGAATCAAAATCAAGGCTCTATTAAAACATTTAGCCTTATAAAATGATATAATGCTGGACCCAAGACTATTACCAACACTTCAAAAGAAGCAAGAAAACAAAGATTATAGAAAGTAAGTTACTTTGTAACCATAGAGAAAGTAATAAATTTATCATTGTACTTATGAGTACTTTAAAGATTGGAAACCAATTTCATTATATCTTTTTTGCTTTTTGCTTTTCCTATTTTCCTTTTTCTTCTCTTTTTCCAATCAGAATAGAGCTGGAAGTGATCTTGGAGGTGGTCTTCTAGTCCCATTCTTTCTTCTACTTCTTTTTGTTGTTAGTTGTGAAGTCATGTCCGATCCATCGCGACCCCATGGACAATGTTCCTCCAAGTCTTCCTGTCCTCTACCATCCTCTGGAGTCCATTTAAGCTCAGGCCTTCTGCTTCAGTGACTCCATCCAGCCACCTCGTTCTCTGCTGTCCCCTTCTTCTTTTGCCCTCAATCTTTCCCAGCATTAGGCTCTTCTCCAGTGAGTCCTTCCTTCTCATTAGGTGGCCAAAGTATTTGAGTTTCATCTTCAGGATCTGGCCTTCTAAAGAGCAGTCAGGGTTCATCTCCTCTAGGACTGACTGGTTTGATTGTCTTGCAGTCCCAAGGGACTCGCAGGAGTCTTCTCCAGCACCATAGTTCAAAGGCCTCAATTCTTCGGCGCTCAGCCTTTCTTATGGTCTAACTTTCACGGCCATACATTGCAACTGGGAAAACCATAGTCTGGACTATACGTGCTTTTGTTGGCAGGGTGATGTCTCTGCTTTTTAGTATACTGTCTAGATTTGCCATAGCTTTCCTCCCCAGGAGCAAGCATCTTTTAATTTCTTAGTGTTCTCTTTTATTTCTTTTCTTTTTCTCACTTTATATTAGTTTGTATTAGCTTTATCTTCAAGAAAAAAATATTTAATCAAAATTCTACGCAAAAAAAGAAGACAACAAATTGTGACAGTGGCACAGAAAATTCAACCATAGGAAAGCAGAATAATTCAGTTTAAATAAAACATTGTATTAAGAATTAATTAGAAGCTGTCCAAGAAAAATATAAAGCATTTAAGAGTCCTAATGAGGAAGAAGCCATGGAATATTAGAATCCTTTGTGGGAAAATGATAAAGAATACAGCAGTTCAATGTAGTTAGGAAATAATTTTATGAAAAGCAAATGAAAGGAATAGTGATCACAACAGAAATCTTTCAAATATGAACCCAAAAGTTAGGTAGGTGAAATGAGGACCCAGTTTGTGGGGGCAATAAGCTGACTTTGTATAAAACATACAAAAGAATGAAGGCTATTGCTTAACGCATTGTAAGCCGCCCTGAGTCTCCGGAGAAGGGCGGCATATAAATCAAATTAAAAAAAATAAAATAAAAAATGGAGGCTATCTACTTAAGATAATTACATGTTGCAAGGAATTAAAAAAACAGGCCAGTTTCACTGAATTGTCTAAATTCAGTTTCAGTGAAACTGGTATGCTTACCAACTGCAATATGATGCTCTTGTTTTACCGAAGTGATTGCACCTTGCATTTGAATGCTAACCTGAAAGTAGAACTCAGAAGCCTAATTCCTACATAATATTAAATGACTGTTTATTCCAAACAACAATTTACCATTTAAATGTTAAGTCTAGCATTTTCTGTAAATTGAGCCATTTTATTGAGAGTGCATTTCACCTCTATTTTATTTTATTGAGCAGGGTTATTTTCTAGCAAGTGTGTTTGAAGTGTGTGTGTGTGTGTGTGTGTGTGTGTGTGTGTGTGTGTGTGTTAATGCCAAGAACGTTCAATACTAATTTTCCCTTCTAGTATTTCAAACACATTCTCAATGTCAATTTGTCAACAGAAAGGACCACATTGATAAATTAAAAATCATTGCAGACTGTAATGATGACTTGGTGTGTCCATCATCTGTTCTGCAGCCAGTATAGTGGTGGCAAAGTTGTAGCTGTCTGTCTGTCTGTGAGTAACTTTTGAGCCCTCCAATGGAATGGAAAATGTACAAGACATTCACTCAACAACCAAAACATTTGATATTTCGACAGCAACATGCAATGATACTGAAATCATTTGCCCATTTGAAAAGCGGAACATATTCCATCTTAAGCTAGTTTTTCAAAGGCAGTTCAGGAGCATGTGAGAAATTGAGTATCTGTCTACCTAACCAGTATGGATTATTATTACACCAACAGAATAAATATACTTTGTGCTTTTTCTCATCTTCTTTAAGAATAGCAAGCATGCAGACATAGGTCATCTGGTACATATTATACCCTTGCACTTCCAAAGAGCTTCTGACAAATTTCCACATCAAAGATTTCCAGATAATCATATCCCATGACTTTTAATACTGCAAGGAATATAAATCTTTCCATTCTCCACCATTCAATTAAAACTGAAGAAGTTCTTGGATGAGAAGTGAAACAAACGTCTTCAAGGAAAAAATAAAGTAAGTCCAGTTGTCTTTTGAAAAACCACTTTTGGGACAACCGTGACTTGGATAACTGAGAATCTCCATGGACAAATTACATTTAATATGTTTACAGTTGAGCCAAAAAAACCCCAAAACCCTTACTCCATAAATGTCACTCATGGGATCTTGATTTATTTCTGAATACCCAGAAATCATTTTGTGACTTTAGGGTAATAACCCAATGTTATGTCAACCCGCTTGGTACAAACCATGAAAAAATAGAAACAAAGATAGGAAGGACTGAAAATAAAATGATCCGCCTGTTGAAGCTTTGATATAAATTTGAAATGCTTCAATCGTAACTAATGCATGACATACTTGTTCCTATCACCACATCTCAAAGTATACCATATAGTAGGACTGGTAAGTATCTAAAAAAGAGGCAATGAGAAAGATGAAGAGATATGATTGCCTTCCTTGTGATGGAAAGATAACATCCTTAGGCCTTTTTGCTTTAAAAGCAACAACTTCGCAATTAACAACAACAACAAAAAGGATGTGTGTGTGTGTGTGTTTCAGTGTGAAATCTCTTTTCCTCATTCTAATTAACTGCAATGGAATCAAATAGGATTTTACATAACTTAGAGCAGGGTTCCCCCAACCCCCAGTCCTGGACTGGCACTGGGCCATGTCATGCCAGAAACTGGGCTGCGCAAACAAGCAAAGCCCCATCCGCGGCACACGAAACTATGCCCCCTCCGGTCCACAGAAAAACCTCTCTTCACGGAACCAGTCCATGGTACACAAAAGGTTGCAGCGGGATGGGCAATGACTTAGAGAACTCTAAATACTGAAGTTAGATAAAGAACATAGAGAAATAGCTATTCTCCTCACACAGCAGTATGATGACTGCTAATCACAAAATGCTGGTCCATATAAAACCTTGGTTTGATCTACCTAGGCATCTACATTCATTTACTTACTGTTTTCAGGCTACACAGACTTAATGCCTATAGAACAGGGATGTCCAACTAAAGGCCCGTGGGCTGTATCTGGCCCGCAGGGTGTGGGGCCGCCCAGGAAACAGCGAAGGATCGGCCCACAGTGACTCTGCTAGTAAAATCGGAAGTCGGGAGGGCTGTGAGCGGCCTTCCCAACCTCTGTTTTTGGCTGCAATGGCCTCCTGCAGCCCTCCGCCAGCAAAAACAGAGCTCGGGAGCGCTTGGGCCACCACAGGCGCCCCCAATAAGAGCTGGTCATGCCCACCCTGGCCCCACCCACCCCCTGCCTCCTGAGGTGAAATACAACCCTGATGCAGTCCTCAATGAAATCGAGTTATAGAACTTTAGCACTATTTACCAGCTACTTTGCAAAGCATCAATAAATATTGATTTGTTTGCATTGTATAACTCCATTAATATTCACCAGAGAGATGGCATGACATTTCAAAACTGGGGAAAGAAATCAAAGAAGAAAGGAAGAACTTTGAGGATGTGATTCTGATTTTTTTTTTTTTAATGAAGCAAACTACTTTAGAAGTTTAATAAAATGCAGTTTCCAAATGAGGATAGAAAAATTAAATATGCTATTTTAATAGCTCTGTTCCTTTAGGATTACGCGCACACCGTGCACACACGCACACACGCACACACGCACACACACGCACACACACATAGAAAGCTTGTGATGTTTCATGTGACTTGGTTCCTTCCGCACCTCACTAATTCCATTCAGAGAAAAACAGCAGGAGGTTCTTTCTCAACTCAACCAAAAGTTGCATTCGTTATTGCAATTAGCAAGGATGTGAGAAATGTTGTTACAACAGTAGGCTAGCTGAAGAGGTTTGCTGTGGAATCAGCAATTTCTGGTCAAAACAGATTATTAATATTTTTTTGACAGAAATAACAGGACAAGTTCAAGCCGCATTCTATAACAAGCTAATTTAATCACCTAGGACAGTGATGGCTAACCTTTTTGCCATCGTGTGCCAGGAGCGGGGGGGAGAAGGGGGGTCGTGCGCATGCATGCCCACATCCATAATTCTATGTGCCGCACCCCCGCGCATGTGACCCCCCCGCTCCTTCCCCCCCCCGCTCCTTCCCCCTCCGCTCCTGGCACGTGATGGTACAGTGGGCCCGGTAGGCCCGTTTTTTTCTTTCCCCAGGCTCCTAGAAAGGCTCTGGAAGTTGCGGAGAACAAAAACAGTCCTTCCAGTCCCACTGGAAGTTGGCAAACAAGCCGTTTCTGGCCTCCGGGGGGGAGGCCGTTTTCACCCTCCCCAGGCTCCTAGAAAGGTTCTGGAGCCTGGGGAGAGCAAAAAAAAAGGCCTCCCCCCCCGAGACCTTCCAGAGGCAGGAAACAGCCTGTTTCCCTATTTCTGGTGGGCCCAGAAGGCCCAAAAATCAGCTGGCGCCGGAGCTGAGCACGCGTGCCCACCGATATGGATATGTGTGCCACCTGTGGCACGCGTGCCATAGGTTCGCCATCACGGACCTAGGACAACTGCACCAATTTTACATTATATGACCCATAGCCCACCCATTTGAAATTAACAGCCACATGGTCCAAGTCAACTCGAGTGGGCACAGAGAAGACATTGTTTGGTGACAAAATCAAGGTGGATTTCATGAGGTGTGCTTTCAGATCTAGGTTCCAGATTTTCCAAGCTGTATCTTTCTCTAATTTGATGGAAAAGAATCCATCCTGGAATCAGCAGCTCCTGAGGATGGGGTCTTCTGTATATAGCAATAGTTATAAGACTTACCACTTCATAGTGCTTTACATCCCACTCTAAGCAGTTTACAGAGCCAGCATATTGTCCCCAATAATCTGGGTCCTCATTTTACCGACCTCAGAAGGATGAAAGGCTGAGTCAACCTTGAGCTGGTGACAATTGAACTCCTGGCAGTGAGCCGAATTCACCTGCAATACTGCATTCTAACCACTGTGCCACCACGGCTCCTGTATTTATAATGCATGAGTTTATTCAGACATATTCCTATGTTGCCTCTTCTTTGCAACTCTAATGTAGAAGTTGTTCAGTTGACTTAGGGGAAAAGATGGCAACTCTAAGGGAAGGTCTCTTTCCAATAGCTAAAAACAATAGGATACTTAATTCCTGTTGTGCCATGTTCACACTTGAAAGGCATCTGCAGTCATCAGCTTCTTAAATTGGAGGGCACAACTGGGTGATCAAAGCCCTGTCTCATTTTAATATTCCAAATGCATATAAAAAAAGGCAGGTCTTCCATCACACAGTTATAGCCGCCATCTTGAAGCCAAGTGACAGTTGCTACAGGCACCCCACCATGGTTCTAACTAATGTTCACTAGGAATTATGAAAATTGTACACCAAACATATCCTATGAGCATTACTTCTGAGGCAATTTTATTACAATACAATAAAGCAAAACTTGAATAACCGGTCAAGACATCTTGAAAGTATACACTATTTCCATTGAAGTATTATTTCCATTCTGTCTATCTTATACATAGATGTTTCAAGAAAGGAAGGAAAACCGGAGGGACCAGAATCTACCACAGGCAGAACTTTGATATAAAATTCCCTTTCAGTTCTCCAGAATTTGTTATCAATTGTTCCTAGTCCCTTCTGTGAGACAGTAATAAACTTTAAATGCCATAAGGTTAGTTCACAGACAGACAAACAACTTAGAACATAGAATCTTTCTTCAGAGTTCTCCCATTTCAGTCAAAGCCAGCACCATGCTATTGTTCCATATAATATTTATAATAAATATTATCCTTATAATACACCGGCTTTACATAAGTGTTGCCAACACATTGTAGAATAAACAGTAATTTATATAGTTATATTATCATATTAAGATATTAAAACAGCTTAAAGGGATTATTCACAATTTTGAAAGCAAAATGCAAAGATATGTCTTGAGACACATCCAACTTCTATGGTTAGAAGTTGAGAGGAACCCTTATCAATTTTAATTTGGATGGAAAAGCAGTTTTAAATATTAAGAAATGGTCAGCTGCCTATCTTGTAGATCTGAATAACAGGGTAGGGTTCCTGTTAGGAAATGAAATGTTCCCCCAGGCAGGTCTATGGAGATTCTCAGTCATCCAGCTCATGGTTGTCCCAAAGGTGCTTTTTCAAAAGGCAACTGGACTTCCTTTGTTTTTTTTTTCCTTGAAGAAGTTTCGCGTCTCATCCAAAAAGCTTCTTCAGTTCTGACTGAACTTCAGTCAGAACTGAAGAAGCTTCTTGGATGAGAAGTGAAATGTCTTCAGGGAAAAAGAAAGTTCTCCCAGATAACAATGCTATAAAACAGCGATGGCTAACCTTTTTGCTGTCATGTGCCAAAAGCGGGGGGAGCGGGGAGGGTCACTTCTGCGCGTGCCCACACCCATAATTCATTGCACCCTGCCCCCCGTGCATGCATGCGTGACCCCCCCACCCCCACCCCACTTTTGGCACACAATAGCACAGTGGGCCCGGTAGGCCCGTTTTTCGCTCTCCCCAGGCTCCAGAGGCTTTCTAGGAGCCTGGGGAGGGTAAAAATGGCCTTCCCCACCTCTCCGGAAGCCAAAAACGGTCTGTTTGCCGACTTCAGTGGGACCACAGATGGCACACATGCCATAGGTTCGCCATCATGGCTCTAAAAGAATGAATATTTTAAAACACCTTTATTTTAGTGTTTAACTACCATCCAGGATATTGGAGAGATATGATCATTATGATAGCACTGTTCTACATTGAGTTACCTACTGCACTTTATATACCAACTGAAACTTTCAGTTGGTATGGTATATAATACAAAAGCAATATATCCAATGGAGTTGGCATTATTCCACAGCTCACTCTGAAATGCCAGTCTGAAGAGAAAAGTCTAACAGATCAGGAAAGGTTCAGGTCAATAGGTGTCTAGTGGAAGAGAAGTTTCCAAACTATAAATATTAACATTTAGTCATTAAGTGAACAGCATGAAATATTATTCCTTGAACAACTTCCCCTGCCTCTCAAATGCTCTCCAACTTGCCTAAACCAGGAGAAGCAAGAAGTTCTGACTTTCCATGGTGGAAACAATAAAGCATTCTGGGAGATGAATGTGAACCTTCATTGTTTGCCTTCACTACCTTTTTCTCTTGATCCAGAGACATTCAAAGAACAGAGGGATGAAAAAGAGGAAAAATGAAAAAGAGGAAAAAATAGGGTGCTTTAAATCAGGGGTCTCCAATCTTGGCAATTTTAAGACTTGTGGACTTCAACTCCAGGAGTTCCTCAGCCAGCAAAGCTCTGGGAGTTGAAGTCCACAAGTCTTAAAGTTGCCAAGATTGGAGACCCCTGCTTTAAATGCTTCTAGGACTTCTGCATGTATGCAACCCCTTCTTCCTTCCAGAGGCTTTAACTTTTTAAAAAAAATTCTATTTGCTATGCAGTTGCAAATGGTTAAACTTCCCTGTGTTTACATACATAATAGCACTGGAGACTCCTGCTGATTGAATTGTTACTTCCAGCAATAAAATGCAATACTTTTACATTGTGCTAATTAATATACCTAGAACAAGGAGCTCCCATCTAGCTCAGGGTCTCCAACTTTGGCAACGTTAAGCCTGAAGGACTTCAATTCCAAGAATTCTGGGAGTCGAAGTCCTCCAGGCTTAAAGTTGCCAAGATTGGAGACCCGTGATCTAGTTGGAAGCCTCATAGCAAAAGAGCATCAGAGAACTCTATTTCATTGCCTGAGTTTCAATTTTACCTTTGTTGCCACCTTCACTTGGTTCTTCCTTCCTCAGTTTTCAAAACTGAAAACTGAATCAAGAAGATTCTTTGGGCTGCGTTTTCAAGGTGAACAACTTTTTTTCTCTAAAATCATGTGACTTTGAGAATCTTGCAAATGTGCCCAAGGAAGACCTGACAAGACAGATAAATAGATTGAACGGCCAGCTCTGATAGGTGCTGTAAAAACAATAAACTTGGCTTGGGTCAGAAGAATTGTGCAATTGCCCACAAGCTAGAGAAAATTAAACCATAACACAGGAATTTTTTTTTTTTCAGAATTAAAGCCACAGCAGGCCAGATATCTTTTTCAGGAGGAAACCCTACTGAATTGGGCTGTTTGTCAGAAAAGAACTATACCTTCTCCATATCCAGATGGGAGAAAAGTTAGAAAGTTCAGAAAAGAACAGTTGGCTGTGGAGAAGAAGCCATTTGGGAACTGGGAAGAGTTGTTGGTTGTTGGCTGAAGCAGAGAAAAAAATCTAGCTCAGCTCTGAATCGGAAACTTGTTTTCATCAACATCTCCCAGTGGGAGAAAGAGCAGTACGACCACAATCTAGCAAACCATGTGGCAAATATATCAAGACAGTCTTTCTCAATTTGGGGGCCATCCAGAGTGTGCGCACCCCTGACCCCTCAGTAGTCCATGCCGAAGGACTCTGGAAGTTCAAGTCCAGCCATTTGAAAGGCAACATAATGGAAAAAAATCTGTCTTTTGTTAAGAGTTCTCTGAATTCTTAGTTGCTAGTATAACAATTTTAAACACATTAACATTATTTTTTTTCCACAAGATTACGCTCTCTAAAAACTAGTCTCTTAAGGCCCAGACATCAGGTTTTCCACTGGAATTCCAGACAGAAGAGTAAAAACACATCAGGGTTTCCTTTTCAGTTCAGACAAAGCCCTGAGTTTTTTAATCCATAGTTAGTTTAGCAGTTCCCACTGGCGAGGAGAGCCAAGTAGAGGCAAACAGGTTTGATGCATTAATTGGCGAGTTCTGAATTTTCTACAATTCTGGCCTGCTGTTGTGAGTAAACAAAGCCAAAGAATTTAAACACTTCCCCCCACTCTTTAATACATACCACTTGTTTCAGTTGGACTCTAACTATATCCAAGAAAAAGCTTCTTAAGTCCTGATCTTGAATTCACATACACCCTCTGGAAATAATTTCTCTGGCACCCACAAGTTCTGCTGATGTTAAAAGGGGGTTTATGGAAAATTACTTTAAAAATTTTCAGCCACTGATCTCAACCTAGCCAAGCAAAAGCAGCAAGACAAGAATGGACCAACTCGGGTTTTCAAGCCAGCTGCCTCAGGCCCAGTTGAAGTCCCTTAATTAACTGCGTTTAAAAAAAAAAGATGACATCACAAAACAGGTAATAGCAATGATTTAAGGGTGACTTGAAGCTGGATCCACAGCTGCAAAGCAGCCGTTCTTGTGATATTCAGTGACTTCACACCTCCTTGGGTTATTCTTCTGAACCCTGTTACTGCAAGGTTGAAGTATCACAGATGTTCCCTTTGCTTCTATCACCCACGTGGTTTTCTCTTTGTCTAGAGAGGTTGCATAACTAAAATAAACAGATTTGTTTCCTGTCTGCTGCTGCCAAGCAATTTAACAGACTCTAAGAACTTGCTGAGATCATTCTGGGAAGGAAGAAGTGAAACCCCAAAGAGAGAGAGAGAGAGAGAGAGAGAGAGAGAGAGAGAGAGAGAGAGAGAGAGAGAGAGAGAGAGAGAGAGAGAGAGAAACCATCTGACTGTCAGTAGACTATCTCCAAGGGCCAATTTCAACAAAAGTCGGAAATCAGGTTGACCAGTTTGTTTTGTTCCTCTCCTTTTCAAAAACATTGCCTTATCGGGAAGGCAAGGGGAAATCAAAAAAGTCAAGATGGCCGACACAATGTGATAAACCACCCGATTCTTTTGTGTGTGTGTGTGTGTTATATGCGTAATGCATCCTGGTAGTCCTTGACTTAAGACCACAATTGAGCCCAAAATTTCTGTAGCTAAGCAAGGCAGTTGTTAGGTTAGTTTTGCTCCATTTTACAACCTTTCTTGCCACCGTCCTTAAGTGAACCGCTGCAGTTGTTAAGTTAGTAACATGGTTGTTCAGTGAATCTGGCTTTCCCGTTGATTTAATGTTGTCTGGAGGTCATGAAAAAGAGAGATTTCGAAGTATTTCTAGCAGGACTACCAGATTCTGTAACAGTTTTGTTCCCTAGAGGCCATCCATCTGATAAACTAGCAAGATTTGTTTTTCTCGCCATGGACATGTAAACATCCAAACTAAATTGTGTTGTTTCTCTGTGTCATATAATACACGTGGGTACATATGCATAATTTTGTAATTATTTATTTATTTTGTTATGTTTTTGTAGTATATATTGGAGGTGCTGACCCTTTGAGAGCTGTATGCAATGAAGTTTCGTTTTAATATATGCCGATTGGTGTACATTCAAAGTGCCCAAGTTATTCTTTCTTTTCTTTTCTTTCTTTCTTTCTTTCTTTCTTTCTTTCTTTCTTTCTCTCTTTCTTTCTTTCTTTCTTTCTTTCTCTTTCTTTCTTTCTTCTTTTCTATCATCTCTATCTATCTATCATCTATCATCTATCTATCTATCTATCTATCTATCTATCTATCTATCTATCATCTCTGTCTGTCTATATATCATCTATCATCTCTATCTATCTAACATATCTACCTACCTACCTATCATCTATCTACCCACCCACCCACCCATCCATCCATCCATCTATCTATCTATCTGTCTGTCTATATATCATCTATCATCTCTATCTATCTATCATATCTACCTACCTACCTACCTACCATCCATCCATCCATCCATCCATCCATCCATCCATCCATCCATCCATCTATCTATCTATCTATCTATCTATCTATCATCTGTCTGTCTATATATCATCTATCTATCTATCATATCTACCTCCCTACCTATTTATCTACCTACCCACCCACCCACCCCTATCTATCTATCTATCTATCTATCTATCTATCTATCTATCTATCTATCTATCATATGGCCCCTGAATACTGCAACCATCATAAATACATACCAGTTACCAAGTGCCTGAATTTTGATCACATGACTGTGGGGATACTGCAATGATTGTAAATGTGAACAAAGTCACTTTTTTCAGTGTTGTTGCAACTTTGAACAGTCACCAAATGAATGGTTATACGACGAAGACTAGCTTATTTAAAAAAATGGAACTGTGTGTTGTCAAGGGCCCCATCCTGATTTTTTTTTCCCAGCTGCTCTGTGGTCACCTCTGGGGAAAGCCTTAAGCTCATTTACATACAGATGAGTCACTATACACGTAGTCCTTGACCTACGACCACAATAGAGCCCAAAATTTCTGTTGCTAAGTGAGACATTTGTTAAGTGAGTTTTGTCCCATTTTACGACCTTTCTTGCCACAGTTGTTCAATGAATCGCTGCACTTGTTAAGTTAATAACACAGTTGTTACGTGAATCTGGTTTCCCCCTTGACTTTGCATGTCAGAAGGTCGCAGAAGCAGATTCCATGATCCCAAGGCAAGGCAATCGTCATAAATACGAATCAGTTGCCAAACGTCTGAATTTTGATCACATAACCGTAGGGATGCTGCAAACAGTTTTAAGTGTGAAAAATGGTCATGTCACTTTTTTTCAGTGCCACTGTAAATTTTGAATGGTCACTCAAAGAACTGTTGTAAGTTGAGGACTTCCTGAATGGAGTGACTCATGTACAAAGCTTTCAGAAATTAATTAAGCAAAGACTACATATCAGAGCCTGGCTGTGGATGTTTGCAGTTGATTATTACAATTATCATTCCGAAACTGACTCTCTCTGCAGAAAGTAAAATGAAAAAAATCTCTTGAAATAACAGTTCGTGCTACATAAATCAGTCTTAGGCCAGGAAAAAAAAGATATTGTACATTCTTTCAAGATCAGCCCTAAATGAAGTAGGTATTCACATCTGCAGCATTTTTAGCATTCTTTCTCAAGTTGTGCGATCTGCCGATCTTTTTGCAGCTTCGTTCCACAACATTTTAAACTCGGAATGACAAGCGCACAAAGTAACAAATGCTCCATTCACATGACACAGCAGACATTATCAATAAACCACACCACATCGTTATATTGTAGAAAGTTAGCACCCACCCATCTCCTAAAACCGCGAGGGGGAACCTATGGCACGCGTGCCACAGGTGGCACACGTAGCTATATCAGTTGGTACGTGAGCTCAGCTCCAGCGTGCAGGTGCGCACAGGCCAGCTGAAGTAGAGAAAAGGCTGTTTCCTGCCTTCGGAGGGCCTGGGGGTGGGGGAGTGGGGAAGGCCCGTTTTTCTTTCTCACCTGGCTCGAGGGCCTCTCTAGGAGTCTGGGGATCTCCGGGGGGGAGGAGGCCATCTTTGCCCTCCCCAGACTCCTAGAGAAGCCCTGGAGGCTGGGAACAGCAAGAAATGGGTCCTACCGTAAGTTGTTAAATGGGCAATTTTCAGCCTCCAGAGGACCTCCAGGGAGGTGGGTAAGGCCATTTTCGCCCTCCCCAGACTCCTAGAGAGGCCGTGGAGCCAGATGAGAAAGAAAAACGGGCCTACCGGGCCATCATGTGCTAGGAGCAGGGCAAGGGGGGTCACACGCATGCATGGGGGCGTGGCGCATAGAATTATGGGTGTGGGTACGCACGCCCACCCTCCTGGCACGCAATGGCAAAAAGGTTACCCATCACTGTCCTAGAAGAATGAAATATTAAAAAAGCAGAATATTATATTTCCCTGGATGAGAAATGGAAAAACATGGGGGTTTTTTTAGATGGAGAAAGCAGCTTCCCCTTTTCTTAATAGCCCTCAGCAGATGTCAGCACTTAAGAGGTAAAGAGAAAGATAGCTCTATTCATAAGCAAATACCTTCACTCAAGGTCCAACACAGGAAAAAGCCATAATAGGAATTGCCTATTATGCCTTTCAGAACACAATCCCCTTCATTGCATCATCTCAGTTGCACCACCCCCAGCAAACTTCAACCAAATGTGGGAGCTCAGATAACCTATAGTGCCAGCTATGACCCCTACATAACTCCTACAACAGCCAATAGAATACATGCTCTTGCACAGGAACAGGAAGTTCAAGTGCAAAGCCTAAGAGAAGGTATGAAAAACCTCCACTCTCAACTCCATGTGGTCACCTGCACCAGAACCCATTGTTAAACCATCTTTCCAATCAGCCTCCAGCCTCCATTTTGTCTCCAGTGCCTTTCTCCCAGCTTCAAACTGAACCAGATGGATATTTCTTCCCACAATGTCATGGCTTGGTTCACACCAATGCTAAACCCATGGTCAACTTTTCACAAGCACAAATTTCTAGTAACGTTTAATCATGCTGTGCAAACCTAGTCCCTTTGTCCTGTATCCTGATGCACATTTCACTTTTCTCTAATGATAAATACATACAGGCATGCATGGATATGTTCACAATCACTCCCACTTTTTGATAAAGGGCACTGTTGCTTTAACAGCTCCTGTGAATGAAACAAATTAAAAACACAAATTGCTTCTTAAGTGCGGGATATATGTAGGCCCATCTTGCCAGCTTCACGAACAAAGGCGTTTTATATTAAATTTGTTTTGGCTGCTGAATGAACAGTTGAGCAAACACTCTTGGCTTGGTTCGCACATCATGCTAAGCCATTGCCTCTGGTTCACAAACTATAGTTGCTTGAGGTCTCCCAATACATTATGAAAAGCAAACAAAACTCAATGTATGATATAGGAGCCAGGTTCATGTCATTTACAGTAGTAGTATATTCAATTGAAAAACAAAACAGTAGAGATTACAAAAATAAACATATCACAGACGAAACAATGCATGTCTTCAAGAAGTATTCTTGCTAATTGGCAAGTGGGGAAAAAAGTCATCCAGCATCTCTACATTGGTGTTGACACTGAGAAAGCCAATGTCTTGAGTTCCTTAACCAGTTGTAGAGGAGCCTCTCTTTACTTTTACTGCATCTGTATCCAGTTTGGATAACTCTGGGCAGTTTTTCTTCACTACACACCAAGTTATCCAGTATAGAGATAACTATATATTGGGGTTGCTACTATATATATAGGAGTGATAGCTCCTATATCTTTTAGTATTTTATACATTCAATTTTAAATTGGTTTTAAAAGTTTGGGGTTTTAAATTTGTCGGGGCCAAAATTATTTAATTTGATTTTATTCTACTTTTAAATTTTGTATGTATGTGTTTTTATTGTTTGGCTGTGCACCGCCCTGAGTCCTTCAGGAGTAGGGCGGTATAGAAATCAAATCAAATCAAATCAAATCAAATCAATCAATCAATCAATCAATCAATCAATCAATCAATCAATAGCTGTATATGGGTGTTAAAAGATAGCAGTATTCCAGTATTTGAGAGGCTGCCACAAAGAGGGGGTCAACTTATGTTCCAAGGCACCAGAAGGCAAGACAAGAAACAGTGAATGGAAACTAATCAAGGAGAGAAGCAACCTGGAATTAAGGAGAAACTTCCTAACAGTGAGGACAATTAACCAGTGGAACAGGTATGCAAGTCTTGGTCTTTTCCCGTGTAAGATTGAGAGTATCTTGGCGACGTTTCGACGAGGTCCCACTCGTCATCTTCGGGCTGGTGTCTTCGGCTTTGTGCATGTGCGAACAAAGCGTGATCCGATCACGCTTTGCTCGCACATGCACAAAGCCGAAGACACCAGCCCGAAGATGACGAGTGGGACCTCGTCGAAACAGGTCCTCATGCTAATGACCACCATAGATCCCCATAGTCATATGTTCAAAATTTGGGATATTTGGCAGCAAGCGTGCATTTATGATGGTTGCAGAGTCTCGGGGTCACCATTTGCTACCTTCCCAGCTGGTTTCTGACAAGTAAAGTCAATGGGGAAGTCAGATTCACTTAATGACTGCACGATTCCTTTAACAACTGTAGTGATTGACTTACCTAATGTAGCAAATATGCCACTTAACGACCATTTTGCTTTGCAATGGAAATTCTGGTCCTAATTTTGGTTGTAAATCAAGGATTACATGTACCGTATTTTTTGGAGTATAAAACACACTCCCCCCCCCAAAAAAGTGGGTGGAAATGTCTGTGTGTCTTATACAGTGAATGCTGCTGAAGCCCTGCCCACCCACTGGCGCCCACCCTTGGCCTCTGCCTTCCAGCAATTTGCCTCCTTACAGCAAACAGCGTGGTCAGCTTCAGCACAGCCTGATTTAGCATGAGCAGCTGATTGGTGGTTGGATCTGCCTCTTATCAGCTGTTCCAGGCTGCGGAGATCGCTGCCACCCATTGGTGCCATCGCCGCCCATCACCGCTGCCACCTATCGCTGCCTCCGCATGCCCCATTTTTGGCCTCCACGCATCCCGTTTTCAGCCTCCCCTCACCCCATTTTCGGCCCGTTCCAGGTGGCGGGGATAGGCCACCTGGAACGGGCCAAAAATGGGACATGCGGAAGCCAAAATGGGACGCGCGGAGGCCAAAAATGGAATGCATAGAGGCCAAAATGGGAGGCACTGAGGCCGAAAATGGGGCACGCAGAGGCGGCGATAGGTGGCAGTGGTGATAGGTGGCGGTGATCCCCGAAGCCTGGAACAGCTGATCAATGGTATTACGGGAGGCAGATCCAACCGCCAATCAGCTCTCATGCTAAATCAGGCTGTGCTGAAGCTGACCACACTGTTTGCTGTTTGTTGCAAGGAGGCAAATTGCTGGGAGGCAGAGGCAGATTTTTTTTTCTTGTTTTCCTCCCCAGGTGCGTCTTATACTTCGGAGTGTCTTATAATCTGAAAAATACGGTATGTTATACTCTGTTTGTATAAGATTATAAAGTGTTGGCTAATTAGCAGCTCAACTTCTTTCTTCCCTGGACTGCCATAAATATATGATCCTTTTATGGTTAAAAACAGCAGTGTAGAAAACCTACAGAGTGTGTTTTGTTCTCGGCTCTCTGAATTTATTTTAAAAAGAAAATAAAGGTAAACCTTCAGTACAAAAATATCGACCAGGGAACTTCAAGTGGAATGTGAAAAATTACATTAAGAAAAAAAGGGCCACGAATTTCCGGAATGTTATGAATGAAAAAGAAGAACAGACTGAATATTGACAAAAAAAGAACTCAGCACAACTTGCTTTAACACTTTAGTGCAATTTTGACTGTGCACCACTGCTTTACAAACTTCTAATAACATACGACTGTAGTAGCAATGCCTCAAGTTCTGAGTATCTACTGTTACTTGCATCAAAATCTTTTTCCGCCATTGGGATTTGTACAAAGCAGAAATACACAAGCTTCATTCGATGGCATCATTCAGTGGTGGGATTCAGCCGGTTCTCTCCGGATCAGGCAAACCGGTAGCGGCGACTGTGGGAGGCTCCGCCCACCTGCCCGGATGTAATGCAGGAGCACTGCGCATGCATAAAAGGCCGTGCACATGCGCGGAGGAGGCGCGTGTGCTCACATTTGCGAACCGGGAGGGAAGGTAAATGAATCCCACCTCTGCATCATGTCTGCTTGGCACTAACCATACTTCTATGTATGTTGAATTTCCACCCATTAAATGTTCATCAGAAGGTGCAGAAATGTTCCACTTAAAAGGACATACGCCAGTTTCCATACTTCTCACTCCTGAAATATAGAATGCTGTCTCTCAGCCGTACCTATTACTCTTGGGGAGGGAAGGACGGAGGGAGGGGGAATCCCAATTTCTTCTTCTGTAACCTCAGCTTTTTTGGGGGGGGGGGAGGAAAATACCATTCTTTACATGAACTCCTGCCATTTTTCCCCCACTGGGATTTTTAAAAAAGCAAGGCCTTTATTCATTCGCGAGAAAGCCTTCAGGCTGAATTCACATTCATCTAACTGTAAAGGCTACCATGCAGCCCCTAAAAATTCTCCCCAAAAAATGAAATGTAGATTTAGAAAACATTCAGGGTTTTTTTTTTCCTAACCAAGAAGAGGGTTCCTGGGAAAGATCTAAGAACCAGTTTGCCATTTTTACTGGTTCCTTCCTGTCCTTGAACTTCTGCTATTTCCTATCCAATTCTATTTTAAATAGTCATCTGAGCTCTTGCCCTCTTACATTTTAAGGAAGAATGGAGAGGGAAAGAGACAAGGGGAAGAGGGGGGAATCTCTTTTTTCCTTCATAATTAGGAATCCGGGTAATGCACAAACCAGATCTTGGAAAGTAAAATGAGTAGTATTTGCCTGAGTTTTCTTTTAGGAATCAGTGATATTTCAGCATGTGTATATTTTAACAAAGAGATGCAATGGCTCAGTGACTAAGATGCTGAGCTTGTCGATCGAAAGGTTGGCAGTTCAGCGGTTTGAATCCCTAGTGCCGCATAACGGGGTGAGCTCCCATTACTTGCCCCAGCTTCTGCCAACCTAGCAGTTCGAATGCACGTAAAAAATGCAAGTAGAAAAACAAGGACCACCTTTGGTGGGAAGGTAACAGTGTTCCATGCACCTTCGGCGTTTAATCATGCCGGCCATATGACCACGGAGACGTCTTTGGACAGCGCTGGCTCTTTGGCTTTGAAACGGAGATGAGCACCGCCCCCTAGAGTCGGGAACGACTAGCACATATGTGCGAGGGGAACCTTTACCTTTACCTATATTTTAACAAGCGGGCAGACAAAAAGGGTGGATTTTGAGCTTGTCTAAAAATGTGCAATTATATGGAGGTGGAGAGGAAAGCAGTTAAATTAACTCCATTAGAGCAGCTAGTAAAAACTTACAGGCTCCAAAGGCCTAGAAACCAGTAGGCTGAGTAGACCCCATCTGATTTTAACAACAGGTCTGCTGTTGTTAATAGGAACAGTGAGGTGTCTTTCCTTGCCTTGGGCCACAACTTTCATGACACCATTTCTTTCCTTTAACATTTCACAGACTGGGGAAAATAGAGGCACACTTTCAACACCCCTATTCTTATGCCAAGGACTACAGCCTCAGGGCTGTAGACGCATATCCTTGTTATTTCCAACTGTCTGCTCTTTCTTTTTCATAGTTTGCCCTTTACCAGAACTCACATCTGGCTGCAGAGATTTCATCTCAAAAGTTTCCACTGTTGCAGCCTGTTGCGCTGTCGAGAAACTTAAACAGACAGACTTAAATGGATTGTTGAGAAAGCAGTGATTGTCTTCAAGAATAATCTATCTTCCGTCTAGATTTGACCCTGGCCAGAGATAGCCGATGAGGGTTT
This sequence comes from Pantherophis guttatus, assembly GCF_059756535.1. Lineage (NCBI taxonomy): Eukaryota > Metazoa > Chordata > Lepidosauria > Squamata > Colubridae > Pantherophis > Pantherophis guttatus. Next base: position 17,583,728 of record NC_142068.1, read on the forward strand.
CTCTTTATCATTTTTGCCTCTACACCTCAGGAAAAACCTGGCCTCCACTTAATCTACTGTTACCGGAAGGGAAGCAAATCTGGAAAACCAGTTATTGCACATCAAATAATAACAAAGTGCAGAGGAAACATTTTAACTATTAGATGGCTTTGAGCTAAACCTCAACAGATGCCACTATGATAGTTCCCATCTCCCGACTTCATGGGTGGCACTACTTGTACTACTTTGCAACACACGGCGAAGTATTTCCCTCTTTCAGACAGACAATGTTTTGTCTCCAATGGAGGATTGCTGAGACCAGTAGCAAGCACCTCCATTCCCTTCCTTTGCCAAGGTTTCTTGTTGTTCAAAGTAAAGAATGGTTTAAGAAAGCATGATGGATTCCAGTTTAATAGGAGGCAAGGCAGTAAGTGGCTCAGTGGCTAAGACACTGAGCTTGTCGATGAAAAGGTCGGCAGTTCAGTGGTTCAAATAGCTAGTGCCGAATAACAGGGTGAGCTCCCGTTACTTGTCCCAGCTTCTGCCAACCTAGCAGTTCGAAAGCACATAAAAAATGCAAGTAGAAAAATAGGGACCACCTTTGGTGGGAAGGTAACAGTGTTCCGTGTGCCTTTGGCATTTAGTCATGCCAGTCACCTGACCACGGAGTCGTCTTCGGACAGCGCTGGCTCTTCGGCTTTGAAGCAGAGATGAGCACCACCCCCTAGAGTCGGGAACGACTAGCACATATGTGCGAGGGGAATCTTTACCTTTTACCTTACCAAGGAAAGAACTAGAGATCATCTCTCTCCAGGAAGGTTTTCTTGATGTGGCATTTAAATAATAAAGAAACCCACATTTCCTTTAGTTTGTACATTGTATATAATTGGCTTTATTTCAAGATAACACCCTCTCAAACCACAACAAGAATTTCATCATAGTAGACAAACTTTAAAAGAAAAGAAATGAAACACAACTGAGTCAGTCAGTGCATGAAGCCAGTTCCATTTTCTTCTGAAATCTGATGAAAGTAGGAGATGACCTATGGGAAATTATTTACCTTGTCATCACTTTTCTTATTTATTTGTTTGTTTGTTTATCAAATTTATTTGCCTCCCATTTTGAAGTTCAGGTGACTCTGAGTGCTTACATCAAGATAAAACAAACATTCAACATTTATAAATAGAAAAACAGGTTAAAATTACAAAAAAAAAATTGAAAACGAGGGTTTGAGGGAAGGATGCCTTCTCTGTCAGAGTATGAATTACCTCACTGAATTGCCAACAGCTTCTCCTTCTGGACTCCCAACTATATAGACAAAAGCAGCTAATTGAATTTGATGTAAGCAAGGCTAGACGAGATTACTACTCGAACAGGAGGCCACTAAAAATTCCAGGTTGTAAACCATCCCAGTCCCAAACACAACAGGCCACTTTCATATTGTCAAAAAAGCTACACATGAGTATTATTTATTCTACTTGTTTATTCCACTTGTATCCCACAATGCTCCAAAGCAACTCTCGGCTGTGAAATAGCTGTAATCACCAGAAATCAAGCTCATTGATTGAAGCAAACTTTACCATTTTTAAGCCAAAGTTATGTATGTTGTTGTAGAGTCACCAAAAGCTGACCTCAACCTGGAGGAACCATTATTTGCTTATTATATGGGGGAGGAAAGACAATCTGTTGAAAGTCTTTTATCTTTCAAAGAGACAAACATTCCAGCCTGTAGATGGCCTATTATCATTGCACATCCATCAGCTCCTGTTTCCCTCCAGGTTTGAAAAGCTGCCCTTGTTCCACATAGCTTTGGACCGTGGGGACCGACTGGAGTGACAAAACTCTTTTGATACATGAGCCGTCTGCTGGGAAGAAGAATTTTAACATCGTGTTACCTTGCAACCATGAGATCCTACAAACAAAATATTCCCAGGTTCCCCAAAACACATTGGTTAGTCTTGCTTGAAACAGCCAGCTAGTGTGAGAAAGGAAAGGCGTACAATGGTATTCAAACATGACTGCTCCTCATTTCCGTATGGGTTGCAAAGACAACTTCCAACCCAATTGCACTTCTTGTTCACATGTGTGTTCATTGAAAACACACATTTACATAATTATTTAAGCGGTGGCTCAGGGGTTAAGATGTTGAGCTTGTCGATCAGAAGGTTTGAATCCCTAGCACCATGTGACGGAGTGAGCTCCCGTTACTTGTCCCAGCTTCTGCCAACCTAGCAGTTCGAAAGCATATAAAAAATGCAAGTAGACAAATAGGGACCACTTTGGTAGGAAGATAACAGCGCTCTTTGTGCCTTTGGCGTTTAGTCATGCTGGCCACACGACCACGGAGACGTCTTCGGATAGCGCTGGCTCTTCAGCTTAAAAACGGAGATGAGCACTGCCCCCTAGAGCTGGAAACGACTAGCACACATGTGCGGGGCAACCTTTACCTTTAATGTATCATGTATTCCCTTCTCCTGCACTTGGAATTGGGAAAAAATTCATGGTTTCTTGGTTTTTTCTTCAAAAGCCCTTGTTTCTATTCTGTACAGATAGTCCTTGACTTACAATCATTGGTTTAGTAATCATTTGAAGTCGCAATGGCACTGAAAAAAGTGACTTATGACCATTTTTCACACTTTTACAACCATTGCACCATCCCCATAGTTACACGATCAAAATTCAGACACTTGGCACCTGACTCATATTTATGATGGTTGAGGTATTCCAGGGTTACGCGATCACCTTTTACAATCTTCTGACAAAGTCAATGGGGAAGCCAGATTCCCTTAACAACTGCACTGATTCACTTAACAACTGTGACAAGAAAGGTGAGACAAAACTCACTTAACCACCGTCTTGCTTAGCAACATAAATTTTGGGCTCAATTGTGGTCGTAAGTCATAAATCAAGGACTACCTGTAATTTATGCCTACAGATTAGCCATTTAACCAGGCCTGTTATAGTCTACTTTAGGCTTTCTGTGATTAAAAAAATGGCACAAGGAAGAAAATGAGCATTACACATTGCTCTTTTGGAATGGGCACCAAACCAATACAAAAATATCTATGTTGATATGAAAGAACATGCTTTACAGTATCAGTTATGCAACTGAAAAGCAAGCAATTCCTTGGTTCAATGCCTTAGATCCTTTCTAAGAATTCAAAGGAGCGCTTTCTCAGTTAACTCTTTAGTGTCCTGACCACTTTAATGACTCTTTCTTGGTATTTCAGGGTGTCAGCAAAGAACAACATTTAAAGAACTTCCATCTCTTCCATTGTGGGGGCTAGGTTGCTAACAATTAATCAGAATCTCCAGGGGCTTTCAAGTGGAAGATTCTAGCAAGAAAATATTGAATCATAACAGCTTGCTAATGAATCTCTTGCCATCGGCATCTTGAGCATCCTTTCTAAGAGAATGAGCAAGCCAGTGAAGAAAAGAAACTTTTACTCTATCCTTTCTCCACCAACTCACTCTACTATAATGCTGGTCAGAGTCCTCCTCCTTTCTCAGCCAGTGCAGAAATTAAATTGGCAGAGGAGATATGAAGCAATCTATCTCTTTTACTCTGGCCTGCCGCATTCTCAGTTGGATGTGTGGGAAACGAAGCTTCTTCCTACAAAGAAAAGCAACAGGCTAATGGCAAGTTGAATCATACTGCCAGCTGCTTCATTCTCTACCACCACACAAACAAAACAACTACGGCTTGGTTTCTCTTCTAGCTGCCCTTTTCACAAGTAAAAAGCAAGAAACCCAAATGTAACAAGTACTAGCTATATTTACCCCACCACACCCCAAAGAGAGAGAGAGAGAGAGAGAGAGAGAGAGAGAGAGAGAGAGAGAGAGAGAGAGAGGGAGAGGGAGGGAGAGGGAGGGAGAGGGAGGGAGAGAAACAATTCTGAATTGAAGGCACGTGCACACCAACACTGACTAAAGAAAATTACGGGGGGGAAATACTTCCTGCGGATGTTAATTTCCCTAATTTGCCAGTCTGGGATTGCAAAATCAAGATGAAATTATTCCTGCAGATATTTTCCCCCAATAAATATGTACATGTGTATGTGACACACTTCTATGTGTATATGTACATATGTATTTGTGGATATATATGTTTAACCAAAGACCATCCTCTAAAAAAGGAGGGGAAATACTGTGACATCATCATCGATATTGAAGGATTAAAATTCTCTGTAAAATAAGAAACCCTGTTTATTCTTGCATTCAACCGCATGAACATGTAAAATATAGCTTTGTACACATAAACCACTCTCAGGTACATCCATGCACAAAAATATACATTCGTACTTATTAGCCACCCTCCTTCCTGAAGAAACAGAGGAAGAGAATGAAAACAGAGATGGAGATGATGGAGATGCAGATGGAGATGATAAAGAAGGAGATGGAACTGGTGGAGATGGACATAATGGAGATGACGAAGATGAACATGATAGAAATGAAGATACAAGGTGGAAATGGACATGATAGAGAAGGAGATGGAGGAGGAGATGAAGAAGATGGAGATAAAGATAGAAATTGAGGTGGCAATAGATATGATAGAGAAGGAGACGGAGGAGATGGAAATGGAGATGATGGAGATGAAAATGGAGACAATAAAGGAGATGGAACTGGTAGAGATGAACATAATGGAGATGACGAAGATGGACATGGTGGAGATAGAGATTGAGGTGGAAATGGACAGGATGGAGAAGGAGATGGAGGAAATGGAGATGAAGGTAGGATCCCTACACTGTGAAGGAACAGTGACAAGGTAAGGGGAAGCAGAAACTGGAGAAGAAGGGTAAAGAGACAGAATTTTCAGGAGGATTCCTGCTAGGGTCAATAAGCAATGATGATGCTGTCCATTCATCTGTGTCCAATTCTCAGCAATTCTATGGTCCAGCTCTCCACATTTTCTGATCTTTCACAGCTTCTTCAGTAATTTTATGATCTGGCACCACGCTTTTGGCAACCTTGTTTCCTTTTGCCGCTGACCATTCCAAGCATAACTGCATTTTCCAATGACTGTGAACACATGGCATGGCCAAAATCAGTAAAGCAGAATTTTGTGACATTGCCTTCCAGAAATATATATGGTTTCAAATGCTCCAGTGCTTGCTTGTCATCTTTGCTGTCCAAGGAATGCACAGGAGCCTTCTCCATCGCCATGGCTCAAGGAAGTTGAGCTCAACAAATACACATCTCTATATACTGATCCTGGAATAACTTTCCTAACAGCTTTTCCCCTAAAAAATATGCGTAGATCTTCTCATCCTGTTTAGTCACTAAGAAATTATGCAACAGTCCACCCACATTCAGGAAGGAACAGGATGAAAATGTGTTGGCACGGTCCTCTTCTCATGGGTCTAGGACAACCCGCTGTAGACAATTTGTTGGGGCCAACTTGCCACCGCCAACTCACCACAGCCAATGTGCCACAGCCAACTTGCCGTGGGACAAGAGTTACACTAATATCGAAGAAATGGTGGAATAGAATCATTCAAGTATGGATGCAAAAGGAGGGACAGAATGAACTGTGAATGACAAAAATTAAAATATGTTTTAATTATTTAAATTGAATTGTTGAATCGTCCTTTGGCGAGTTGTCCTGCAGCGAATTGGCCACAGCGAGGTGTCCTGTGGTAAGTTGGCTGTGGCCAGTTGGCCATGGCGAGTTTCCCATTCTGCTTTTCATTGTCCTTCATATAAAAAGGATGGTTGCCAATGAAGAAGGAAGCAAGAATGCCACCATCTTCTGGGTGAAATCCACAGACAGAGAAGAGAATGTACAGGATCCTGCTTACTTCAAAAGTAATTATTTAGAGAGAAACAATCTGTTCACCTTCCAAGGAAATACTTTTGACCTTTATCAACAAAGCTATATTACAGTGATGGGTTTCCAATATTCTTACCACCGGTTCACCGTGCACATGTGGCACCTTCTGCACATACACCTGGCCTTCCACACATATGCTTTGCTCGCTTGCGTGCCTTCCATGCGTGCACCCGGCCTTGAAAAGTGCCTAAATAGGATATCATAGAGACGGGGCAGGTGGGTGAGCCCACCCATGATATCCGCTACCAATTCGCCCAAACCAGTACGAACCGGCTGAATACCACCTCTGCTATATTACCATATTTTTCAGAGTATAAGACGTACCTTTTTCCCCCCCAAAAAGAGGGTGAAAATCTGGGTGCGTCTTATACTCTGAATGTAGCCCCACCCAGCCTTGCAAATGGAGATTACAGAGGCTGAAAAAAGCCTTTGAAAAAAGCTTCAGAAAAAAAGCCTAAGAAACGAAGCTTCAGAAAAAAAGCCTCTGAAAGACTTTAATTTAAAATAATATGGCAAGCAACAAAAAAAGAATCAGTAAAGGTTCTAACCAAACTATGTTAACAAATCTGGAGAATGACACAATAACCAACAGATTGGAAGAGGTTAATCTACATACCAATACCAAAGAAAGGAGATTGAACAGAATACAGATAGTCCTTCAGAATAAAAGCCTCTGAAAGAAGCTTCAGAAAAAGAGCCTCCAAACAGAGCTCCAGAAAAAAAGCCTTTTTTTCCTGAAGCACTGTTTCAGAGGCTTTCAGAGGCGGTAAAAAAAGTTTTTTCTGAAACAGACTTTCAGAAGCAGGGGGAAAAAAAAGCAAAGCACAGAGCTCACAACCAACAAATCTGTTGCTAAAATTCACCTCTGGAAACAGCTGATTGGGGGTATTCCGGGAGGCCGATCCATCCACCAATCAGCTTTTTTCTTATTTTCCTCCCCAAAAACTAAGGTGCATCTTATACTCTGGTGCATCTTATACTCTGAAAAATACGGTAATTCTAGTAGTATCCCTCACATCTTAGAACACTTTTAGATGAAACTCACCAAAACTATATGACTTTGCAATATGGCCACAGGCAAAAAAAAAAAAAAGCTTACTATCCTAACAACTTTGTGGTATATCTATAAAATATGGCTTTCTCCTGGGAACAAAGAAAGCAGCCACTTAAGTTGAAAAGTGACATGGGTTTCTCATTTTCCACCTTCACTGGATCTTTGCCTCATCAACTTGTTTTCCAAGGATCCCAGAGCAACTGCTAATCAGACTTAAACTGTTAGGCACAAAGGAGCTGGACTACAGATTAAGTGACAATTACAAAATATATATATATTGCTCATGCCCATACTCAAAAATCTAATCAAGGAAAGTTCAAATATGAGTCAGCACCTGATAAAATTCAAGAGAATTTAAAGAGGGCTGGCTGGGCTAAACTGTTTATGGCAACATAGAGATTCGAAGCTGATGACACATTTAACTCCGCCCTCCAATTGCATAAATCACTGTAAAAGCCCTGCTTTTTCAGAAACAGTTCTCTGGCCTTTTGAGCAAAACCATTCATTTGCACTGACAAGGGGCAGCTGTCTGTTCCATACTGAGTTTGCAATAGTTGCATTTTTTTTACTGCTTGAGAAGCAGGAAAAACCTTCTGCCTCTGATGCCAAACTAATTTTACTGGCCACAGGTATTTATGCACCTGGTCTGGAGTGTGGATTGTGAAGGTGGGTGGTGGGTGGGGGTGAGGGGTGATTTGCTATTCTGCTGGAGGCCTCCAAATATCTGAGGCCAACCCTCTTTGTAACTGCACATTCCAGAAGAATATCTGCAGCACTAGACAAGACAGTTTTAAGGGAATATTCTCACTGTTCAGCTGATAAACTTCCAAGAAGAGCCAGGGTTTCCTGGAAAAACAGTTCAAAAGTCACTTTATGAAGGTCTGGATATATTTATTTTTAAAACAAAGTTTTTTTTATATAACTCCTGTTTTTTTTTTAATTCAAATGTTGGTTTATTTTTAATTTACATAACATAAGATTCATTACAAAGATCAGTGATTCCTGCCACAGTGGCAATTAGATGGAACATAAATCATCATAGCCAAGAAATGTACTCATTCTAGCCAACTAATGATGCAAATGGGCATCAAGTAACATAGACAGAATCTAGGCAAGAAAAATAACCAATCCCACCACAGGACAGCATTCTTAAAATAAAGCTCTCTACATCCCAAGACCTATAACTGAATTCAGCCACATTTCTTAAAACTGCAATTAGAAGCTCAACTGCAGGAGACAGCTTTTTCTTTTTTCCCCATTAAACAAGACAGAACGAATTTCTCAAAAGGAAATAAAGTTATAAAGGCAATGTAGGCTAAAAATATTTCATGTATGAACTTGGAAAACTTTATAATGCAACAGCTCATCATCTTCTATCCCAGCAATGACCTCAGCGGGTGAGTTCACCCTTTTTAAAAATGGCAAGGGGCTAATCTTCATGACAGAACAGACATGAATTGTGCTAGAAACATTAAAAAAAAAAAAACTACCAGAAATTGGCTAATCATAGTTCATCGGTTCAAATCCCTAGTGCTGCGTAATGGGGTGAGCTCCCGTTAGTTGTCCCAGCTTCTGCCAACCTAGCAGTTCGAAAGCACGTAGAAAATGCAAGTAGAAAAACAGGGTCCACCTTTGGTGGGAAGGTAACAGTGTTCTGTGCGACTTTGGCATTTAGTCATGCCGGCCCCATGACCACAGAGACATCTTCGGACAGCACTGGCTCTTCAGCTTTGAAATGAAGATGAGCACTGCCCCCTAGAGTCAGGAATGACTAGTACATATGTGCGAGGGGAACCTTTATATATATGTTTTTCTATCGAGACACCTGGTCTACCCCAACATGTGGGAGGGGGCATTCTGCTCCCTTTTGCCTTTCAGCTCCAATCCAGGAGCCCTCAAGCAGTTGCATTCACACCAAATCATTTTTATACCAAATTTATATTTTGCTGTTAAAGAAATAAAGGGAGACTAGTATAGATCTATTTCAAGCTTTTTAGTTTTCATCAGCTAGCCATACCCTTACTCGGATTCAAACTTGGGCTTCCTGCATGTTAGACAGTTGAATTAACCTTCTGAGCCACAAGTTCTCCTCCCTTCATCAGCTTGAGTCAGGGGAAAGATTAAGTGTTTTTCTATCGAGACACCTGGTCTACCCCAACATGTGGTTTATTTCACACACACACATTTATATATACACACACACATATATATATACATATATATAATAGATAGATAGATAGATAGATAGATGATAGATAGATAGATAGATAGATAGATAGATAGATAGATAGATATGATATGATATGATATGATATAGAGAGGGAGGGAGGGAGAGAGAGAGAGAAAATGAGAATGAGCTAAGTATTTGCGGAAAGAATAAAATCAAGGATCAAATGCAGTAAGTTATTTTGATATATGCCCTGAAGGAGATGTGAGTGTGGCAAAGCATTACACCACTTCTATAAATGAAGCCAACAATCATACAAGTTTGTTCTCTGTGGATTGGAGGAGCAATATAATTCCACTATTTCTTTCACTGCTTTAATCAGAGATGCATCAGGATCACTGTACATTCAGAAGTGTATATATTAAAAACAATACAAAGATAGCAATCTCCAAGGTCTGGCTTCTGCATGCATTTCTGTTGTACGTTTACAAACACAGGAAGATGCCATGCAGTAAATCTGCTAATTTGCATGTCCAGACTCATACGCTTGTCTGGCTGTAAATGTATATCCAAACATGTGCTTTATTGCTGAGCTGTACAGATATTGAGGTTTTTTTTAACTAGGCATAGGGCAATATAAACAATGGCATCTGAATATTAGAAATTTCTGCAATTTCAAGCAGGTTCTTCCACATGCATTCAAACACACACACTAAGGACTAGAAACATGCCCTTCTGATATGACTAGAGTCAAATACTGGGGCTACAGAATTCATTTCCCCATCTTACATCCTGCAGTTTTTCTGCCTACCTGCATACAGAATAATCTAATAGTATTCATACATAGCATTTGAAGGCACTAGGAGATTGTGTTTATCTGTGTATGATTCAAGAAAAATTAAATGAATTAATTTTACTAAATCTTCTCTCAAGCAACCCAATAAATAAACAGAGCCTTTCCCCCCCCTTCTCTCTGTCTATAGATAGAGATGTCAACTAAAACATGCAAATAATGTCGTATTAATTCCAGGGAAGCCAATGGCCTTGGTTGCTAGGTATACACAATATTCATAACCAGGTGAAAGAGAGATCTCATGGGTACCTTTGAAGAACATGGATTGCTTGATTAATTTCAAACACTGGCAGAAAAGGAAACAGGCTACAGAAGAGATGTTTGAGAAATAAAATGCACAGAAGCCTCTTTTCTGGAATGAGGTTCCATATCAAGATTTGAAAAGCTCCCCAAGGCCCTGAAAATCTGTTTCTTGATTCAGATCCTTGGCAAATGGTTGAAGCTCTCTTTTTTCTTCTTTTTTCCTTGTTCCCATCAGGGCTTGTTATTTCTGTCATATTTGTTTCTCTCTCTCTCTCTCTCTCTTGCTCTGGTTGTTTTAAATATTTTTAACAATTTGTAAACCTCACAGAGTCACAAGGAATTGGGTGGCATATCAATCAATAAATTATTAACTATTATTTAGGGGGGCAGGAGTGAGCATGATGTGCAGATTCAGCTCCTTGAATTTAATTTAATTTAATTTAATTAATTCAATTTATATGCCGCCTTTCTCCAAAGACTCAGGGCGGCTTAATCCATTTAAGTTCAATTTTTTTTTCCAAAATGAGAAAAATGATTAATTCAGCTGAGGTATATGATGGGTATACAATCTAGACCAGGGGTCTCCAACCTTGGCAACTTTAAGACTTGTGGACTTCAACTCCCAGAGTTCCTCAGCCAGCTTTGCTTCAATTCTGGGAGTTGAAGTCCACAAGTCTTAAAGTTGCCAAGGTTGGAGACCCCTGATCTAGACAATTGGATAGGAAGACTCTTGCTCTGTCATTGCAAATACATTTCTATGAAAGTACAGGTAGTCCTCAATTTAGAACAGTTCATTTTGTGACCGTTCAAAGTTATAACAGCACTGAAAGAATGACTGATGACCATTTTTCACACTTATGACCATTGCTGCATTCCCCACGGTCACGTGATCAAATTCACATGTTTGGAAACTGAGTCATACGTGCAGTTTGCAGTGTCCTGGAATCATGCGATTCCCCTTTTTACAATCCTCTGAGAAGCAAAGTCAATGGGGGAGCCAGATTCATTTAACAACCATGTTACTCATTTAATTGCAGCGATTCACTTAACAACAAGTGGCAAGAAAGGTCATAAAACGGGGCAAAATTCACTTAATATCTCGCTTAGCAACAGAAATTTTGGTCTCACCTCTGGTCATAAGTCGAGGACGACCTGTATAAATTGGCAGAAAAGGAAGCAAGGTGTAGGGACAGATATTTTAGAAAGAATATGCATGGAAATTTCTTTGTATCATTGTCTTGATACAATGCTGGAAAGACTATCCACAAAGGCAGAGAAGGCCTTTAAAATTCTAACCGCTTGCAAATGCTGTTAAAAGATCATTCAAGTGCAGCATGGAAATTTCACTCCTGTAACAAAAATAAATATGGAATACACCACACACACACACACCCTCACACTAGTGGCCACCCACACATAAGACATTAAAGCCATTCAGTTCTTTGAAAAAGTATCAATAAGTAACTTGGAGGCCTTACTTTGAAATAAGTCAAGTTTATGACAAAGCCAGCCTCACATCAACTAGGATCCCATCCAAGAATGAGAACTTTGTGGCCTTCTCAACGTTGCTCAACTACATTTCCCAGCATCCCTCATCTCCCCAGAAAAGATTTGGCAATATCTTTGGCTCCCTATTCTAATTACTCCATCCAAATTGGCATAGACAGAGAAGAGAATACTTGTCGCTCGCGGTTGAACTGTTGGGGTCCTTGATGCTCTCTGAGCTTGGTTGTTTTCTTGCAAACATTTGCAAGATGATTAGGGGACTGGAGGCTAAAACATATGAAGAACGGTTGCAGGAACTGGGTATGTCTAGTTCAGTGTTTCCCAAACTTGGGAACTTCAAGATGTATGGACTTCAACTCCCAAAATCCCACAGCCAAAAGTTCCCAAGTTTGGAAAACACTGGTCTAGTTTAATGAAAAGGAGGACTAGGAGTGACATGATAGCAGTGTTCCAATATCTCAGGGGCTGCCACAAAGAAGAGGGAGTCAAGCTATTCTCCAAAGCACCTGAAGGCAGGACAAGAAGCAATGGGTGGAAGAGAAGCAAGGAGAGAAGTAACCTAGAACTAAGGAGAAATTTCCTGACCGTTAGAACAATTAATCAGTGGAAGAACTTGCCTCCAGAAGTTATGACTGCTCCAATACTGGAAGTTTTTAAGACGAGGTTGGATAACCATTTGTCTGAAGTGGTGTAGTTTCCTGCCTAAGCAGGGGTTTGGACTAGAAGACCTCCAAGGTCCCTTCCAACTCCCTTATTCTATTTCATTACCAAACTGTTACCTAGTTTTATGTTACATAGTTTGGTAGTGAAATATCTGCAAGAAAACAACCAAGCTCAGGGAGCACCAAGGACTCCACAGACCAGGAGAAGTCATAGCCAGCAGAGGGCTTCATTTTCAAAACTGTATCAAAGATGGACCTCCAAATCATCACCAGTTTGATCGCCATAGCATCCGCTGATGCAAGTTCTAATCCAGCACATCCGGAGGGCATCCCATTGAAGACAATTCATTCAGGAGGAAAGGAGAACAGACTGACACCATTTGACTACACAATCAGCTCAGTGAGTTGGCTGGCTCCCTCCCAGCCCCTTCCTGATCTCAGACACTGATTCCCGGGCCAAACACAAGGCAAGGAAAATGCCATCGGCATACTGATGCCACTTCTTTCCAAAGTCCAAGCTAATTTGTGTTAGCATTTGTTTGTATTTTAAAAAAAAGCAAGGCGGAGGAGTGTTTTTTAAGTGGAGCTGAGTTAGGGGGAGACCATGGAAGGTTGCAGGTTCAATTCTGGGTATCTGCAGCTCTGTATCTGGTGGAGGGACCCACCCCAAATGACACTGGAGGTTAACTGGAAAAAATCCATTTCTGTGGATTTCAACACAGGCACCCAATCTTGTGAAGGATTCTTGACATATGAGTCTCCTCTCCCCACAAACTCTCCAGGAGAATCTACCGGGTAGACCAGAGAGGGTATTCAGCTGGTTTAGACCGGTTCGCCCGAATCAGTAGCGGAAATCACAGGTGGGCCCCGGCTCTATGCCATCCTATTTAGGTGCATTTTTGAGGCCGGGCGCATTTGCAGAAGGTGTGTGCATGAGCAAAGCACATGTGTGGAAGGCAGGCACATGCGCAAACTGGGCGCACACCCGCATGAAGTGAGCATGCGTGCATGCGGCAAACCAGTAGTAACATAATGTGAAACCCACCGCTGGGGTAGACTCTCCCCTTTCCAACCAATATGCTATTCCACTGAATCAGTCATCAAAATGGGGTAGGGATGTGGGGGATTGAGAAGGGAACATAGGTTGTAGCTACCGAGAAAAAGTTCTACTCTCACTAGAATGAATTCCTCTTCAATTGGAATTACCGAATTACCGAAACATCATGCATCTTTTATTTTGCCAATAAAGTTTAGCATTAAAAAGAGGAGGGGGGGAAGCAAAAGGCTGGCCTAGGAAAGTGGGATAATAATATCAATAACATCTGGAGCACTGATGACACACCACTGGCATTGACAAAAATCACCCATCGGTCAATTGCAAAAGGCAGAGCCTTGGAACAGTTGTGCAATCCTGCAAAGATAACCTGAAGGCCTTCAAAACCACAACATGCCTACCTGCCCTGAGTCCTTGAGTAGGTCTCGATAAGGACCAAAAAAAAAATGCCAAATCCAATCTAAACATCTGGCCAACCAACCATAATAATAATATCAGCCAGCATTCCATTTCCTGGCAATGTGCTATTATTGGGGAGGGGGGAGAGAGAAAGGGGGGGTTGTGTGCATTTGGCAAAGGAAATCAAAAGTTTCCAGAAAGCTTTCTTCACTTTTGGCGTCAGGGAGAACGGGAGGAGCCCTGGAGGACAGGCTGGCCGTCTGCATCTTTCCATCGCTTTCTCCAACGTGTCCCTAGACAGAGGCGTTGTGCCAAAACGGAGGGAGGGGGGGGAAGGGAGGGGAGGGGAGGGAAGAGCCTGGATTTTTTTTTTAATTTAAAAAAAAAACCCCAAAAAACCAGCTTTCTCGCGACCGCAGGGAGGAACGCTGGCTGCATCGCCTCCACCTGAAGGACTCCTCTCCATCCTTCCTCGCCGCCCAGCCGGCATCGATGCGTTACGCGGCGGGAGGGGAAAAAAGACCCTCGAAGCGACCCCCCCTTTTTTTTCCGGTTTCATTACTTCAACCGGCTGATTCTGCCCTTATATATTTTGGGCGAGGAGGGGGGTGTGGAGGGGAAGGAGGGCTGTGAGGGGGAGGAAAGGAGGATTGGTGGGAAGGGAGCATTGGGGAACGACAAAGCCCATGCTCCGCTTCCCCAAGAGAGAAGTCGCCTTAGCCCTGAATTGTGACGCTCCTTTCCTTTTGGGGAAAGGAGGCAAATCGGGGGGGGGGGCGACAAAGGACGGGGAAGGAAGGTGTGTGGAGATGGGTGTGGGGGGGTCATAGCTTGACCGCCGCGGTTAGAAAGGCTCTCAGCCTCCCGGGGAAAGCCGAACGGAGTCTCTCTGGATTGCTAGGATAGGATGGAGCGCGACTCTCCGCACCCGCCCAACGCTGAGGGGAAACCCTCCCCGCCGATCTCAACCCCCCCCCCCGCGGGTTTCCTTCCCAAAGAGCCCCGTCAGGCGCGGAGCAGCCCGTCCCCTCCCTCCCTTCCCTCCCCTCCCCTCCCCTTCCTTCCACTTTCCGCCCCGCAGCCTTCAGGGTTACCCAGCCATCCCCCCCCCTTCCCCGCCTCTGACCCTCAGCGTCGCCCTCGGCCCCTCTCTTCCCTCGCCCAACGCCAGGGCCAACTTCGGCGGCTCTGAGGGGAAACGGAGCCGATCCCTTCTTCTTCTTCTCCTTCTCCCCTCTCCTCGGGCCGGGCTAGCCCGAGACACGGACGCCGCTTGAGATCGAGTCGATCGAAGGGTTTCCTTTTCGCCACTTCTTTCTTTCTTTTCCCCTTGGCTTCTTTCAAAGTAGATCTCTCTCTCTTTCTCTTTTCCCTTCCTCCCCGTTTCCCCCCTTAAAAAAAAGGAGAAGAACCAGAAAGCAGGGCAAAGAATCAAGGCGCTCGAGGCTGAGAAATGGAAGTTTAAGCAGGAAAAGTATGAAACGCGGGGGGGAAAAAAGAAATTGGACCGGATAGATTTCAAAGGCACCGGCAGGGGTTATCTCCCCCACCCACTCACCCCACAATAATAATAATAAGAAGAATAATAAAATAAAATGGAACTCAAAATAATAATAATAATAATAATAATAATAACTTGGGGCTTCACTCCTGCGGGTTATCCCCACCCCCGCCCCCGATTCAACTTCCCAAGTCTTCTCCCAATTTAGACTTAACGGCGATCTTGACTTCTCCTTGCTTCCCTCCCACCCACAAAAAGGAAATATTGAACCCCGATCCCGGTTCCCACTCGGGAGATTTTTTTTTTCGCCCTCTGAAAACAAAAGGAACCCGGATCGGGAAGAAGTGGGGGGGGGGGTGGAAAGAAGAATGACGCGACACCCCCCCCCCACGCCCCAACATACATACACACGTATGCACACTTTGGAAAAAGCTAAGAAGCCTTTGGCAAAGACCCCCCCCCCGCGAGGAAACTGGGGCGCTTTGGGATTCTTGCAATCGGAAGCGCCTCCGTTTGCTTTTTCGCGGGTGGGTGGGTGGGTGGGTGGGAGAAGAGCGGCAGATCGAAATCCGTTTTCACGCAGGGCATATATATTTTTCCCCCTCTCCCTCCCTCCCTCCCTCTCCAGTTTTTCCAGGCGCGGATTGCGAAGAGAGGGTCTTACCTTGGGGTTGAAAACGGGGGGGAAGGTGGTTGCGCGCGAGGAGAAATGCCCTGTCTGTCCTTCGGAGGGAAAGGGAGAAGGGAAGGGAAGGGAGGCGACCGACAGTCCGATAAAAAAAAAAAATCCCCGCCTGGCTGGAGAGACTGAGCGAGCTGGAATAACTACCAGGCGGGTTCGGAGGGGGATTCCGCCATGTCAATGATGTCGGACCACATGGGATTTGTGACCAGCCCACATACCATACAGTCTGGATTAGAAGCTACTGTGGGAAAGGATGGGGGTGTGTGTGGAGGAGAGTAATCAGCTGAGAAGGAACGGGCGGGGAGGGAGGGAGAGGGAGGGAGGGGGGAGAGCAAGGCCAGCGAGGGAGGGAGGGAGAGAGAGAGAGAGAGAGAAAAGCAGGGCGGGAGGGGTCGACATACCCCTGACACCACACCTACAATATATATAGTTATATATTTATAATATATATGCCAATATAACTGCCATTTATAATATATATGCCATTATATTTATATATAATATAAATATTATATATTTATAATATATATGCCAATATAACTGCCATTTATAATATATATGCCATTATATTTATATATAATATAAATATTATATATATTTATAATATATATGCCAATATATATGCCATTTATAATATATATGCCATTATATTTATATATAATATAAATATTATATATATTTATAATATATATGCCAATATATATGCCATTTATAATATATATGCCAGGTGCAATATATGCAATATATATATTTATAATATATATGCCAGGTGTGTATTGTATTTAGAATCGAATATAGAATATATACACAGAATATACACAGTCTAGAATATATACACAGGCGGACACCCGGCCCCGAGCCTGCCCGTTTCCATTCTCCTTCAACTCAAACTGCCTGCAAACTGTGAGGCGAGATGGGCGAAGAAGGGCGGCCGGCGGTTTCTTGCAGCCTGGCCGTCTCGGGTTGGGTGTTCGCACGACCCACCGAGCCCCGGGCTAGACTAGAGAGTCTTAACTTTTTCAACCCGATATTGTTGTGTGGTTCCGTCTTGGTGGTTATTATAACGGAGAGGTCGGGCTGTCGCCTTCAAAACTCGAGAAAACGGACTGTAGGGAAAAGCGGCTCCATTGAGTAGGGCCCCTACAACAGGCTTAAGAAGAAACTGCCCCACGAGGTGCCTAAACCGGGAATCTGTCCTGTGAATTTGCATTGAGATCCATAGGGAAGGTGATTAGTTAGGACTTGGATTCTAGCTGGGAATGTGGTCTTCACTAGAGATCACCCCCTCCCCTCATGGGGACTATATAAGGAATTATAGCCCTAGTGACAGGCAGGTCCAGTTCCGCCTTGAGTCAAGCAGGGCAAAGAGTAACATAAATTTTGCAGAAGCTTTGCCATAAAATCAGCAGCTTCATACAATCTCCGGTTAGATCAGAGGCTTTGGGAGGATGAAAGTATCATAGTACATACTAAGCCTCTTTTTAATACTCAATACTTTTTATTAAAAATACTCAATCACTTTTTCCATACATAGCTAAGCTACAAAGCCATACCTCTCTGCTTATAAATTACACGCCCTCTGAGCTCTTACTTAGATTTTCATTGTAATCAACCCTGAAGAGATACCAAATCCTAAAAAATTTAGCTTTCCATTTGTTGTTGAGATTCCCTGCCATCAATATTTTTGCAAAATCAATGGAATTTCTATTTTCCCTTTTTCAGTTGTAATCTCTTCCTCATGTTTGCATCTACAAGATTCCTGTAAAGGTTTGAAAACCATATTTGGGGATTACTTACTTTATTCTGTGTTGTGGGCATAATTATTTATAAATGAGGGCAGGAATATTATCTGCCAGGATGGATGTGTTTGTATGTCTAGTGTTATGAATGGGAGAGGGAGGGAGGGGAATGTATGGTTTTTGTTGTTATGTATAATCAATGTTTTTGTCTTATGTTGATTTTAACTTGGAAAATTTAATAAAATGTATCTTTTTAAAAGATTCCTGTAAAGATTGGGTTATTACTTACCATATGCCTTAACATTAATCCCCCCAATCCACACTTAACCTCTTTCAATATCCACTTCTCGTGGAGATAAAATAAAATATTGATATGTATACATGATTATTTATGTAACTTTATTAAATAGGATAAGTTTCCTTGAAGTTGTATGAGGCTCTTGGTGATTCTAAGGACATGTCACTGCAATTTGCTTGCTAAGAGTAAAACAGATTTTCTGGGATATTTTTCAGCATCTGTTTTACCAGCCTCTTATTTCCTAGTGGTCTCCCATCCAAATATTAACCAGACCATCCCTGATTATTTTCTAAGCCCAAATACAGGTAGTCCTCAATTCGTGACTACAATTGGGACCAGAACTTCCATCACTAAGCGATGCAGTCATTAAGTGAGACACGCTCAAATTTATCACATTTGCTATGGTTGTTAAGCAAATCACACAGTCCAGCAAACCCAGTTTCCCACCTTGACTTTCTTGTCAGAAGCCCCCCTGGGAAGATTTCAAATCGTGATCACAATGACTCTGGAATGCTAAAAGATCATGAATACATGCCTATTGCCAAGGACCCAAATTTTGAACATGTGAATCTAGGGTTGCTGTGATCATTTTAAGTGCAAGGACAGATCATAAATCAGTGCCACCTGAAACCAGCTGTTTTTTTCCCCAGTGCCATTATAACTTTGATTGGTCATTAAATGAATGGTCATAAATCAAAGACCACCTGTAACCAGCTTCTGCCATCTTGCTGAGGCATTATTATTATAATCCTAATCTTTTTTTTAACAGTTACATTTTAACCACGTTGTCCTAATTCAATTAAAGCAAAGGTGAACAACTATTTGTTGAGCTAGTTTGTAGGCCAAATGTTTACAGAGTTTCTCTGTCATCAAGGTCATAATTGTCCCAAAGGTGCTTTTTCAAGAGGCAACTGGACTTTCTGGTTTTTCTTTGAGGATGTTTTGCTTCTCATCCAAGAAGCTTTTTCAACTCTGACTGGATGGTGGGGAATGAAAGGATTTATATTCCTTGCAGACAGCTGGTCATTTGAATTCTTTTACAAAATCATTGAGGCCACTTGGAGGTTGGAGCCTTAGTTGGCCTCTTTGACACCTCTTTCTTGTAGTCTGCAATTTTTTTCTGAAAAGCCATTCATTCTCCGGCACCATTCAAAGGGTGTTCATCCCAGAGGGCATAGCTAAATGTCTATGGTCCAACCTCCAACCACTCTCTAAAATGACCTGCTGTCTGCAAGAAATATAAGTCCTTCCATTCCCCACCATCCAATCAGAGCTGAAGCAGCTTCTTGGTTGAGAAGCAAAATATCTTAAAAGAACAGGAAAGTCCAGTTGCCTCTTGAAAAAGCACCTTCGGGACTACTTTGAAGGCCAGTTATGAAGGAACACCATCCCATTGGCAATTTTCCTTTCCATAATTCAATGCAGAACCTTTTTCTGGGCCACACAGACTGTCTCCATCCTCCATGACTGTCTGAAACCCAACTGGAACTGATCTAAATAATAATTGTTATTCAAGGCTCCCTGAAATGGAAGAGGAAAAAAAAAAAAACTACCCCACGTGACGTTGTACCATCCTCAAATAGATATTTGCTTCTTGCTGATTTCAGTAATTAAAATGAACAAGAGACGAGACCCATGTCTTGATGTTTTCCTACTGTCCGGGCTAAAACCCAGCCAGATGGCCAGATCCCATTGTATGCTAGTTCTATCCACAATGGGGCCTGTCAAAACTATGGCAAATTCAAATCCATCAATGACATAAGCCAAGTCAACGTGCCCTTTTGCAAGAAATTGGAGGTAGCACATTCCCTTTCATTTTCCAACCCGGGATTAATTAGTAACATTCATATATCGAGGGCGCTGCAGGTAAACGTCTAAGTGTGTTGAAGCAAGGAGATGAAATTGAAAAGAGAGTGGCTTGATGCCCACGGACACCAACGTGCCTGCATTTAAATCCCTTGATGCTTATCCATACTCTTCATTAACAAAGAAGTGATTTATTTCCTGTAACGGGATTGGTTGGCAAGCTTCCTGCACCTTCTTTATTTCCAAGGATGACTCCACCCAGCAGTCTTAGAAAATGAAGGGGGGGAAGAGGGTAGGTACAGTCCTTTGCATTGTTCAAAAGCAGTGTCCATCTATCCAAACAAAGGGGGAGGGGGTTGCAACATAGGATGCTGCACTGGACTCCAGAAAGATTTCCTCCCCGCAAAACAGGCACTGGAAGCCAAAAGACAACCATAACTTATATACCCCTTTACAGCCCTCTCTAAGCAGTTTACAGTTTACGGTTCTGTGGCTTAATTAGTGGGCGTGGCTTGGTGGTAAGGTGACTGGGTGGGCGTGGCTTGGTGGTAAGGTGGGCGTGGCCAGGTCGATGTCACTTCTTTGCCCTTTTTTAACCTACAAAACACAACACAACACAACTGGCTCACCCACAATGTAAAAGCAGCTGTGCTAGACCCAAAATACCCCCTGCAACAAGCAGGAACCTCACACAGCCAGAAAAAGTCCAAAAACCCAACTTTCACACTTCACATACACAGCACAACACAACTGGCTCACACAATGTAAAAGCAGCTGTGCTAGACCCAGAATGGCCCCTGCAACAAGCAGGAACCTCATACAGCCACAAAAAGTCCAAAAAACCAACTTTCACACTTTACATACACAGCACAACACAACTGGCTCACACAATGTAAAAGCAGCTGTGCTAGACCCAAAATGGCCCCTGCAACAAGCAGGAACCTCACACAGCCACAAAAAGTCCAAAAAACCAACTTTCACACTTTACACACACAAAATTCCACATATAGCTTTGTGAGATTTTGTATGTTTGTGTAGTTAGAGTGAAACCCTACAGAAACACACAAAATCTCAGAAACCTGCACAAATATTATTTTATTTTATTTTATTTTATTTTTATATAAAAGCAGCTAAATTTAAAACTTCCTAAACTTTAAATGGCTAGGTCTAAAAAAAGAACAACAACAAAAAAACCCTAATTAACTATTTTTTTAAAGCTCCCAAAGGGGAAAAAAACTTACCAGGACAAGGCAAGCAGGCAGGCAGGCAGGCAGGCAGAAAGAGCTGCTCACCGATGAGCTTGATTGCACGCAGGGAGATTCAGTTGCTTGCTGATGCAATGGATTACAGCAAGCGAAGCAAGGCAGGCGTGCGAAGGTAAGCAAGCTGGAGGCTGGGGGGGGGAAGGGATTTTTGCTACTGGTTCTCCGAACTGCCCGTCGCCATCGCTACCTATTCACCCAAGCTGGTCCGAACCAGGAGCATTTCACCCCTGGATTAAAGCAATTTACACTCAACAGAACACAAAAGTATTGGTTAATGGAGATGTAACAGAAAGTTTTAGTATACAAAAAGGAACAAGGCAAGGTTCTCCCCATTATTATTCATTTTAACATTAGAGGTATTGACCAGGAACATAAGACAAGATACAGAGATAAAAGAAATGGAAATTAGAATTGAAAAGTACAAACTCCAAGTTTTCGCTGATGACTTAGTGTTTATATTAGAAGAACCTATACAAACTGGCCCTAAATTGATAAAGAAAATTGAGGATTATGGAGAGGTGGCAGGGATGAAAATAAATAAAGATAAAACCAAGATATTAGTTAAAAATCTCACCAACAAACAGAAAAAGGAATTGACAGAGAAAATTGACCTACAGATAGAAAAAAAAGGTTAAATACCTTGGTATTTTCTTAGCAGCTAGGTGTGGGACAATCAAAGAGGACAACTATACAAAGTTGATAACAACAAATTAAAATTGATTTGGAAAGGTGGAAGAATGTACAGTTATCGATGATAGAGAGAATTGCAGTGGTAAAAATGAACGTACTACCAAAACTACTCTTTCTATTTCAAACCATACAAGTAAAATTAGAAAAGATTTTTTTTTGATGAACTAAATAAAATGACTCTGCAATATATTTGGCAAGGAAAAAAATAGAGAATAAAATTGAAAGTATTACAGGATTCTAGAAATAATGGTGGTTTTGGGCTCCCAGACTGGGAATTATATTACCAGGCTGCAGCTCTTACCTGGCTAAAAGATTGGGTAAACTTGAATAAGAGAAGACTATTATTACTAGAAGGGCACGACTTACAATTAGGCTGGCATCCCTTTCTCTGGTATGGCAAACATAGGTTGCACAAATATTTCTAGAGGCTTATGTGAGGAACGCGTTACTTAACATTTGGGAAAAAATTAAACTGCAACACTATAGGGAAGATGGCTCTCTCCAATGGAGGCAATAATATATCCAAATCTTATAAATTGGGGAAAAATTGTATCTTACAAGGACATTTTAGATGAAAGGGGTGAACTTAAATCCAGACAACAATTGCAGAAGCAGGGGTTGGACTTATCTTGATGGCCATATTTGCAGATCCAAGCAAGGCATGAAAAAGATGTAAATTATGGGGTGTAAACAAAGAAAAACAGCATTCAACAAAATTTTAATGGTTTTAATGATGAAACATTGATTTTAAAAAAATATATAATTATTTACTGAACTATAAAATGGAGGAAGAGATAGTTAAAGAAACAATGATTGCCTGGGCAAGGAATTTCGGATACAACATAGAATCAGAAAAATGGTTAAAAATTTGGGAAAGAAACTACAAACTGAGGATGGCTGTGGCATATAAAGAAAACCTTCACAAAATGTTTTACAGGTGGCACTTGCCGCCAGCAAATTGGCCAAAATGTATAAGAACGCCTCCGCCAATTGTTGGAAATGCAACCAGACTCCAGGATCATACTACCCAGGGGTGAAATCCAGCTGGTTCTGACAGGTTCTAGAGAACTGGCAGCGGAAATTTTGAGCAGTTCAGAGAACTGGCAAATACTACCTCTGGCTGGCCCCAGAGTTGGGTGGCAATGGAGATTTTGCAGTATCCTTCCCCTGGAGTGGGGTGGAAATGGAGATTTTGCAGTATCCTTCCCCTGCTACGCCCACCAAGCCACACCCACCAAGCCACACCACGCCCACCAAGCCACGCCCACAGAACCGGTATTAAAAAAATTTGGATTCTCCACTGATATTACCACATGTGGTGGACATGTAAGAAAGCAAGGAGTTACTGGGAGAAAATTCATAAACGGCTAGAAATGATAACTGAGCAACATATTGAGTTCAAACCAGAAACGTGCCTCTTAGGTATATTGTCAGAAACTTATGATAAGCAACCATCTACTTAGTGTTACATATATTGATGGCAGCTAGAATTACATATGCTTATGTAATTATGATGACATAATTAGGAAAATTTGGGATTGTGCAGAAATGGACAGATTAACTTTAAAAATTAAAGATAAAAAGGACTCAAATTATTACAGGACATGGAATAAATTTTGTGAATGAATAGAGACAAGAAGTAGAAATGAGAGGGAAGTTTATGAATGTCAGTACAACAAAGATGTATAAAATTATGGATATAATATGGAAAAAATTTGTAAATAAGCTAATGTAAGTAGAAACAGTTGAAGCTTTCTTTTATTTCCTTTCGGGAGTCACTGTAAAGTAGCAAGTTTCTCAGATCCCTTATCCATGAATCCCAGCAGTATTGAAGATGCACAGAAGATAGGCTCATAATGATAAATACTTTGGACTGTGATCCAAAATTGTCATGGTGACTCAGCCTTGTAAAAGCAGGATATGGAAACAAGTGTATGAATCAGCTTTTTACCGGGCTGGAAAATTCAAGACTCATTGGAAAAGTATCACATCAGCACTTCAATATGCAGGAAAATCAAATAATCCGGTGATGAAAGTATTCATTCCTGTCCTAACTCTGAAAGTGCTGTTGTTTTTATTGTTGTTTTTGATCCTGCCACCCATGACAGTTATTTATTAGCTTTACCTAGCAACCCACTCATTCACACTCACATCTCCAGAAAGGGCATAAATTGTGTGTTAGCCTTTGTGCTACATTTAATATAGGCAGAGTCAAATAAAGGGGGGGGGAAGGGAATCAGCTCTAAACTGATGTCTTAAAGAAGACTGCAATGGCATCAGAATTCCTTCAAAGATACCCCTTGGTCCCTCCAAAGTTTTCCAGACCAGCTGGTGTTTCATTTTAAATCTAAAACTCACCCGGTGCAAAAAATCAAATCCACCAACCATATCATTTTTATTTTCCAAGAATATCCCTGGTTTCATAACTGTTCCTAAATAAAATAAAATAAGAATGGTGAGTACCATGAAGAAAGGGAAAATTAAGAACTGGTAGGAGGGAACACCGTGTGAAAAGAATGGGAGTAAACAGTTCCGGTTAGGGTTAAATTTGAATTTACGTTGAGAGCGATGACCTCTTCTGTTTCCAGTCAGTTTAAAATTGTCACATCCTGTTCAAAGTCTGCAACTGATTAGGATTAAGTTCAGGGTCACCTCTATTTTGGTCAGTTCAATGACCAACTGTTCTAGGGCATTGTCCTATATAGCAGCTAGGAAGCTTACCTCTTTTTCTTGACTGAAACATACAGTTATTCTATCTCATGGTAACCGAAATTTCCCTCTGCTATTCCTCTGTATTCTCCTGAACATGATCACTGGAGTCCATGATTAACTCAAGGTCTTCCTGAATATTTTAGATACTGGCTGATATAATGTCTCTAGCAGTGGGGGGTTTCAAATTTTTTTACTACTGGTTTTGTGGGTGTGGCTTGGTGGGTGTGGCATGTCTTGGTGGGTGTGGCTTGGTGGGCATGGCAGGGGAAGGTTCCTGCAAAATCCCCATTTCATCCCGATCAGCTGGGACTTGGGAGGGGGAGAATAGATGGGGGCGGGGCCAGTCAGAATTTTTACTACCGGTTCTCCAAACTACTCAAAATTTCCACTACCAGTTCTCCAGAACTGGTCAGAACCTGCTGAAACCCACCTCTGGTCTCTAGTACTGAATTGCTCTCAGAACCCAATATTTTGGGTCTAAATGCAAACTAAGATTACCACAGGATTCCTGATGAGTCTCAGTGGCTGAAGTTTTTTTTTTTCCTTTTGCAGTTCCTCCCCCCACCCCCGCATTCTGTTGTAACGTTTATATTATAAGTGTATGTGTGCAGAGATTATCTCATGTTTTAATCTCTGGACAGCACTTAGCAAATGTTAGGTACTTTTAATATAATAAGCAAATTATAAATTTACACATTATTAGCAAACAAACGTAATATAAACAAAGCAAAGCACTACCAGCAGGAATAATACATTAGAAGATAGCCTAGTTTCATTTTTCAAACCTTGCTCCAGCTGGGCCTTACAGTTACTTTTTCTTATGCCTTCAAGCAGTGGTGGTATTCAGCCGGTTCGGATTGGTTCAGGCGAACTTGTGACTGGTTCACACGAGTTGTGGGTGGGGTGGGCCCAGCCACCCGCCCCAGCTCTATGCCATCCTATTCAGCCACATTTTCTAAGCCGTGCACATGCGTGCAAGCTGCGTGAGAGAGCAAAGGGCACGTGTGGAAGGCTGCGTGCATGCGCACGTACTCACATTTTCAGTGTGCGGCAAATCGGTAGTAAAATTATGGGAAACCCACCTCTGCCTTCAAGTCAGTGTTGACTCTTAACAGCCTGAACAAGTCCCTGCAGTTTTCTTGACAAGATTTCAGAAGTAATTTGCAAATGCCTTCTTCTTCCTAGGGGTTGAGAGAAAATGACTAACCCAAAGTCACCCAGCTGGCTTCATGACTAAGATGGGCCTAGAAAATTGGGGTAGTTGGGTCTTTAGGAGAAAAGTTCCAACATCAGAATGGTTGGAAGATAAAATGGCTCATTTTGTAATCAGATCGCTTCTAGTTGAAATTCTTCCATTTGTCTTAAACGGGCCATTTCAACGTCGGAATGCTTCTGTTGAGTTCAGAATGAGACATTTAGGATTTGGTTTTGAAATGGGACATTTAGTGCTTTGCTTGGGAAATGTTTGGCACTGTTGTAGAGCAGTGGTCCCCAACCCCCGGTCCGCGGACCGGTGCCGGGCCGTGGAGTACCTGGCACCGGGCCGCGCAGCGGCCGGGGGACATGAACGCTGCAGCGCAAAGGCTCCTGGGCCGTGCGCAATGGGCCGTGCGCAAAAGCTCCTGGGCCGTGCCGCCACCCCTGCACGCGCTCAGCGGGCCGCGGCGATAAAAAGGTTGGGGACCACTGTTGTAGAGCACTGCTGTCAACAGCTTGAGAGATAGAAAGCATGCATGTTACCTCAGTGGTGGGTTTCAAAAAATTTTACTACCGGGTCTGTGGGCGTGGCTTGGTGGGTGTGGCATAGTGGGTGTGGCAGAGGAAGGATACTGTAAAATCTCCATTCCCACCCCACTCCAGGGGAAGGTTACTGAAAAATCTCCATTTCCTCCCGATCAGCTGGGACTTGGGAGGCAGAGAATAGATGGGGGCGGGGCCAGTCAGAGATGGTATTTACCAGTTCTCGGAACTACTCAAAATTTCTGCTACCGGTTTCTTCAGAACTGCTTAGAACCTGCTGAAACGCACTTCTGGGCCACTGTTTTTCTAGAGCCATCTTTGCAAATGTCTTCATTCTCAGTCTGGAGAGCCTCTTAAAATTATATATACACCATTGTTTTTCAGGGAACTTGGATATTTGCTTAATGCCACCATACATGACCAATGTGTTTGGTACTTTAAACAACTTTTTCAGTAATTATGGTCTGTTTGTAAGGAGACAGGAAGGTCTCCCTCCGCAGTTATTTTAAGATCACATATATACCTCTTTATTTGTTTACCTGTTTACATCTGACCATGATAAGCCTCTTGGTACTCATTCTTATGTCTTTTTTTTTCCTTTGAACCTAAAGCAATCTTACTTAAGAAGAAATGCTGTATTTAATATTTGCTTGCAGGTTTCCAGAAACGTAAGGTTTTTTATTTATTTATTTTTGCATCAATCCCATGATACTTTCATGAAACAGCAGCTGGACATGAAAATTGCAATAGTAATCTTATCTGATTGCTCCTGGTTATACTGTACTTTCAGGATTGATAGATTGTACAATGATTTTCTAATCATGCTTATATCCCCAGTGTTTGCCTTCTGGTTCTCTGCAGTTTTCTCCGTTTGTGTTCTTCCTAGCTATTGGAAAGATAAACAAGTAGGAAAAAGCTCAGCTACAAACAGAACTTACAAAACCAGAAGTTTTGTAATACTTGTATTAATTTTAATATTTAATATTACATATTACATTTAATATTAAATATTAAATATTTGTATTAATTTTAATAATAGTAAAAATCTAATATAATGTAGAGAGCCAGTTAGGTGCAATAATTATGGCACTAGGCTAGAAACTGGGAGACACTGAGTTCTAGTCCCACTTTAGCCATGAAAGGCTGCCGGGTGACCTTGAGCCAGTCACTCTCTCTCAGCCCTAGGAAGATGACAATGGCAGACCAATTCCAAAAAAACTTAGTCAAGAAAACAGCAGGGACTGCTGCTCCAAGCAGTTACCAGGAGTCAACCATAACAGGAAGGAAGGAAGGAAGGAAGGAAGGAAGGAAGGAAGGAAGGAAGGAAGGAAGGAAGGAAGGAAGGAAATCTGAAATATTGTATTCCCCATCCACCTCCATCCATCCTCCCATTCTTCCCATCTAAAAATGTCATTTTTCATCTTAGATATAATTCTGTACCTTTGACTTGTTTCAGATAAGAACGTTATTAAATGTTTTGGTAGAATGATGATAAATGTCAGCTTCTTGTACAACAATTAAACATACAGGCTCTCTTCTTGGAAGACCCTTGACCACTCTGTCTTTTATTGGATCTCAGCAGGTGGCAGCACCTGGCACTTCCCCTGCTAGGCTGGGAAACAACAAACCATGGTCAGGCTTGGTCAGGGTTTAAATCTGAGTCCTCTCTGGACTGGGAAGTAAAAAAGAAATGTCCTAGAACGACCAGTGTTGTTTGCTGTGTCTAGAAATCTCTAGGAATCAAGCTAATTCAAAGCAGTCCTTTACCTTTAGTTTTAAATAAATCATCCCTGCTCAATCACAGGTATAGAATAGAATAGAAAAACAGGGTGGAAGGGACCTTGGGGGTCTTCTAGTCCAGGGGTCATCAATCTTTCGTACCTCAGGGACCACTAAGTTCATAATTTTAAATCCCACAGACCACTAATATGATCTGCCTAATGACTGGCTGGGTGGGCGTGGCTAGGTGGGCATGTGACTGGGTGGCCATGGCCAACTTGATGTCACTCATGTCGAGAGGCACCTTGCCAGCCTCTATCCACCCGTTCCCTCCCAACCACTCCTTGCCTGCCCACCTGGGCTCCTTAAGGCCCCAACAGGAAGCAGTTGTTGGAGCTAAGCAGCCACCACGAGAAAGAATTGGCAAAACAGCTGGTTCAGTTCAAATTGGAGCTGATCGAGAAGGAGGCTCAGCAGAACCACTTCACTGAGGACTACGAGCATAGGCTTTCCAAGCAGAGGGAAGACCTGCAGGAGTGCAAGACCAGGTACCAGCGCCCGGAGGCTCAGCAGACTGGGATGGTCAGCCAGTTCCAGGCCATGATGCAGTCCCACTGGAACAAGGCCCTCTGGCTCTTTGCCACCAGCGGTGCTTCCCTCCAGCCTTCGCCCAAAGCCCTGCACCAGGAGGCTGAAGCAGACCCCAAGTCGGAATTTCTGCCCTCCTCTGACCCACACAAAAAGCCCCCAAGGGGACTCTCTGCAGCAACACAAATGTTCATTGCACATATCCTGCCCAGGGGCCGTAGTTTGAGGACCCCTGATATTAAAAATGCAAATAATTTTTCTGCGGACCTCCAAAATTTTCTCATGGACCACCAGTGGTCCACAGACCATCAGTTGGTGACCACTGTTCTAATCCAACCCCCTACTCAGCCAGGAAGCCCTACATCAGTGATAGCGAACCTTTTAGAGACCGAGTGCCCAAACTGCAAGCCTCTCTCTCTCTTGTGCGCGCACACATCAGCGACCCAAAGACCAGCTGGCTGGCTGGGGGCATCACAACACCGGCAGCTCTGCAAGAGGTGAGATCTTTTTCTTTCGCAAGCTTCTGTTTTGTTGTTTGCAGGAAAACATTTGTTTCCTGCAAACAATGGCGAGAAATGCCACGGAGAAACGCAGTGGAGCTGAGCTGGAGCGACGGCACAAGTGCTCACAGAGAGGGCTCTGAGTGCCACCTCTGGCACGTGTGCCATAGGTTCACCACCACTGCCCTATACCATTTCAGACAAATGGTTGTCCAATCTCTTCTTAAAAACTTCCAGTGTTGGAGAATTCACAACTTCTGGAGGCAAGTTGTTCCACTGATTAATTGTTCTAACTGTCAGGAAATTTCTCCTTAGTTCTAGGTTGTTTCTCTCCTTGATTAGTTTCCACCCATTGCTTCTTGTAGTCCTAGCCCTTTGGTATAGAATAGAACAATAAAGTCTCCTATAAAAAGTATAGCTGAGAAATCACAGAGTAATAGTAGAGGGCCCCTCTTTTATGCTACGGAAATGTGTGCTTCTGGGATTCTGAGAGATGGCACTGTTTAATCAAAAGAACCTGGAGTGCCAACAACAAATCCTGCCAATTGGATTGGTTGGGTAAATATTAGGGGAGAGAGGCAGTGCCTCAGTTAAGCAGGAGGTAACAACCAGCATCTTGAATCACACCCAGACCACATTGGCAACAAATATACAAATATATCTTGCAAAGTAGTGGTGTTACATGGGCATACTAAGGCATGTCCATTAATCACCTGTGTTGTTACAATCTGGATCAGTTGAAACTTCTGAATGGTCTTCATGGACAACCCCATGTAGATAGAGTACATTGCACTAGTCAAGCTGTGAGGTGACCAGGGCATGAGCGCAAAGGACTGCCTGACCTAGGAGATGGTGCAATTCCTCCTGTAAAAGATGTAGCTGCCAGCTAGTCATATGGGAGTCCAGGAAAATTCCAAAATGCACACCATCCTTGAAGTGCTACTGCATCAAAGGTCAAAGTTGGAATATCCCCAGATATCCCAAGTCCAAATATCCATAGCCACTCAGTCTTAGTAGGATTGAGCTGGAGATAGTTCCTGCCCATCCTAACCTGCACAACCTCTAGGCACTGGGAGAGAATCTCAACAGTTTCACTTGATCAGCCTAGAGTCAAAAGACTCTAGCGTCAAACCCTAAACCTAGAGTCTTTTGACTCTAGAGTCAAACCATAACCCTAACCCTAACTCTAACTAACTCTAACTCTAACTAACTCTAACTCTAACTCTAACTCTAACTCTAACTCTAACTCTAACTCTAACTCTAACCCTAAACATAAACATAAACATAAACCCTAAAAATAATAATCTTTTCCTCTTACATGGCTGGCTAAATTTCATTCCTAAACTTTCCCACATTTGCGGGATAGGAAGGGACAATCTCTGATATGTAATTCAGTTTGGAATTCAGGATTAACTTGGCCTCCAAAAGAGGCAATTGAAAAACACGTTGTGACCATTACACATTTATAGTTCTCCCAATTTTCAACAAAATATCTATAAAGGTCTCCTAAGTCCAAGGCAATCCAATGCAAATTACAGCACAACCTCAATTACAGGGGAGGAAAAAAACTATATTGCAGTAGAAAAATGTCCTTTCTCAGTCTGAAGTGTCCTACGTGAAACTTCATACTTGCTATTATGAAACATCTGGGCCTCATCTACTTTAGACACTGAAAGGAGAAAACATCCCCCCCCCTTATTCCTTCTTCGCCAAATTCTTGTTTTTTTCCTCCTGGCCCAAGAATCCATGTTGCAACTTTAAAACACATGTTAAAGTTTCTTACTTCGATGAGCACACTTGAGTTGCTCATATCTACACATTCCAATCACTGCCCCTGTGAACAGGAGCAATTAGAACCCTTGTTGCTGACCTCAATTGGATCTTCATATTTTCACTAGAAGCACATTTTTTTAAAAAAAACCCTGCAGGCTTAGGCCAAAACGTTATCAAGCTCTGTATTCTATCTCACACAGTTTCTAGTAGCTGCATCTGATAAGTCATGTGCAGTTTTCTCTGCACTTGTAACAAATGAAGCTGGAGAAGAAGAAACCAGATGTTCCCAGATTAGGGAGAACTTGGTATGTTAATACAGATCAAATGTCTCTTAAGGCGAACAAGAAAACCACTGAATAATCCATTGAGTCAAAAAAAATGTGATGGGGATAAAGGCCTAGCAAATACACCACGGAGCATAGATCTATATATTGGTAGGAAGATCTTCTGTGTGGTAATGTTGGGAGAAATATCCATCTGGGTTCAGTTCCAAGTGGGGAGAAAGACATTGGAAACATGGAGGCTAATTGGAAAGATGGTTTATTGATGGACAGGACCACATGGGTTTTAGATCCTGGGCAGATGAACACATGGAGTGGAGAATGAGATGTATTTATAGCCTCTCTTGGGCCTTGCCCTAGAGCTTCCTGTTCCTGTGCAAGAAATGTATTCTATTGGTTGTCAGACTCCCAGGGGGTTATGCAAGGGTCATAGCTAACTTTGAAGGTTTTCTGTGTCAAGCTTGGTTGAAACTTGGGCTGATGCAATGCAGTTCCTATTGTGGCTGAATGGCTTTGCCCTGAAGGATAATCCCATCATCCTGGAGCTGAAGGCCTTTTGTCTTGTAGATAGGCTGGCCCAGTCCTGCTGGGGCTATTAAGAAAGGTGGGGGCTCCTTTCCAAGAGCATGTTTCTCCTTTAGGGAAATATAATATTCTGCTTTTTATAATATTTCCCAATGTATTTCATTCTTCTAGGAGAGGGGTGGGTGCTAACATTCTACAGTAATAATTTTGAAATAAACTACTCTAGCTAGGAGTCTCCTGGCAAGTGAATTAATCCTTCATCCTGAGATGAAAGCTTTAAGATTTTCACCTGGGTCTGATGACAGCCAAGTCACTGGTAGTTAAACTAGACCCGTGATGGCGAATCTATGGCACGGGTGCCACAGGTGGCACACAGAGCCATATTGATGGGCGCGCAAGTGTTGCCCTAGCTCAGCTCCAGCACACATGTGCACACCAGCCAAATGATTTTCAGGCCTTCCGGTCCCACCGGAAGTCGGGAAACTGGCTGTTTCCGGCCTCCGGAAGGTCTCCGGGGGGGATGGGGAAGGCTGTTTTTGCCCTCCCCAGGCTCCTAGAAAGCCTCTAGAGCCTGGGGAGGGGAAAAAACGGGCATACCAGGCCCACCATGCCATTGCGTGCCAAAAGCAGGGGGAAGTGTGTGGGGGTCACGTGCGCATGTGCGGGGCGCATTGAATTATGGATGTGGGCACACGCACCCATGACCCCTGACGCTCCCCCCGCTTTTGGCACGCGATGGCAAAAAGGTTAGCCATCACTGAACTAGACTGTCTTTTATTCTAGATATAAGTAGAAGAAGATAAGAATGTACTAATGGTCACATATTGGCGCCATAGAGTCAACTGACAATCCAGCCTTTTGTACCTCAAATTTACTGACCTTGCTATGAAAACCGGTGGAGGAGTATTACTGTAGGTACAGAGAAATAAAAGTCATCCCACGTTCTCTTTTCTGATTTTCTCTTTGAGAATGTTTTTAAAACGTATGACTATTAACCACAATTTGATCTCACAAATGAATGGCTCAGAAAAAGCCAACTTTTGAAATTTCTCTGGCTAGATTATGCAGAGCATAATAGGAAATGAAGTAAATTTGTCTGGCTTTGGTTTAGTCTGATTTGGAAACTGGGATTATGTTGTGATCTAGGCCCAAGTAGTTATTGCCAGACACAATCAGTCCTAAACAAACGTATTTTATTAGAACAGCTGAGAATTACTTCATTCTCAGCTTAGTCCAAATTAATTCCAAAACAAATTCTTCCTAAACAGTCCTTCGGCCTTATCACCAACCATTGTCTTCTTTGGCACCCTACCAAAGGCTTTTCTTGGCAAAAGTTTAGAAGCAAGAGATGCTGACAAGAAACAAATGTAGCAACATTGCTTTCCTACAAAGATCCCAAGAGCCATTGCTGCTCTTTTAAGCCTTCTGGGAGGGGCCAATCATCTCCTGGCCTTACAACCAAGCCATCCTTTTTGCTTTAGCTGCTCTTGCCTTCTGGCAGCTCTTTGCATGTGAGCACTGGGAACAGGCTCCTCCTGTTTCTCTGCCTCTCTGCTATCTGCCTCTGGAGGCTCCAGAGTCCATGCATCGCTCCCAGATGGCCCTGGCCCCATCTCTGCCTCCGACGCAGAGCCCTCATCCGGGCCTTCCTCTGACTCCAGGACTGCCAATTGTCCTCCCCAGCCTCCTCACTGCTTGACTCCACTTCCAGCTCTGTAGGCTGCTGGCAGACCACGACAAATTAAACCTCTGCTTCCAAATAGGAAAACAAAGCTGCTGTGTTGCTTTGACACCTCCTTCAGCACTTCCAGTGGATGGAAGAAGTATACAGATAGTCCTTCACTTATGGCAATAATGGAACCTGCTCAATATGGCTGCAAATCATAGGACTTTGTCTTCATCTCATCCACAGTTCGTGGAATAGCTTTCAATCAATTACTGGACTAGTACGGAAGTTTATTCTGAACCTGGTCAGCTATATCTCAAAGTGCAATCTGTTTTGCTTTATCAAGACGAGAGACATGGTGGTGCAGTGGCTAGAATTCAGTATTACAGGTTGACTCTGCCCACTGCCAGGAGTTCGAACCTGAAGGGGCTCAAGGTTGACTCAGCCTTCCATCCTTCTTAGGTTGGTAAAATAAGGAGCCAGATTGTCAGTGACAATAAGCTGTCTCTTGAAACTGCTTAGAGAGCCCTATGAAGTGGTGTATAAGTCTAAATGCTATTGCTGTTGCTAAATTCTATTTCACTATTAGTCCCTTCTACACTCTAGTTCCCAGTAGGATATCTATTTGCTGGCTAAAAACTTACAATGGAAGGAATCTTCTACCTTCTAAGACAAGGTGTCCCACTGTTTAGACTAAAAAAAAATTGTCATAGAGAATAGAGGACAGGTTTCAGGCTGCTGATCTGGAGCAAAAGAAAATGAACGAACTATAGATTAAATTAAATTAAATTAAATCCAATATGTGGGTCTGGTTGTTATTCCTTTATCCTGGCCTAAACATTGGATTGACATTTTAAATGTCCTGCCCATGTTGACCTCACCCCCTTCCTAAGAGGTCTGTAAGGGGCATGCATAAGAGCACCAGCGTGCCTACTGTCCCTGTCCTAATGTTCCCTTTAATTCATTTACATTCATTTTATGTATTCAATTCATGCTTATACTTATATATACTGCTCAAAAAAATAAAGGGAACACAAGCAGAAGACATCTGAGATCTGAATGAATGAAATAGCCTTATTAAATACTTTACATACAGTAGTTTATACACTACTCAAACAACTAAAGGGAACACAAAACTACTATATGTAACTAACAAAGTATTTAATAAGGCTATTTCATTCATTCAGATCTTGGATGTCTTCTGCTTGTGTTCCCTTTATTTTTTTGAGCAGTATATATTATCTAATATGTACTCGACAAAATAAATAAAATAAAATAAAATAAAAATAAAAAAAATGATCCTACTTAGCTGCTTGCTTGGTAACAACAACCTCTTAAGAAAGAACCATTTGTTGAAATGGGCAACTTTGCAAATTGATTGATTGACTGATTGATTTCAAGACTACTTTTGCTGAAGGCTGGTCAGATATGCCAGCTCTTTATTTGACTTTCCAACTGCAGTGATTTTGACTTTTTCAGATGACTTCTGTCCTGGTTTTTTATTGATCTTTCATTTGATTGTTTCTAGCTGCTCGGATCCCTTTTGTGAGAAAACCCAGATGCTAAGAAGGAGCAGAAGAAGCCTAAGGCAGCCAACAAGGCAGAAATGAGCACAGAAAGATGTTTGTCAGCTTTGGAAGCCATATTAGCACCAGAAACTTCCACGCTGCCAACTCCATGCGCCTGGGAAAGTAGGAGGGGGGATTTAGGAGAGTGAATATAGTTAAACATAATAGCATTCTTCCCTTCGGTCAAGGTCATGGTGTTTATGCATCTAGAGCAGTAGTGGGTTGCCCCCGGTTCGGACTGGTTTGCAAGAACTGGTAGTAAAACCAACAGGAGGCCCTGCCCACCGCCCCGGATGTTGTCATCGGCAATCTGGGTATGCGTAAAAGCTTCTGCGCGATCCCATTGTGAACCAGTAGTAAAGGAAGTGGAACCCACCCTGATCTAGAAGAGAAGTGGTTGCAGGGATGGCTCAAGTTGGGATGGATGATAATTGGACCATGTGACAGACTGATGGGTGAAGGGGCTGGATTTGGGGTTTTGATTTACTGAGGGAAAACCCAGAACCCTCAGATTCGGGTTTTCCCAGATGTGGCAGTATTTATTTTTTATTTATTTTATTTTATTTCGAATTTATATATCGCACCTTCTCCCAAGGGACTCAGGGCGGTGTACAGCCAGATAAAAACATACAATACAAACATTAAAAACAATTAAAAGAATATATATTAATTTGGCCCCAGTTTAAAATGACAAACCAATTAAAAATTTAAAATTTAAAAATATGTTAAGCCAGCCCGGCTTGATGAAAAAAGAAAGTTTTAAGGGCACGGCAGAAGGCACCGAGGTCTTGGATTCTCCTTATCTCTGGGAGCAGCTGGTTTCATAGGGTAGGTGCCCCCACAGAGAAGGCCCTCCCCCTGGGGGTCACCAGCCTACATTGTTTGGCTGATGGCACCCCGAGGAGGCCCTCTCTGTGGGAGCGCACGGGTCGATGGGAGGTTGTCGGTAGCAGCAGGGGGTCTCGAAGATAACTAGGTCCTATGCCATGTATACCTGGCATAGAGTATACCTACTAGAGTATACCTAGTAGGTAAAATGGAACTTTGAGAAATGCCTGCTTCGGAGTTTTTAACTTGGAGTTGTGGACTTTCTGGAACACTGACAATGTTTACATTTCACATCTTGTTGTGGTGGTTGTGGTTTTCTTCTCCTTATGTATAAGAGTGGGGGGGGGAAACCTTGAGCAATTCTCAAGCTGGTCTAAATCAAAGTGATATCTGACGTCATTGTGGATGACCAGAGGGCAGTTTTAGGATGATGGAGAAGTCATCCCCATCTGAGTCATCCTCTAGCTTGCCAGTAGAGAAGCAAGAAGGAGAATTAGATCTAGAATCGGTCCTTCTGATGCTCTTTCTCCAGAAGGGAAACCAATATATCTGTCAAAGGTTCTTTTAAGGTATACGCCTTCAGCAGTGGTGGGATTCAAATAATTTAACAACCAGTTTGCCCAGGGTCAGATTGGCTGTCATGGAAGGCATGGCCCAACCTGACTCTGGCCGAACCAGGGTTGTTAAATTACCACCCCCACTATCAAAGTGGATCCTGGGTGCTGCACTGTGCTGCAATAGAGAAAGAGGCAATGGAATGGCTGGCATGAGGGAAGGAGGACGAAAAGCGGCCTTCTCCTCTCCTAGCGTTGGCCACTCCGTTGCCTTTTTCTCCATTGCAGAGCAGTGCAGAGCCCAGAATCCACTTTGATAGTGGGTGGTGGTGGTGGATAATTTAATAACAGGTTCGCCTGAACTGGTGCGAACCGGCTGAATCCCACCACTGGCCTTCAGACTATTTTAGTTT
Source organism: Pantherophis guttatus (assembly GCF_059756535.1). NCBI lineage: Eukaryota > Metazoa > Chordata > Lepidosauria > Squamata > Colubridae > Pantherophis > Pantherophis guttatus. The sequence continues at coordinate 17,620,326 of NC_142068.1, forward strand.
CTCAAACCAACACCTCTCCTCTCACATCATCACCCTTACCCCATCTATCTTTCTGATCAGCTTTTATAGTCACAGTTGCTCGGCTAGCTATGGAGAGGTGTTAAAGCCACCCAAGTACTGGACATTTTGCAGGCAGCCTGTCCTTTCACAATAGGATCAATCTCCTGAACCACTGAATAACAAACTTTTTTTCTTTTTTTAAAAATGAACTTTTAAATTTTATTTATTCATTTGTCCTATTTATACAGCATCCCCCCCCCCCAAGCAAGCAACTCTGGGCAGCATAGGACAAAGTGTAACTTTAACAATTCCCTTGTTCCTTTTTGGATGGTCAGCTGCATAATGCACCACAGTATTATCACAGAAAAAAATGTGAATTATGTCAACTCGTAGCCATAAGCATGTGTACTTACTGGAAACTGCAAAGCCGGGGACAACAAATGTTTCTCAGACCCAGTGCTTTACAAAGTGTTCTTCAGCTACGTGTTTTAGTTCTGATAATTCTCCAAAACAATCAAGGAAGCAGGAAATCAATAGTTCCAAAGAAACGGTTATCATGGCTGTTGCCAGCACCGACCAGGAATGTTGGTGATTGCAACAGCTTTAGCTCACTAATTTTGGGTGTCTGAGGTCTTGTCCCTGCTTGCACTTAAGCACAGCACATTCATTTATTTGTCAAATTTAAAAGACCACCCATCTCCATAAAGGTACTTGGTGATACACAATATTAAAAAAAATCTGTCTGTCTGTCTGTCTGTCTGTCTGTCTGTCTGTCTGTCTGTCTGTCTGTCTGCCTGCCTGCCTGCCTGCCTGCCTATCTATCTATCTATCTATCTATCTATCTATCTATCTATCTATCTATCTATCTATCTATCTATTATATGGCATACAATGTCAGGGGAATTTACACATGCTAGACACAATGCAATCCTGACAGTCTAAATTGCTAGATCATCCTGTTTGGCACTTGCCTGCCTATCCTTAGTGCACCGTAGGGGGTGAACTGGCTTATACCAGCTGATTAGCGGTGCTTAGGTTGCTGGCTCTTCCATGGCTCCTCTGTTGGTTTCCTCTCACTTCGCCTTGTGTTGTGTTGCGTTGCCTCACATCTGGTCAGTAGGTCCAGCACTGGCTTTTGCTTGCCACACACATGAAGGTAGCTAGATTTTCCCCACCGAAGTGGTACCTATTTATCTACTTGCAATATTGCATGCTTTTGAACTGTTGGGTCGGCAGGAGCTGGGAAGCGGGCGGCAGGAGCTCTCCCTGTCTTGCGGAGCGGGACTCAAGATCTTGAGGGCAGATCATTTTTGGCCAGCGGTTCCAGGGTCATTAAGCCACTGCATCACCACATCCACCTATTAAAAGTAATAATGACCATAAAACAATGTATAGAAAAAGGGAAAATATTCAGCCTTATATATAAAATCCCATAGAGTAAGGGGCTTGCCACTCACATTAACCTAAAAAATCCCCCAAGTTTCAAAGACTGTCAGGGCAGAAGTCTTATGGATCTCTGGAGGAATGTATAGTTGGACTGCTGCCACTTTCTACCTTGTCCCCCATGATATTGTTCTAATATTGCTCTAATTTCCCATAGATCACTTTTTTCCCTCACAGATTTTTCTACACGATCTATTCATAGAATTTTGACTCCTTTTTCTTTTCTAAAGAAAAGCTGTATACCTTTTAGTATGTAAATTGCTTCAAAAATACAATCCCAGACTAAATTTCTGATGAACTTGAGATCATTTGCCTTGGGTGTATGTGTCCCTTATTTCCACGAGCAGAAGGCCTATCCTTTTTGTTTGTTTGTTGATATACCACCTTTATTATTTTTATAGATAACTCAAGGCGGTGAACTATTTTTTGTACATTGCCCAGAGTCTCGCCTTGAGGGAGAAAGGAAGTTCAGAAACAAATAAACAAATATAACTAACACTCCTTTCTCTTATTTTCTCCAAAATGACAACCCTATGAGGTAGGTTGAACACAGAGAGAGAGTGATTGGCCCAAAGTCACCCAGCTAGAATTCATGCGAAAGACAAGGCTTGAAGTCACAGTCTCCTGGTGATTGGCCCAAAGTCACCCAGCTGCTTTCCTGCCTAAGGTTGGAACTAGAACTCCCAGTCTCCTAGTTTCCAGAGTGATGTCTTAATCACTAGACCAAATTGGCTACCAGTAGAACCATCAGTTCTTTGCAACATTTTTACTATGGATTACGAACTGAAAATATCAGAAATAGAGATCACAAGCAAGGACAATCTTTTTATGCTTCTTATTGTGTCTCTGCTTTGCTTTTCTCTGATGGAAAGTGGACATTTTCAAGCTCTTCCACCAGAAAGAACAAAGACCTTCGTCTTTCTTCTTTTTGTTTTCCCCCAACATGAAGATTATAATATTGGAGTATGTGATTTTCTTAATGATTTTTCTTATCCTCAGGCACTCTAGATTTTCTTAATAGGCTTACCTCAACCATAGATATATGCTAAATCCAAACCCTAGTGAATGAACTGGAGAATTCTAGAAAATTCTAACTAGAGATTCCTTGAAACTTTTTCTACACATCCACCATGGAGATCACAGGTATTTTGTGAAGAAGTATTTAAGTATAGAAGGGCTATGAGTTGGGTTTCTTCTAGATGCAGTCTCCCAGATGTCCTTTTAATACAATTTAGGCCTATCAAAAGGAACTTTTGATCAGCAGGATTCAAAATATCTTAACTTCCACAAGAGGTTCAATGATTAGACCTCTTTAGTGCATTACTTGTTTATTTTGTTCGTTTTCTTTTCAGAAAGTTCATATGGAAAGTGGGATTGCTAATAAAGATCTCCTGAGCTGTTTGGATGGAGAAAGACACTCATGAATTATAACTTGTACCTTAGGTGGTGGTGAAACCATTAGAAATTGAAAAACTATCAATTCATTTGTCCCTCACTCTAAGGTTTGAGAAATATACATATGAATATGAATCTACCAACATCTACAGACAGTACTGTAATTGCTCATTTGTAAATGAAACTATAAACTATCAGCCTCTAGATTAATACTGAGGAACAATTAGAAAGATTATTAGAAGAAAATGTATGTAATATTATACCTGCCATTTAAATGTTCCAAAGAAAAAGGGAATTACAGTCTTGAGTAACAGAAACTGACTAAGAGCCAACATCCTTTTGAGATGGACAGAGATTTAAAATGTCACTGTTTTAATTTTGTCAGAAATTACCTTGGGGCGTGAGTCACTATGATACAGAAAACACAACTGGAGGTATTTAAAAATAATTTTTTAAATAAGGGAAGGGAAAAAAAGATTTTTCTCCTATTGATGGTTTGAACACTTTTAAGAAATCAATAAAATTACCCATCTTACAAATAATGACTTTATTGCAGTGACAATATATCCACCCCTTAAAATTTTCATCCACTGAACTGGGACAGTATATAAAATTGAGATGTTTGTGGTATATTTTGCTACTAACATTTCTCAAGCAATTGCAAAAGAATCTAAACAATGTTGATAATAGTTTTAAAAACTTGTCTGGATCTCAAATCAAAAATTATGAAATTGCCTTTCAATTGAGCTTGATCCCTGATAACTTCATGGAGATATTCATATATTTTTCTTGACAACTACGGCATTATTCCAAAGCAAGACAAACCAAGGCCCAACCCTCTCGACCATTTCAGGCTAGGCAAGATCAGTGAGTGTTAATATTGAAGACAAAACTAGGTTTGAAGCAGGTGTAAAATGCTACCGGTTTGCACCGGTTCAGGAGAACCGGTTGTAATAAAAGCTACCGGTTCGGGCGAATCATTAGTTTAAAAAAAGCTACCGGTTCATCTGAACTGGTATTTATGACGATCAGCTGTGCCCAATGATTTATATTTGCTAGAAAGCAGGAAATCCTGCTTTCTAGCGAACCTAAATAGCACGGCACAGCTGTTTTCCCCCCCTCACTGTTCTACTTACCTACAAATGGCTCCTTTTTCTGTATGCAGCGTGCATTTGGTGCACACTGTGCATACACATGCGCTGCATGCATTTGGTGCACACTGCGCATACGTGGGCAGCAAACCGGTGGCAACCCACGGAGGATTTCAACACTGGTTTGAAGGAGTAACTGGGCAGCACTCCTATGCCATTGGGCATTAAATTTGGCTCTCTGAGTAATTTTATTCTTCATTTATATTTATTTTTTTTAAATACTATGAGGATCTTTACAGAGCATGAACTTTTTGGATTCTGTAGAAATCAAGCTGTAATCCGTGCATAGTAATGAAAAAAGTAATAAAACAATTATGAAAAACAGCTGTATAAATCTCAAGAATGAAATAAATCATTTTCTTTGATGTATAGCGTAACATGCATAATATTCCTACTTTGAACTAAGCTGTGATTTGTTTAATCATGGTTTCTATTGTCCATTTCTAAATGTATTTTTAAAATTTGAATTATTATTATTATTGTTTTGCTAGGATAAACTATAGAAACACTCTTTCAACCACCTGAATTTTGTTAACTATAGAGGTAGTCCTTGATTTATGATCACAATTGGGATCAGAACATCTGTCACTAAGTGAGGCAGGTAAGTGAATCACACCTGATTTTAGTTTTTGTCTATGTTGTTAAGTGAATCTCCATGGTTGTTAAGCGAATCTGGCTTGCCCCATTGACTGGGCCTGTTGGAAGATGGCTGAGGAGACCACAGATGGTAATAAATGGAAGACTGGGATGCTGAAACCATCATAAATCACATGACTTTGGGAATGTTGCAACAGTCATAAGTGCAAGGACCACTCATAAGTCACTTTTTCAGTGCTGTTGTTGTTGTTAGTTGCAAAGTCATGTCTGATCCATCGTGACGCCATGGACAACGTTCCTCCAGGCCTTCCTGTCCTCTACCATCCATTTAAGCTCACGCCTACTGCTTCAGTGACTCCATCCAGCCACATTGTCTTACATTCCAGGTTCCTATGGAGAATAGATCTTTACAGCATCGGACTTTCCTTTCATCACCAGATGTATCCACAGCTGAGCGTCTTTCGGCTTTGGCTCAGTCGCTTCACTCTTTCTGGCGCTACTAGTACTAGCCCTCTGCTCTTTCCCAGTAGCATATTGGACACCTTCCAACCTGAAGGCAGTGGTGGGATTCAGCCAGTTCGCACCTATTCGGGAGAACCGGTTCTTAACTTTCTAAGCAGTTCAGAGAACCGGTTGTTGGAAGAAATCTTATTTTGTTTTTTTCCACTTTACAAGGCTAATCCTGTAAGGAAGGCAGGAAGGAAACATTCTGGTGTTGTTTCTAGCCTAATCTTTATTGCCCTGCTTATAGAAACTGCCTCTCTGGTTAACCCTTATTACATTGTAACAGTTAAGGTGAAGTGCCCATCGACGTGAGTGACGTTGAGTTGGCCACGCCCACACGGTCACATGGCCACCATCTGGGCGTCATTAGGGCAGAGAACCGGTTGTTAAATTATCTGAATCCCACCACTGCCTGAAGGGCTCATCTTCCGGCATCATATCTTTTTTTCTTTTGGTACTGTCCATGGGGTTTTCATGGCAAAGATACTGGAGTGGGTTGCCATTTCCTTCTCCAGTGGATCACGTTTTGTCAGAACTCTCTGCTATGACTTGTCCGTCTTGGGTGGCCCTGCACAGCATAGCTCATAGCTTCATTGAGTGATGCAAGCCCCTTCGCCATGACAAGGCAGAAATCCATGAAGGGGTTTCAGTGCTATAGTACCTTCAAATAGTTGCTAAAAGAATGTGAGTTGAGGGCTACCTATGTGCTCCTTTTTTCATTCCACTGAATTTTTTTTGGAAATTCATGGAACTTTGTTAGAATGATGACAATACATTCTTTGGATATAATATGTTTCTTGATTGATACAAATCACTCATTCTGTTATGTTTCTCCAAATCTTCTGAAGAAACTCTATTTGGGAAACTGCAAATGCTGCATATCATATATTATCAGAAAAAAATAGATTGCAAATTTCAATCTTTCAAAATTTTTGTTATATCATCTTCAAAGTATCAAATAAAATGTTCAAAATTTTCCACAGATGTGTTTCTATATTTTAATGTCATTGGAGTATAAAGCAGTAGGCCTTCATGCTTTTAGCAGTGTTGATTTTCTATGACACCTAAATCTTTTTTAATGGACAAGAGATTTACTGAAAATTTGAAAGTCATTTTTCCATCAAGGATAATGTTAATTTTTCCTCATGTATTGCGCTCAAAGCTGGAATAAACCGAATTGCTAATAATATCTTCCTCTATTTATGCTTCTATAAAAACAGAACTTCAAATTTTAAACTTGCAATTCACCTTGAAAATCTGCTAGCAATGTATTTTATTTTCACAAACATTATATATTTATATTGTTTATCTGATGTGTCCAAACCTACTTTTTATCTGCACAAACAGCAGCCTGAATGGGAAAAACATCTGATTTGAATTGTTGATATTAACTTCCTAACAGTATTTTCTTTACATCTTCCTTCTAATAATTACTTCGTAACCTCAATTCAAATGGCTGCTCAGCTTTTCAAGATGTATTTAAACAAAATTGCTTTTCTCATTCTCTTTTGCATCGTAATCCGGAGATTTTAAATGTTAGGATTATTATATATTTTTTTGTTTCAGTTCCTCCTGAAGTGAAGTTTTTAAATTGTTACTCCTCCAGTTCTGCTCAATTTTGGGAAATTATTTCTTAGACTATAAAAGAACAACCTTCTATTTTGCTATTATTACTGCATATTACTATATGGCATAAATTACAGGCAGACAATTTAGCTCTTATTACTTGAAACTTCATTCAGACTGGAGCTTCCTATTCCAGAATGGAGCATCTTATTGTGCAGAGCTGCTGTACTGTAAAGAAAATATATAGGGTGGCTTTGAAGGACAGACGGAAGATTCATTATCGAGGCAATAATCAGATAGACAAGGTTTGAACCCAGACCAAGAAAGCAGGTTGTGAAAATGTCTCAATCAGTTCCCCTCTCTCACCAATTTTCATGAAAATAAAAGAGAAAGAAAAGCACATTCAGACTTGTAAGATTCTGTTACTGCTGCTGTTGTAATGAAAATATTATATAAAACATGGATATCATTTAAGAATTTGGAAAGCACATATAAAGAAGCATTCAAATAAAATCCCATGGAAAAAATCTGGAAATAAGTGTCAGCCCTTCCAGATAGACCAGACTAAGAAACTAAAGTCATACAGGCTAACATTACTTTTAATATAACATTATAGCAACAGAATCTTTCAAGTCTGAATACACTTTTCTTGTCCCTCCCTATACGTTCATAAGAACTAGGGAGGGTTCTTTCTGAGATGCTTTATCAGATTACAGTTCAGGCCCTGACTCAGATGTCTTTTATTTGACCATTGCCTTAGTTGGCTCTTCCTCCTGTTCCTAAGAGTTATTCCTCTGTTCCTAAGAGTTAACTCTGTTCCTAAGAGTTCCTTCTGCCATTACAGTACAGAAGTTTTTAGTCTCTCTCTCTCTCCCCCCCATCTTTGCTTGTTCCCAGTTGACCTCTGAGTTTTCTAAAAAAGAACATGGTATGGGTATCATTTTATGCCCAGCAAGCAACCTATAGTTTGGATTTGAAGCAAAGGAGGCAAATCCTCCTATCAGTTTTATGTCTACCAACCATTCTCAGCCTATAATTTTTCAGGAATGCTTTCAAGTTATATTTAGGGGAACTAAATTCAGTAGAAGGAGAGAGTTGAGAAGACTGTATATGAAGGCTTTACAATACAAGCTTGGCAAGGAGCACATCTTACATCAAATAAAGGGGTATTCAAGTTTTCACTGACAGAAGAATGTAAAATATTCTCAGATGTGGCGGGTGGCATGCTGACCAGACATGTCTGTGTAATAGATACATTTTTCCTGAAAACAATGTTTGGATTATAGCTGCAGAATTAGACACTTTCCTTAATTTAGGCCAACTAAAGTTTCTTTGTTTTGTAAAGAAGTGCATTTTTGACAGTAGTTTCCTGACGTATGGGCCTTAGAAAAGTTTGCATTTTAGGATAACTTTCTTCCCCTTTCTTTGTAATTATGGGCAGGGGTGTTCAAAAGTAACAACCTGTGTTAACTCTTCCCCCTTGCAAAAAATTAAAAAAGATCAGGAGTGCTTCCCTTTGAACTGGGGGAATGGGCAGGAGTGGGAACAAAGTGCTTTTACAATGTTCTTTTCTTCCTTTCTAAATCTTGAATGGGATGTTTGCCAACATCTCCCCCCTCCCCCTTTTTTTGGGGGGGATGGGAATCAATGCTGTAAATTATTCATTGTCATTAGTTATCGATTTGGATATCTGGCCTGAAAAGGGTTCTTCCTTCTCTCGAAAAAAAAGCTAGAGGTGGAAGTCCCACCCTCCTTCTCCCTCCTTCTCCCTCCCATTTCACTAAGGCTGTTCCTTTCTTCCTTCCCCGTCTAGCTGATTTGTTGGGCCCTAACTGTCCCAGGTGCCAAAAAACCTAGGACGAAAACTCCTTCTGTATATGGGCTACGGCAAAGCGCCTGGGAGGGAGTGGCCATGGCCATTGTGCCGTGGCGAAAGACTGGCAGAAGGCCAGCTGAGGAGAAAAGTTTGTGGCTAATAATCCAGAGGCGAAAACCTCAAGGCAAAACAGGCAAGGAGAAGGGTTCAAGCCGAAAAGTCCTAGACCCGGAATGCTGTTACCTTCCAGTAGTGGGTTTCAATTTAGTTTGCTACTGGTTTGCTTGTGCACACTCGCGCGCGACCCTTCTGCGCATGTGCAGAAGCATCTGGGCAGGTGGGCGGAGCCTCCCCCCACTGCCGCTACCAGTTCGCCCAATCCAGGGCAAACCGGTAGCAAGCCACCACTGTTACCTTCCCACCAAAGGTGGTCCCTATTTTTCTACTTGCATTTTTTATGTGCTTTCAAACTGCTAAGTTGGTATATAAGGGTATGGTTGCTCATATTTAGAAGAGCTTCAAGTTGTTTCTCATCTAACGATTATCTAGATGAGGAATCTGTAAACATTTTGGGAATGAGCTAGATCCCGCCACTCATTCATGTCCACAGGCAGTGAATAGATGCCAATGCTGCCCAGAACAATATGCCCACTTGGACTGGTAGCTTAGCTGAAGCTCACCCCAGATGATCTACCACATTCGCTGCCAATTGTTAACTTACAATATAACAATAGATAGTGGGTTTAGATTCAGCCCATGGGTCCTTAGTTTCTGATCTGTGACTTAGATTTCTGCAGCTTACATCTGACAGCTGTAACATTCACAACAGTTTGAAAACAAATATTTTCTTTTTAAAAAATGGTTGGATTTTAGATTCCTAAAGATGCTAGTTTTCTATGTCAGTTTTGTTTTGTTTTAATAGAGAAGAGGCGTTCAAATGTGTTATTTTTAAATGTTCAGGTTGAAGTGACATCTCTCAGCTTGGTTAGAAGACAAGTCCTAGAAGGCATTAAAATGTCACGACGTATTATGGCTTATCTTAAGATGAAGAAACCCAGTTCTGTCTGTCTTCAGGCACATATGTTTACCCACCCTTCCCTTTTCCTCAGTGCAGCCATGGGGAGATTAGAAATTTCTTCTTCTAATTTAGATAAACTGAAGGTTTATGATCTCTAAAGTCGGTTAATTTTAAACAAACAGTGGTTAAGATATATCACAACTTCCTGAGTTCTAATGAAACTTGGACGCATCAGAAATGGAAGTGTACTCTTTTTCATTCTGCATGAAGAAAGAAGGAATGTGCAAATCCTATCTGGGGAAAAGCTAGGCACATTGCCATCTCAATTAATCATAATTTACTATGACATCTGGCTGAAATGAGTACATTCGCTAGTTTTTCAAGCTACGATCTTAGGAACCTTGGACGTCTTCAGATATTTTCATGGTTCCTAGATAAACAAATGTGAAATGAACAAGCTGCTTTAACAGTTTAAGAGATTACGGTTTAATTGCAGAGGATATGTTGAAATTATGCTCTAAGCCCTAAAAAAAAAAAAGAGAGAGTGGGAAAACTATAGGGCTCACCACAGAATATGACTCCAAGTTCAGAGGTGGGTTTCAGCAGGCTCTGACCAGTCCTGGAGAACTGGTAGCGGAAATTTTGATTAGTTCGGAGAACTGGTAGTAAAAATTCTGACTGGCCCTGCCTCCATCTATTCACTGCCTCCCAAGTCCCAGCTGATCGGGAGGAAGTGGAGATTTTGCAGTAACCCTCCCCTGGATTGGGGAGGGAATGGAGATTTTACAGTATCCTTCCCCTGCCATGCCCACCAAGCCACACCCACCAAACCACGCCATGCCCACCAAGCCACACCCACAGAACCGGTAGTAAAAAATTTTGAAACCCACCACTGTCCAAGTTCCATCATCCACATCTCTTGGACTTGTTGACAGGGATAGGTAGGAGTTGGCCAGAAACGTTTCATTAGGCCACAGACGTATAACTTGGGAAGGTACTGTATATTTTACAATATTATGTAAAGTATTTCTAGCCTTAATAAGTAATTAATCTCATGTGGAAAACCTGCATGTTTTAAGGGACCAAAAGACAGAAACCCATTGGCCAATTTCATTGATAACAAAAACATTCCCAGAAGTGGCTCTTTTTTAATAGCCTTTATTCCAAAACAAATCAGATAACCAGGCCAAGCTATTTATATTATTTAGACTTTCATTGACTTGTCTGGGCGTTTCATTTCAAGTAAAAACATGAGGAGATCATTAGCAAAATTAATGCTTTTCTATCGTCAGAGAAAGATATAAAGTTCATAAACTCAGGGTTGAAGTTGCTGTTTTCAAATAAGTTATTATTACTGTCACTGAGTTTACAGTATAATGAGAAACTTAAGAGCTAGCATAAAAACTTTCTTTTTTAATGCTTGATTTTTCTTTTCCTTTCCTTTTTTCTATCCTCTCCTGAAATGTTTTTGGATCATTTGCTATTGAAAAAAAAGAAAGAATTGAAATACAATTTCGGTGAAGCTTGCATTTGGAAAGTGAACTTCTAGTCTGTAGTTAAACAGTGCGGCGTGTTTACTGGATGAAGTTAACTCCTAAGCAAATGCATAAAACTGGCCTTGAACAGAGTCAAAATGTTTTTTTTAAAAAAAGAAAACATTTGATTCCTTTGGCTGATAACTTTTTGCTTTTGCCATTGAGACTTAAAAACACAAACAGAGCAAATGCTATTTACTGACCGTATTAACATTTTGACGTCTAAAGAAAAAGCATTTTGTAGATTTTTCAATATCTTAGTCACTTCTTCTTCTTCTTCTTCTTCTTCTTTTTTTTTTTTTTTGGCATCCAGATTTGTACAAACCATGTTCAGAAACAGGGGCGCATTTTAAGTAGCAAACACCTCCATTTCGAAATCTTGCTGCACAAGAATAATGGATCCACAGTAGGGCCTTGAGACTTACTGCTAGAAACTGCAAAACTAAACAGGAAAAGAAAGGTGATACTATAATTAAGCAAATTGCCGCATTCAAGCTTATGTAAGTTAACTTCTCCTTCCCCGCTGCTCCAAAGGAATATAAATTTGAAAAAAATGGGCAAGTATTAAACAAAAACCTAGCTTTTTTTTTTTTTTTTTTGTATTCTGGAAGAAATTGGTCTTACATTTTCTTTTCCTACCCTGTTTCCCCTAAAATAAGACATCCTCTGATAATAAGCCCAATTGGGCTTTTGAACACATGCGCTAAAATAAGCCCCCCCAAATAAGCCCTCCCCAAAAATAAGCCCTCCCTGAAAATATTTAAATGCATGCACAGCCAGTCCCCGCCATTTCCTCTGGTTAGGGTTAGGAAGACAAAGCTGGAAATCAGGTAAGACGGCAAGAGAAGCCCCGTCTTGCTCCACGCGCCGCAAAATAATAAGACCTCCCCCAAAATAAGGCCAAGCGCTTATTTCCGGTTTCAAAAAATATATAAGGCAGGGTCTTATTTTTGAGGAAACATGGGAACAAAATTATTTGAAATTGATAAATTATTATAAGTTTATTAATGAATTTATAAGTGAAATAACTGTCTTCATTTCAGCTATTGAAGGGACTATGGTAATGTTAGAAGAAAAATCTGGTCTGGTTCCAATCCGGGAACGCTGGAAATAAAATGGAGGCTGGCTGCAGGAATGAAGGTCTCTGTTTATTTGGATGCCAGAAACTTCAGTGACAGCAGCATGTTTCTGGGGTGGCTGACAAAATGAGGTTGAGAGAAGTGGGTTTTTATATGTTCTTTGGGGCTTTGTGATTGAGATGCCTGTTCCTATGTAAGAATGTGTCCTTTAATATTTAAACGGCTGTTGCCAAATTCCTATGGGGTCATGTATAGGTGTTACGGCTGGCTCTACAGGCCAATGGGGAAATGAAAATCCTAGATCTTTGTCTGAGCTAATCTTGTCACCTTTGGCTTGCCTAATTTTGTTGCTTATTTGGAGTCTCTTTGCTTATGAATGGATTGGCCCAGTCTTTCCGAATAGATACAAAATCTCCATTCCAAAAGACCAACCTCTTCAAGCTTTTGCTTGAGGCTGTTTTCCTATGGCAGGAAGACTGGAGCTGCTTTCTGCCTTTGTTAAGATTTTCTCCATTTCTCCTTTGGGGGAAATATTCTATTCTGCCCTTTTTAATATTAAGAATAAAGAATATTTTAATCTGCATAGGAGGAAAAGAGAATACTGAAGAGAAAAGAAAATACTGTTCATAGAAAGTAGGATTTAAGTCATCTATCGTGGACTCCCAGATGTTTGGTGCATTCCCAGTCTGAGAAGCAAACAGTGTTATTAAGCCTGTTTCATAAATAAGCATCCCAGATGAGGGGAAAATGAAGAGCTTCATCAAATTAATTTTCATCAGTTCTTCACTTCTTACTTCCTCTTTGACAATCCAAGAAATTTTGTTGCCTGAGCGATGACAAGATGGTGCCATCATTCCTCATCATTTCAGAGGGAGTGGTCCATTGAAATATAGGCAGTCCTCAACTTACAACCTTAATGGAGCCTGCCCATCATGGCAGTGGTGGATTTCAAAATTTTTTACTACTGGTTCTGTGGGTGTGGCTTGGTGGGTGTGGCATGGCTTGGTGCGCATGGCAGGGGAAGGATACTGTAAAATCTCCATTCCCTCCCCATTCCAGGGGAAGAATACTGCAAAATCCCCATTCCCTCTCAATTAGCCGGGACTTGGGAGGCAGAGAATAGATAGGGCAGGGCCAGTCAGGATTTTTACAACCGGTTCTCCGAAGTACTCAAAATTTCCGCTACCGGTTCTCCAGAACTGGTCAGAACCTGCTGAAACGCACCTCTGATCATAAGTCACAACAGTTGTAAACTGGATTAGTCATGTCACCAACCTGATTTTATTATAATATTTTTTTTATTTTTTTAATGATGGTTGTTAAGCAAGCACAAAGGTTTCAAAATGGCCAGCATAGTTGTTAACTGAACCAAAGGATGCAGTTTTGCCAAACATGGAAATACTTTAATGCAGGGGTGGGCAAATGTGGCCCTTTTACAACCTGTGGACTTCAACTCCCAGAATTCCTGAGACAGCTGTCTCAGGAATTCTGGGAGTTGAAGTCCACAGGTTGTAAAAGGGCCACATTTGCCCACCCCTGCTTTAATGAGATGTGGAGAGATGTTATCTTTGTTTACCCAAAGTTTCCAACACAACTTTTTAGAACTGAACCTAAAGCATTGCAGAGCATGGTATTTAGTACTTATAAATTGCATGTGATATGTAGGAATGAGCTTGAGTGATAGGAAGTAGGAGGAAGAGTCACAAATTGGACAAATTCAAATAAAAGATTGCTGAGTCTATAGAACAGTGTTGTCGAACCTTTTCGGCACTGAGTACTAAAATGGGAGCGTGCGCGCATCTGCCAGAAACTGGAAGAGCAGCTGCCCAGTGCACATGTGTGCACCAAGAGGATGATCTTCTGGTGTCTGGCACGCGTATGCACACTGGCCACGCATGTGCTCAGGGTGGCTGCTCTTCTAGTTTCGGTTGCTCCGGCATGCATGAAGACCAGCTGGCTGGCATGCCGGAACCTGGAAGAGCAATGGGTGTCAGCTCGCATGCCCGGAGAGATGGCTCTATGTACCACTTCCAGGATGTGTGCCATAGGTTCGCCATCATGGCTATAGAAGGAATGGGGGTGTATTTAATTTAATTTAATTAATTTAATTAATTTAATTAATTTAATTAATTTAATTAATTTAATTAATTTAATTAATTTAATTTAATTTAATTTAATTTATTCAATTTATCTGCCGCCCCTCTCCAAAGACTCAGGGCGGCTGAGTGTAGCAAACATCTCAAAAGGATCCTCCCAAGTTTCTTGGACTCTAATGTGTGGGGGAAGATATACTTCCAGACTTGCAGGATCCTGTGAATATAGGATGTTACATTAAGATAGCACTAGTACTACTTGGGATACTTCTTGCTTGAACGACCTTGCAAGCTTGACAACTTGCTATTAAATGGTTGCTACTATGGCCTTTCAAATTTTAAAAAAAGTATTGCATCTTACTGGGAGGTTGTTTTTTTTTTGCTTTGCATTTTAGTTTTCTCTGAAAATTGCTCCTATTTAATCTGGAGAATTAAATCCTACACATTAGAACAGAATAGAATAGAATAGATTTTTTTTTATTGGCCAAGTGTGATTGGACACACAAGGAATTTGTCTTGGTGCATATGCTCTCAGTGTACATAAAAGAAAAGATACATTCGTCAAGAATCATAAGGTACAACACTTAATGATAGTCATAGGGTACAAATAAGCAATCAGGAAACAATATCAATATCAATTAACAATATTTTTTTTTAATTTGAGGGAATAATCAGATCCTATTTTTGAATGTTCTCCTACATTAAAATGTCCCAGCAGTTTGGAAGGAAATACAGTGCATTAGGTAGAATAACCATGTATCCTGCTTTACAGAGGACAATCTTGGTATGAAGTCATCCTCTTTTTGAAGAGTTGCTCATGTCTGGTTTAAAAATAAAGAACCATAAGAAGGGCAGCCAGTTACTAAATACCTAACAGCTCTTGGAAAGCAAGTGTATGTTTGTTTGCTTATGACCTTTCTTACTACCAGAAGAAATGGCTATTTCCATTTCATTTGCAAAAGTATTTTCTCTATTTGAATCTCTGCGCACAAATTATGAAATGGAAATCTCTGCATTCTATTCTTTCTTCCTTGATGACTCATAAGAAAACATCTTGGAACAGATGGGTGCATTAAAACTTTTCTTCCTTATGTATTTGTTCTGTTCTTTACAGCAAGAGTTTTGCAAGTGGTTTCCTTTAACTGATGCTGCCTGTCAGGTCAGCCTGACCAATAACCCATCGTGCTCAACAATTCAGAAAAGGCCACGACAGCAAAAACTGCCAGGAACAAGATCATCCCACAGATCTGTAATTGAACCAAGAGTGTATCTGAGGACAAATGAACAACTGACAAAGAATATTCTAATCAGAGCAGAAATGTCGACAGTCAATTCCATTTCATTAGGGTGCTTTATACATGGGGTCCCGAAGTTAGGACCATAATTGAGCCTGCCCATTACGGTCATAAATTGAGATGATCAGGCTTGTCACCTGATTTTATGACTTTCTTGCAGTCATGAAGTAAATAGCATAGTTTTTAAATGAACACCATAGTCATTAAGTGAAGCAGTGGTTTGCTAGGGAGCCAGTTTTCCCGAAAATTGGAAGTGACTGCCAGTTCACTTCTAGTTTTCTGGAAATTACATCTGCTACAAACAGCCATAAATGTGTCCAGTTGGTGAGCACCTAATGTGTGGTCACATGACTGTAAGGTAAAAGTAAAGGTTCCCCTCGCACATATGTGATAGTAGTTCCTGACTCTAGGGGGGTGGTGCTCATCTCCGTTTCAAAGCCAAAGGATCAGCGCTTTCCAAAGACGTCTCTGTGGTCATGTGGCCGGCATGACTCAGCGCCAAAGGCGCACGGAACGCTGTTACCTTCCCATCAAAGGTGGTCCCTATTTTTCTACTTGCATTTTTTACGTGCTTTCAAACTGCTAGGTTGGCAGAAGCTGGGACAAGTAACAGGAGCTCACCTCGTTACGCGGCACTAGGGATTCGAACCGCTGAATTGCTGACCTTTCAATCAACAAGCTCAGCGTCTTAACTACTGAGCTACCGCATCCCCATCACATGACTGTAGGAGGAGCCTAAAGATTGGAATTTTGAATCTGTGTCATAAGTAGTCCATGGAGAGATCTGTGGGGACTTCAAATGGTCTCTAAGGGATCCACTGTAAATCAAGGACACCTGTAATACAAACACGTTCCATTCTAAGAGTTCAATGTATATCTTCAGCAAATTTGGAGAATAAATATTTGTTTCATAAAAGTTAGTCTATAGAAAAATCAAATCAGGAGAGAGAGAAAAAATATGAATCCAGCATCCAATATCTTGTGAGTTCTTAAAAGAATTGTTGTAGTAGTCTAATTGCTGCCTTTGTAGTTTTTGATTGTGAGGGAAGCAACATCCTGTTTGGTCCCCATGTGTATTGACTTTTAGTCACTCTGTTAAGACAGAAAGTTGCCTGGTGGGATAATGGTATATCATTGTGGAGGTAGTCTATATTTCATATTATACTTCATATCCCATTATATTAACTTCTATTCCAATGTTTCTCAACTTCAGCAACTTTAAGGTGAGTGGAGTTCAATTCCCAGAATTCCCCCACTAGCCATGTTGAAGTCCACTCACCTTAAAGTTGCTGAGGTTGAGAAATGCTGTTCTATCCAGTTGCAATTCTATGAGTGCCATATAATGGTGATTTTATTATGGTTTTATCTTAATTTAAAATATTACTTCCTATATTGTATGGTCCACATATCTTATATTTATATATTTGCTGTCACTTTGAATAAATTTGTATATCAGTGATTGCATGACCTCTGTACTGTAGATGCCATATGCTAAATAAATAAATAAATAAATAGGAGAAAGAAAGAAAGAAAGAAAGAAAGAAAGAAAGAAAGAAAGAAAGAAAGAAAGGAAGGAAGGAAGGAAGGAAGGGAGGGAGGAAGGAAGGAAGAAAAAGAAAGAAAGAAAGAAAGAAAGAAAGAAAGAAAGAAAGAAAGGAAGGAAGGAAGAAAGAAAGAAAGAAAGAAAGAAAGAAAGAAAGAAAGAAAGAAAGAAAGAACCTCTAGCATTTTTTTTTTATTTGATTTATATGCCGCCCTTCTCCGGACACTAAGGGAGGCTTACAATGCGTTAAGCAATAGCCTTCATACTTTTGTATATTTATACAAAGTCAGCTTATTGCCCCCACAAACTGGGTCCTCATTTTACCTACCTTAGAAAGGATGGAAGGCTGAGTCAACCTTTAGCCTGGTGAGATTCGAATTTACAGTAATTGCAGACAGCTGGTGTTAATCACAATGCTTTTAGTCTGCTGAGCCACCAGGCATTTTGTGCCTGAACACTGCCTTGCAATTAATTTCAATGGAAAAATTCATGATGTAAATTGCATGATAAATTCCCTTGATAACAGGTTTTCTTTTTCATAGTGAAGGTTGTGTGCTATTTTCAGTTGCACAACCTTGAAAGTCTATCAGATGTGCAGATTACAGGCAAATGTAGACGTTAATTTGAAATGGGCTAACATATCTGGTTTCACCCAAGAGATTGTTTTTAGCCCAAAAGGAGATTGCTTATTCATTTCATTCCATTTATATGGCTGCCTACCTCAAATTAAGGATTCCTATTTTTCAATCCATGTTAAGTAGAGCAATGCAATGGGTTTCCAGGCAAATGGCAATCTTTGCCACCTATGCAAAGACTTACGACCACAATTGAGCCCAAAATTTCTGCTGTTAAGTGAGACATTTGTTAAGTGAATTTTGCCCCATAGTAATAACTAATATTAGAACCCAAGTCATTCTAAATGTAGCTCAGTACACTTAAGAGGGCCAGTAAACTTTACAGATTGTCCTTGGAATTTTTTTACACATGGGATAGTGGGAAGCTCTAAGATCCATCACCTGTTAATGGATTGAGGAGGTGGATGGGGAAAGGTTTTCTGGAAGTGAGGTTTTATAGGATCTAAAGCCTTCTATTCATTCAGTTCTTCAGAAGCAAATAGAGCAGGGGTGAAATCCAGCAGGTTCTGACAGATTCTGGAGAACCAGTAGCGGAAATTTTGAGCAGTTCGGAGAACTGGCAAATACCAACTCTGGCTGGCCCCAGAGTGGGTAGGAATGGAGATTTTGCAATATGCTTCCCCCAGGACTGGGCTGGGAATGGAGATTTTGCAGTATCCTTCCCCTGCCACACCCACCAAGCCATGCCCACCAAGCCACGCCACGCCACGCCCACAGAACTGGTAGTAAAAAAAATTGGATTTCACCACTGAAATAGAGAATTATTTTATGTTGGAACAAAAACCCTGAAAAAGGAAGGAAGGAAGGAAAGAAGGAAGGAGGGAGGGAGGGAAGGAAGAAGATTTATTGCATAATACATGGTTTCTGCTGCTGGTTTCAAAATTTCAGTGTCATATCTGGACACTGTGAATATAAAGGTTTTCGTGACATCCCCTTTATCATCAGTCAATAGAACACATAATTATATAAATATGTACATATTTAACTAACTTTCATTAAGGTCACATTTATGTCCTCAGTAAGTTGAGGTCGCTGATCAACAATTGGGACCTTCTGACCTGCACGTCATTTGTGTACAAAGAAGGTGGTTTTGTCTCTTTTGGCAGGTTGGATATCAACCTTTTTCTGCAAAAATATGTCCTCTCCAAAGAAGGAAGGCCTGCTTTAGGAAGCACATAATGTATATTCTTTGCAGGACTTGCATACAACATTTGATACTGGAACTTCTATCCAGTCAATCACACTTGAACATGGAAGCTAAGCAGCATTGGCCCAATTAGTAGGAAACCCATTGGCAATTTCAGGCTTGTCCTGGAAAAGGAAATGAAAAATTACCCCAGCAGAAAATACTAGTAAATTATATTCATAATGCTGCAAGGAACTACATGGATGCACCAACAGACTCAACTCAAAGGTGTTTTTTCTTGCTTTGAATACATCAGATTTCTCCCACTGGACACCCTCCGAACTTTCAGCTTTACTGGGTGAAATTACTATTCTTTTCCATAGGTTGGAGTGCTTTCCTAATAATTATAAATTATAAGATAATTATAAATTAACATGGGTTAGGCCTATTTCACAAAAACGTCAACATACCTGGTCTTTTTGAGCTGATAGGCTATGAGTGTGCATTCAGTACATTTAAACAATGTATTAAAGATCAAGTCCAGCAGGATCTGTCTGTTCTACCTAGAAATGTTCTCTTGGGCAGTCAGGCGCCCATTTCATAAATCAGCAAGTTATCTATATTACAAACTGTCTCTAAATTTTTTTTTGGAGGGGGGAACACTAATTCTACCATGTTATAATACTCTCTGCACAACAGTTCTAGAGGGCTGATTGTAAAGTCTCATATTGTGCCCTGTGGACAAGGGGCCATTGAAACCACAGCTCATGTCCTACTACTGTATATTGTATTCTCTATCAGCATTCACAGACTCATTTTACAACTCCTTATCTGATAAAATATCTGATATATGTCCAGGGGTTCGCTTCTGGGGGTTCGCAGGGGTTTGGGAGAATCTTTAGCTAAGATTCTGTGCCATTCGGAGAACCCCTAAATCCCGTTCCTGGCTGGCCCCACCCACCCCACCCCATTCCTCCCAGGAGTCCCCACACAGCCCGTTTCGGATGCAGGTAAATGCAGGGTGTGCGTGGAGGCTCGGGCAGGGTGAAAAAACAGGCCTACCGGAAATTCAGGAAGGCCAGAAACAGGCCCGTTTCCAGCCTCCAAGCAGCCTCCGGAGCCTGGGGAGACCATTTTCGCCCTCCCGGAGGCTCAAAGAAAGACTCCAGAGCCCAGGGAGGGCAAAATGGCTTAGGACCTGGTTATTTACGGGACCGCCTGCTACCACCAATAGCCTCCCACCAGCCAGTACGCTCCCATAAAGAGGGGCTCCTCCGGGTGCCGTCGGCCAAACAATGTCGACTGGCGGCCCCTAGGGGGAGAGCCTTCTCTGTGGGGGCACCTATGATCTGGAACGAGCTCCCCCCGGAGATACGGATGATCCCAGATCTGCGCACCTTCCGTCGCGTGCTCAAGACTTTCTTATTTCATCAAGCTGGCCTGGCCTAAATCTTTTCCCCTTTTAAATGTAAATTTTAATTTGTTTTTAAATTATTGGATATTTTAAATTTGTCTCAGCCAAATTATTTAATTTGTTTTTATTCTATTTTAAATCTTTGTATTTATGTGTTTTATTCTGTGGCTGTTCACCGCCCTGAGTCCTTCGGGAGTAGGGCGGTATATAAATCCAATAAAATCAAATCAAAATCAAATCAAAATCAAAAACACCCCCCCACACACACACCATGGTGGAGGCTGATTAGGCCACGCTCACAATGGCCACACCCACCCAGCAACTGGGCAGAAATTGCTAAAATTTTTGAAGCCCACCCTAGTGTTCTCACTATGTCACTATCAGTTTAGTATGAAACAGTTTCTTTGAACATAGCTAAATTCTGCTATATTGTCTGTAAAATTAGGTAGACTTTGGCCACCCATTGATGATCTCACACTAACTATAATATACTATTATGTCTTGCTTTGTTTTCATGTTTAATTCTGATCTGTAACCACAATAAAAGATTGATCTCACCTTTTGGGATATTCTGCTTTCAAATTCAAATTAGATGCTCTACTTTGAGAATGAAAGTGCAGTTCCATTCCCAGAAAACCTGGAGTATACTAGAAATAAGAAAACCTAGTAGTCTTGTAAAAATGTCTTGTAACTTCAGCAACACCAGTTCCTGAGAAGGATCCTGGTTTGATGTAGACTTTACATTATTCATACCCATGAATCAGAGGTGGGTTTTAGCAGGTTCTGACCAGTTCTGGAGAACCGGTAGTGGAAATTTTGAGTAGTTCGGAGAACTGGTAGTAAAAATTCTGACTGGCCCCACCCCCATCTATTCTCTGCCTCCCTCCCGAGTCCCAGTTGATCAGGAGGAAATGAAGATTTTACCGTATCCTTCCCCTGGAGTGAAGTGGGAATGGAGATTTTACAGTATCCTTCCCCTGGAATGAAGTGGGAATGGAGATTTTACAGTATCCTTCCCCTGGAGTGAAGTGGGAATGGAGATTTTACAGTATCCTTCCCCTGGAATGAAGTGGGAATGGAGATTTTACAGTATCCTTCCCCTGCCACGCCCACCAAGCCATGCCACTCCCACCAAGCCACACCCACAGAACCGGTAGTAAAAAATTTTGAAACCCACCACTGCCATGAATATCATACTGTCACATCTACTGTAGCTACAAAAAGATTACTAGCCAATCAAAATATAAGGACTTACAAGAGGAACCAAAGAAATGTTTTGAAGTCCCTGGACAACCCCACTCCTCATAATACAGATCTAAGGTATGCTTCTCAACCTTAGCAACTTTAACATGTGTGGATTTCAGTTCCCAGAATTCCTCAACCGGCATGCTGGCTGGGGAATTCTGGGAGACAAAGTCCACACTTCTTAAAGTTGCCAAGGTTGAGAAACACTGATCTAAGCCTGCAAGTGGAACGATCGGTTTTACAAATAAAACATTTTCTGAAGCTCCAGCCATAAAGGCTGAGTTAAGTGCTTTTCTTTCCCATCCCTTGGTTGCAAATTCCCTATTTCATCCTGCACCATCCATTGATCCATTGAGTTAAAAAACAAAAAAGTAAGCAGGATATGCGAGTCCCGTATTTCCTTGCAAAGCTGTTTCCAGTATCTCATCCAGGCTCTTTATCTCTTGCCTTCTGCAAACCGGCAGTTCTGACAGCTAGCAAACAATGGCTACACACCCTTGTGTGTTTGTCATGCCACTTCTTATTATAACCCACTGTCAGGATCAGTCGTATAGCAGGGGCAATATCCGATTTCCACTCATAATGGTGGAAAAGTAATCCACGACAAGCTGAACAGTTCACCGAAACAAATCTGGCGGTGGTTGATGAGCCATGTTGCAAAAAGGATTGTGGAAGCTTATCTGTTCTTAAGGATTACATTTAATTGTTCAGACTGGGGCTTCACTGACTCAGCTCTTGACTCTCCATGTTAAAATCAACAAAGGAGAGAGCTAAGAATAGACCATAGCTGCAAGGTAAGTTGTATAGAGGCTGATGACCAGCTGCAAATAAAACCTTCACCTGCAACATGAAGAATGAGAGAATGCTGGGTTTCAGCCGCATTGAATGGCAACCCCATCTCTTTGTTCAGATCTTACCACGGCGACACACCCAGGCCAACCTAATCTGAGCTTTGACATTAAACAGAGTCAGGCTGGTAGAAGCGTAGCTGTAGAATTGCTAGGGAGTTCCAAGGCTGTAGGTTAGGCTATAGGTAGGCTTCAAAAAAAAAAAAAAAATCCTGCAAGATAACAGAAAACCACTTCTGTATGATTGCTAAGAAATTGCATGAATATGAATATGATCACGAGGTCACAGACAAGGCAGCAAATTGCAATAGCTGACAGGCTAACATCACCCCCCACTGATAAGCAAGCTAGGAGAGAGGAAACAGTAGGAATCAAGCCTCCATCATCCAGCATGACGACAGCAAAAACAACACAGCTGATTACAAGTGTGAGACACCCGCAAGAGCTAAATTGATTAATGATATATAAAGGCAGAGATATCTGTAATGGTAGTTTAATACTCTGACGATGTCAGCAGATGGCTGACGAAAGCTTAGTAAAATAAAATATTAATTCTTTTAAAATTTTAAAAACTTAAGTTCCAGAGTTCGCAGTATGTCTGCTTCTTTTTTTACTGATATATCTGGAACTCATATTTTTAGAATAGTTTGTAATTCGTATGTATGTATGTATGTATGTATGTATGTATGTATGTATGTATTTCTCTTTAGCCAGTTTCTTCCTACGTAAACCAAGATTTTTATGCAGCCCTAGTTCAGTGAAATCACAATCCACTAGTTTCTAGGCTTTTTTTCCTGGCAGCCAGTAAACACTCTGCTGCCCATTGGGAGACTAAGAAGACTAAGATGGATCTATTTCGGACTTATAAGTCCTCATCAGTTAGCCACACCCTCATCCCATGTATCCTCCCTGTAAAGGTACAGTATTTGTTTTCTTTCCTTTTCGTAGGCTTTATGTGTATTTCTCTTTAGCCAGGTTCTTCCTACGTAAACCAAGATTTTTATGCAGCCCTAGTTCAGTGAAATCACAATCCACTAGTGTCTAGGCTTTTTTTCCTGGCAGCCAGCAAACACTCTGCTGCCCATTGGGAGACTAAGGAGACTAAAATAGATCTATTTCGGATAGATAGATAGATAGATATTCACATAAAAATCTTGGTTTACGTAGGAAGAACCTGGCTAAAGAGAAATACACATAAAGCCTACAAAAAGAATCTATATCTATATCTATATCTATCTATCTATCTATATCTATCTATCTATCTATTTATCTATCTATATACATACACATACATATACACACACATATACATACACACACACATATACATACACACACACATATATTCATACTGTTGTAAATCTGATATATAGATAGATAGATAGATAGATAGATAGATAGATAGATATAGATATAGATACAGATACAGATACAGATACAGATACAGATACAGATACAGATATAGATAGATATAGATATAGATATAGATATAGATATAGATATAGATATAGATTTACTGTTGTAAGTCGAGGAATATGTATATGTGTATTCCTCGATTTACAACAGTTCATTTAATGTCCCTGAAAAAAAGTGATTTATGATCTTTTTTCATCCTTATAAGCATCCCCATGGTCATGTGATCAAAATTTGGACGTTTGGCGACTGACTCATATTTATGATGGTCCCAGAGTCAGGTGATCACCTTTTTTAAAAAAAAAAATATTTATAACACAACACAATATAACAAACACAAAGCACATAATATACGGTAAGTTCCTTTTTTACAACTGTTCTATAACGGTCATCTTCTAATATTTACATCTTCCCCCATTTCCCCTTATACTGTTCTTTCTCTTCTTGTCCCTTTTTCTCTTATTTACATTATAATTCCTAACAATCATGATATTAATTTTGTACATTTTATACCTTATCCTATAAACGTTTTACATTTATAACTTCTCCCCTGTTCTTATTGTTCACTATGGTACAGCTGGCTGAAGATTAGAAATAGTGAACAGTTGATCATCTTTTGTGACCATCATACAAGCAAAGTCAACAGGGAAGCCCAGATTCACTTAACAACTGTGTTACTAACCTAACAACTGCAGCAATTCGCTTAGGGCAAGAAAAGTCATAAGATGGGGGAAAATTCATTTAACAAATATTCCACTTAGCGACATAAATGTTGGGCTCCGTTGTGGTTGTAAATCGAAGACTACCTGCATAGTGATCCAAGTCTTTCTGAGCCATGATGGTGCAGTGGTTAGCGTGCAGTACTGCAGGCTACTTCTGCTGACTGCCGGCTGCCTGTAATTTGGCAGTTCGAATCTTACCAGGCTCAAGGTTGACTCAGCCTTCCATCCTTCCAAGGTGGATAAAATGAGGACTCAGATTGTTGGAGGCGATACACTGACTCTAAATTGCTTAGAGAGGACTATACAGCATTGTAAAGCAGTATATAAGTCTAAGTGCTATTGCACTATTGCAATGCACAACGGAGATTGTAAAACTTTTTCCAAGTTGAGGGAGTGCTCTTTTTAAAATGTTTGTTCCAGCAAGGGAATTTCTTTCATTTTTATTAAATTCCAATGTTTTTTTTTAAAAAAACTAAGCTGCTAACAGATTCAGGATTTCAGGTTTTACTGTCAGTATAAAAAGCAGCACACGGATGGAATTTTAATTAATGTGACACACTCTGTCTTGCAATTTCTCAAATGTATTCTTCCCCTGAGAAATAGTTTTTTTTTTTTTAAATTATTATTTTAACAGTTTCTTCTTAGGGTGCTTGATCATTTGCTTTGAAGTCCTCTTGACAGGTTTTTGAGCGAATGTGACTGGTGGAGGTGACAGTGTAGGTGCTACTGGTGTTATTTCTGCGAGACCTCTTTCAAATGCTCAAAAGCCTCTGCTGTTGCTCCCACATCCGATTCTGAAAAGGGCCCCTGGGAAGATCACCTTTCAGGATTTCATTAAAACTGTGGAAACCAGCAAATCTGCAGATGACTGGAGAGAGGCTGATACAGTGAAATCTGGTCTTTGAACACGCCCTTTAGCTACCTTAAGGGCATCATAATCCACCCATTAAAATGTCATTAATTTTATGGTCTCCTAAATAAACCTGAAAGGCCAATTTCCACCCCTCAAATTGAAAGAGAACAAATTTGGAAAATGTAGCAGATACTCACATTTACATGCATAATTATAGTGGTGGGCTGCTGCTGGTTGCAACAACCGGTTCTCCTGGAACCAAAAATGTGAGCGCACATGGCATCAAAAACCCGGCGATTATATAGGACATGATAGCGCCAGCACCAGACCATCCGCTGGTCAGAACTACTGGTTCGCCCAAACTGGTTCGAACCGGCAACAGTCCACCACTGCATACCATATTTTTCGGAGTATAAGACGCACCTACCTTTTTTGGTGAGGAAAAGAAGAAAAAGAAATCTCCCTCTGCCTCTGAGCAATTTTGCCTCCTTGCAGCAAACAGCAAACAGTCTGCTTTACTTTCATTTTTGTTTTCAGCATAGCTTGATTAGTACAAGGGGAAAAAAAAAATCTGCTCCAGCGATTTACCTCCTTGCAGCAAGTAGCAGAGGCCTGTGCAAAACAGCTGAGTGCAAAACAGCTGAGAGTAGGGAGGCCGATCCAATCAACTTGTGCTAATTAGGTTGTGCTGAAGCTGAAAGGAGCTGTTTCTTCTTGCTGCTTGCTGCAAGGAGGTACCTGCTGAGAGGCAGAGGCCAAAGGGTGGGGGCCACTCGGTGGGCGGGGCTACATTCGGTGTATAAGACACACCAAAATTTTCACCCCCTTTTAGAGGGGGGGAAAGGTGCGTCTTATACTCTGAAAAATACGATACTCTGCTTGTCAGGAGGTGGCCAAAGGTGATCATATGTCCCCGGGTCACTGCAATGGTCATAAACATGAGTTGATTACCAAGTGTCTGAGTTTGACTCTGGGGATGCTGCAACAGTCATAAGTGTGAAAAACGGTCATAAGTCACTTTTTTCACTGCTGTTGTAACTTCAAAAGATCACTAAATGAACTTCTACAAGTTGAAGACTAGCAATACTAATACTGAATTGAGCCTCCAACTGAGTCCTGGGTGCCAAATGAAATTTATTTAAATTAATTTATTTAAATATTGGCAAGTCCAAAACAGTGTTGGTGTGAAACCAACAAGGGTGAAACCTGAGATATCAGAAAATGTTTCTCTGCCTGCAGGTGATGTAGATGATCTTTAATGAAGAGGAGGACTAGGGGTGACATGATAGCAGTGTTCCAATATCTAAGGGACTGCCACAAAGAAGATGGAGGTCAACCTATTCAGCACTTGAAGGCAGGAGAAGAAGTAATGGATGAAAACTAACCAAGCAGAGAAGCAACCTAGAACTAAGGAGAAATTTCCTGACAGTTAGAAGAATTCATCAGTGGAAATACCTGCCTCCAGAAGTTGTGGATGCTCCAATACTGGAGGTTTTTAAGAAGAGATTGGATAAATATTTGTCTGAAATGGTATAGGACAGTGATGGCTAACCTTTTTGCCATCACGTGCCAGGAGCAGGGGGGGGGTCACGTGTGTGCGTGTCCACACACATAATTTTATGCGCCCTGCTCCCGTGTGTGACCCCCCCACACTCCCCATGCTCCTGGCATGCGATGGCACGCCCACCGGAAATTGGCAAACGGGCTGTATCTGGCCTCCGGAGGCCTCGGTGAGAGGGGGAAGGCCATTTTCGCCCTCCCCAGACTCCTAGAAAGGCTCTGGAGGCTGGGGATAGCAAAAAACAGGCCTTCCCCACCACTCCCGAGGCTCTCTGGAGGCAAGAAACAGCCTGTTTCCCTACTTCTGGTAGGCCCAGAAGGCCTGAAAATCAGATGGCTGAGCTCACGTGCCCACCGATATGGCTACGCGTGTCACCTGAGGTTCGCCATCACAGGTGTAGGGTTTCCTGCCTGAGCAGGAGGTTGGACTAGAAGACCTCCAAGCTCCCTTCCAACTCTGCTATTCAGTTATTCAGTCACTTCTCGCCTGGACTACTGCAATGCTCTCTACATGGGGCTCCCCTTGAGGAGCACCCGGAGGCTCCAACTGGTGCAGAATGCAGCCACGCAGGGGATTATGGGAGCCAGGGGGCGCTCCCATGTGACACCTCTCCTGCGTGAGCTGCATTGGCTTCCAGTGGTCTTCCGGGTGTGCTTCAAGGTGTTGGTCACCACCTTTAAAGCGCTCCATGGCATAGGACCTGGGTATTTGCGGGACCGCCTTCTGCCGCCAATAGCCTCCCACCGACCACTACGCTCCCACAGAGAGGGACTCTTCAGGGTGCCGTCAGCCAGGCAATGTCGGCTGGCGACCCCCAGGGGGAGGGCCTTCTCTGTGGCAGCCCCCGCCCCTCTGGAACGATTTGCCCCGAGAGATACGAAGGATATCGGATCTCCGGGTCTTTCGCCGTGCCCTGAAAACTTTTCTTTTCCATCAAGCAGGGCTGGCGTGAACAACCCCCCCCCTTTTCTAGCTTTTTTAGTTTTTTAAATTGTCAATGGGTTTTAGTTTGAATGTTTTAAATTTTGTGGCCAAAGTCATGAAATTCTTTGAAAATTTAAAATTTTGTATTGGCATGTGTTTTAGTTTTGGCTGTGCACCGCCCTGAGTCCACTAGGAGAAGGGTGGTATACAAACTGAATAAAATAAATAATAAATAAAAATATTCTGTCTCTGTATCTATAGCTGTAATCTATTTAATAGGGTACTTGAAACTCAGACCAGGTGAAAACCTCACAGGAATTTGACACACCTGAAGTTTCTAATCTCAATAGCTGCTCGGATATGGTCATTTCCTTTGAAGCAGGGCAGGGGAATTTGTTTTTCAAGAACTTGAAAGCGCAGTAAAGATGAAACATTAGTCTGGTCCTTCCTGAGCACTTAAAAAGAAGTGTGTGTGTGTGTGTGTGTGTGTGTGTGTGTGTGTGTGTGTGTGTTGGGCAGTTCATTTTCTAGCAGTGTAATGAGAAGAAGCTTTTGGGGCCATTTCTGCACAGCTGGATCTTAATTGAGAGAACCAGCCCAGCCAGGAGCGGCCACTTTTGCTGTAAGAAAATGCAAAAAGGAAAAAAAAAAAGAAGATAAAGAAAAAGAGATGATTAGGAGGTAGGTGGAGAGGAGAACCCAAAACAAACACAACTGTAGAAATTCCTAATTGCTCTGCTTTGTGGAGTTTTTAGCTGAACTGGCTGCAGTGCCTATAGCAACAGGGCTCTGTTTACAATACGCACTTGGGGTATTTTTTTTTCCCCCTCAGCATTATCAGCTCAGGAACTAAAGAGAAACAGGCCTTCCATTGGGTCATAAGACTTTTTCCAGTCCGTTATCTATTCATATTCTGTCCAAAACATCCAAACTGCCCAGCTTTGGATCATTGGGTGCGGTCATAACAACTTTGCTTGATTTGATTTGATTCACAACAAAGAAGAACAACAAAGACGATTAGGAGACAGGAGGCTAAAAGCTATGGAGAATAGTTGCAGGAATTGGGTATGTCTAATTTAATGAAAAGAAGGACTAGGGATGACATGATAGCAGTGTTCCAATATCTCAGGGGTTGCCACAAAAAGAGGTGGTCAACCTATACTTCAAAACACCTGAAAGCAGGACAAGAAGCCAATGGATCGAAATTAATCAGGGAGAGAAGCAACCTAGAACTAAGGAGAAATTTTCTGACAGAACAATTAACCAGTGGAATGACTTGCCTTCAGAAGTTGTGGAGGCTTTTAAGAAGATATTGGACAACCATTTGTCTGAAATGCTATAGGGTGTCCTTCTTGAGCAGGGGGTTGGACTAGAAGACCTCCAAGCTTCCTTCCAACTCTGTTATTCTGTTAATTATAACCTGGATTGGATGTGACTTCAAAACTGTATGCTAAAAATTTGATGTTTCTCTCTACTGTGGATCGACTATTGACGCCCCTATTCTGCTGTGGTGTATACTAAGTTATTAACAAAGAAGTTATTAGTCCATCAAAAACTAAAACTTGGGTTAGGCATGGCTTGAAAGTTACACATGTTTTCATTCCTTCCTTTTGTCCTCCAACTTTTAAAAATCTTGCTTGATTGAGTGATTCTAAATGTACTCAAAATCTTGTAACTTCTGCTCCTTATTTTAAAACTTCTATTGGCCAAGTGAGGGCATTGCCTTAATGAATGTGTTGGAAGAAATATCCTCTGGGTTCAGCTCCAAGTGGGGAAAAAGACACTGGAAACATGGAGACTGCTTAGAAAGATGGTTTAATGGTGGACAGGATCACATGGCTTGAGTTCCTGAACAGAAAAGGGGCGAGACGCAGCGAGTCCCCGGGTTTTATGCCCTCTCTGGCTTTGAACTTCCTGGGGCCCAGAAAGAGTATCCTGATTGGTTGCCAGACTCCCAGGGGGTGGGGGTCTTAGCTAGCCTTTGCTGGCTGATGTAATCTTCCCAGGTGCCATGTGGTGAGTTTCTGTTGCTAGATGGGTCCTATTGTGTTAGTTTCTGTTGCTAGATGGGTCCTATTGTGTTGCAGATGATGGTCCATTGACAAAGATTGAGTTTCTGCCTCTGGCCAATTGACAAAGGGTAGGGGCAGGAAGATGGGAGCTGCTTCGTCTTTAAAACATGCTTCTCCATTTCTCATCCAGAGAAACATAATAGCCTGCCTTTTTAATATTTCCCAAAATATTTCATTCCTCTAGGAAAGGGGTGGGTGCTAACATCCTACAAATGTTAGTGCTTATAAATTTTGTCAGAGTATGAATATTCAAAGACTGGAATAGATTAGCCAATGGGGACTGTTTGGATAGACATGGTAACAAGTCAGTCAATGGGGACTGTTTGGAAACTGAAGCATAGCATTTGTTTGTATGGGGCCATAAGAGACCGTTTGAAGTCTGGGCGTGGCTTAGACTTGCTGAACTGTATAGAAGGGTTGGTTTGGCCTCTGTAATGTGAGCCTCTGTATAATATATTAGCCTCTGTATTTTTCTACTCTGTAATGACTTTCTTCTATGAATATTGCTTCTGTGTTCCTGATATTGTATACTGAATTCTGCTGTATGGTATTGTATATAAAGACGTTTCTTGTATATAATTGAACCCTGTTGCATTGTCTGATTGTGTGTGCTGCAACAAACTGACATATTTTGTCCAAGCCCTGCCAAGTCCAGAGGTGCTGAATCTATTACAAAGTCTTTTTGTGCACTGTTTTCACAACTTGTTGAAAATGTGTGGAGATAAACCTGATTCCCAGATTTATCTCCATATTGCTGAGTAATTTATGGCAGGCAAAATATAAAGGCTCTTTTGCTTCCAAGAGGTTTATCAGCAAAATAGCCTGCTTATATTCTAGGCATTGCTGCTTTCAGACAGAATGAAACCAATTTAGCATAAGGATCATTATTTAATTAGTTTGATCAATGAAGGACAGCCTCATGTTCTTAATATTCTGCCCCTGCAATTTATGTCATAGGTTAACTTGGCTTGTGGAGTAAAATATAAATTGTGTGCAATCTAATTAATTGATGGCATGGAAGAGGGTTGCTCAGGTAAGCAAATTCAACTTTTCTAAACGGAAATCCAATTATCTTTTAGGCTCCATATTAATCATCAATTAAAATCCCTATCTGTTGGTGGTAGGTGGTGAAGGCAGGGATGTAGTAGTGAAGAAGTTTGCCAAAAGTCCATCCAGTTTCGTCTTGTCAATCAAAACTACTCACCTCTTACATTCTGATTGTAGTAGCCATATAGCCTTTATTACAGTGATTTTATGCCAGTTTAGAGACAATTAGTGACGAAAAAAGGAAAATTTGGAACCCAATACAGGTAGACTTTGATTAACAACCACAATTGAGCCCAAAATTTCTGCTGCTAAGTGAGATAGTTGTTAAATGAGTTTTGCTCCATTTTACAACCTTTCTTGTCACTATTACGTGAATCATGGTATTGTTGTTCAGCAGGGGTGAAATCAGGGGTGAGATTCAGCCAGTTTGCACCACTTCAGGAGAACTGGTTGTTAACTTTCTGAGCAGTTTGGCAAACTGGTTTTTTTTTTTTATTTTATTTTATTTTTTTTAATTTGATTTATATGCCGCCCTTCTCCGAAGACTCAGGGCGGCTTACAATGTGCTCAGCAATAGCCTTCATCCTTTTGTATATTTATACAAAGTCAGCTTATTGCCCCTACAAACTGGGTCCTCATTTCACCTACCTTAGAAAGGATGGAAGGCTGAGTCAACCTTGAGCCTTGGCGAGATTCGAACCCTGCAGTAATTGCAGGCAGCTGGTCTTAATAAGCTTAATAACAGGGTGCCTTAAACCCCTGTACTACCAAGGCTCTTGGTTATTGGTTGCTGGAAGAAATCATTAGGGCAGAGAACCAGTTGTTAAATTACTTGAATCCCACCACTGGGTGAAATCTACTTACCTTCCCAACCAGTTCGGAAGTGCATGCGCCCTGTGCGCGTGCACAGACCCTCTGCACATGCGCAAACACTTCTGTGCATGCGCTGAGGGTAAAAAACAGGTTACTTCCTGGTTAAAACCAGGAAATAACGATAACCGGGCAGGTGGGTGGAGCCTCGTACCATCATTGCTACCGGTTCTCTGAACCACCGCCCGCCATCGTTACCGGTTCTCTGGACCACCGCCCCCCATCGCTACCGGTTTGGCCGAACAAGTCTGAACCATGAGCATTTCACCCCTGATGTTCAGTTAGGAACATGGTTGTTAAGTGAATCAGGTTCCCCATTGACTTTGTCAAAAAGTCACAAAAGGGAAACACATAACCCTGATACACTGCCACCGTCATAAATATGAATCAGTCACCAAGCATCTGAAATTCGATCATGTGACCATGGAGATGCTGCAACGGTTGTGTGAAAAACAGTCATAAGTGCTGTTATAATGTCAAACGGTCACTAAATGAACAGTTGTAAGTCGAGAACTACCTGTAATTCAAATACACTTTGATATACTATGGCTCTGATGAATTTGTAAATAAAAGCTGCTAATAAAAACGGTTAAATTCACCCTCTCCCTGATGTTACTTGAATGCATAAAACTAGAGTGCTTATGTTTGGTTATTTCAGGTTGAAAAATCTAATATTACTTTGTCAAATACTATGCTGGTAATATCCACTGGATAAACATACAGTTTGGAATAGCTTGTCCTAGGTGCCCATATGAAATGTAAGTAAGATTGAATTACTTTGTCTTCCCTGCAACAAGCCATCATTTTATAAGAAATACTGTAAGCAGTTTTATTACGCTGTGTAAAAACAAGATTTGCTTAAGTTTACCAGAGAAGTCAATATTTGCAGTCATAAAACAAGCTGAGCTAAAACCAAACCAATGTTAACTATGCTAAGCCAAAACCAAATTTGAGTTGCTATTTCTCTCTCTCTCTCTCTTTTTATGTTTTCTGATGTTTTCAAATTATTGTTAGCTGTTCAGAGTCACGAATCTGAAACTGGCAATCGCATACAATGAATGAATGAATGAATGAATGAATGAATGAATGAAGGAAGGAAGGAAGGAAGGAAGGAAGGAAGGAAGGAAGGAAGGAATTCACGTGGCTTAGTGCAATATGTGAATTTGACATGTGATTTAATTTCCCCATTGCAGTAAGACTGTCAAGCACGAAGGAAATCAGGAGATTCAGGCAGTTCAAATGAGTATAAAGATGTATTGCAAGCTTAAGCGCTCTAGAAGAATCTGAGCTACTAGCAGTCAAGTGAAACGAGCGGGAGATAAGAGAAGCATTCAAGGTGAACTAGAGTTAGATCTCTTGTGGACACGTTGGGATGATGCGTTTGACGCCTCGGGCTCAGCCTGGTCATCTCCTACAAAGACATGATTTGTAAAATCATGATGAATTCATAAACACAACTGTAAACCACTTTCGCAAACTGCAGTGACTATGTTCATGCCTTTCCCAACACTCTGGAACGTCTCTTCAAATGCTATTGTGCTGAAACAGTATGCAGAACCACCTCTTAAAAATAAGGATAAATCATTGCTCTAAAATAGGGCAGCCAGGCTCCTTTACTTTACTTTTACTTTTATTAAACTTTTATACCGCCCTTCTCCCGAAGGACTCAGGGCGGTGTACAGCCATATTAAAACACATATTATTTATTTATTTATTATTATTTATTATTTAAATTTCTATACCGCCCTTCTCCAGAATAGGACTCAGGGCGGTGAACAGCCAGAGTAAAAAACAATACATACAAAATTTAAAAGCAATTTAAAATAATTAAATATTATTGGCCGTAAATTAAAATAACCCAATTTAAAATCAATTTAAAATTAACTCAAGCCAGCCCCGCTAGTTGGAATAAATGAGTTTTCAGGGCCCGACGAAAAATCCGGAGGTCTGTTATTGTACGTATCTCTGGGGGGAGGTTGTTCCAGAGGGTGGGCGCCGCCACAGAGAAGGCTCTCCCCCTGGGAGTCGTCAGCCGACATTGTCTGGCGGACGGCACCCTGAGGAGGCCCACTCTGTGCGAGCGTACTGGCCGGTGGGAGGCTATTGGTGGCAGAAGGCGGTCTCGTAAGTACCCCGGCCCTAAGCCATGGAGCGCTTTAAAGGTGGTCACCAACACCTTGAAGCGCACCCGGAAGACCACCGGAAGCCAGTGCAGCTCGCGCAGGAGAGGTGTTACATGGGAGCGCCTCGTCGCCCCCATAATCCCCCGCGCGATCCTGAAGTTTACAAAATTTAAAAACCATTAAAATCAAATATACAAAAATTTGGCCCACAACTAATGAAATCTGGCACAAAATAGAATATGGCTTACAGTTGTATGTTTTCATTTATTTCATTTCTAACCTTTGTTCATTTGCTTTCTCCCAAGTGGTGTTCAAAATGAGGCGGGCATAAAATACAAAACAGACGTTAAAATATTTAAAAGGTCAGTAAAAATACACTAAATGAACCAGTATGGTAACATTCATTTTTTTTAAAAAAGCCACAGCTGCAACGTTTACAATTCAGCTCACATCTATCAAAAGCCTGTTAAAATACCAAGGCCTTTGCCTCTTACCAGTGAATCAACAGATAAGGAATTGGTTAGAGTTTGTCATACTTCTTCCAACTGACAATATGTTCTATGGCTGCAATCCAACTAGATCCTATAGATCCAAACTAGCCAAATTATTATTTTACTTGGCCTAATGTTGAGTATGCAGAGTTCTCTGCAACTTCATCTAGAACATCTACTTGTTCTGGATGGACAGCACACATTTAGGTTTGAGGCTCCATTGATTTTAAACCCCCCCCCCCAGAATTGCTTTCATGTCTACCTTACCACCCCAATTGTGCTTGAATCTCATCAAGTTTTTCAGATAGTGTTCAGTGTCCAAGTTCAATTTAAATTATGCAGAGTTGAGGATGTCCAATTGTTACTGGAACTGGGGTGGTAGTAGTGGTATTCTTTGATGTTAAAAAAAGTAGACACTATTGAATCTATGTTGAGGTTAACATCATTGTTTCATGAAGGTCCTGCATCAAAGTAGCAGAAAGTCCTGCCACTAGTTTTCAGTACTTGTAATCCAGAGAACGTGGGGATCTGCATAAAAAAAAAATCAAATGCAATTGTGGGAGGGTGAGCTGCCTACCCATTCTAAAGAAGTTTCTTGGATGAGAAGTAAGGCTTTTTCAAAGTGAAAAACCAAGAAAGTCCAGTTGCCTTTTGGAAAAAGTATCCGTGGGACAACATGACCTGGATGATCGAGACTGGCCATAAATACCCCACCTTAAATAACTTTGGTACATAACTTGCAGATTTTCTTTCTCCTCACTCATTAGTGTGAGGCTTTCTGATGTTCATGGGAATTAATAATTTAAGACACACCTAATTTAAATTTTACGTATATGTATGTAAAATGTACATTTTATGTATCAGACAGGAAGATGAGTTCTTTTCAGCAATAATGACTTGTGGAAGCCTTCTTACATTTCCTGATAAAAATAAAACAAATTGTTGAAAAGAAAGAGAAAGGGTAGAATGTAAAATGGCTGCTGAAGATGCTTACCTCTGAAAAGCAGCTGCCAGCAACCACCTATGGGAAATCCTCGACCTTATGACCACAAAGGAGCCCAAAATTTATATTGCCAATTGAGAAAGTTACATGAATTTTGCCTCATTTTACAACCTTTCTTGCCACCTTTCTTAAGTGGATCGCTGCAGTTGTTAAGTTAGTAACATGGTTGTTAAATAAATCTGGCTTCCACGTTGACTTTGCCTGTCAGAAGGTCGATGAAGGTGATCATATGACTGATTCATATTTATGACAGTTCCAGGGTCACTGGAAGTGTCATAAATATGAATCAGCTGCCAAGCGTCTCAATTTTTTTTAAAAAATAACTTCCAATAGTTACTCAATGAACTGTTGTAAGTTGAAAGCCTGTATTTGGTGACAGCCTGTATTTGGTGACAGGTATTTGTACAAGATTCACGTACAGCTTCCAAATAAAGCATCAGGATAGGAGAGGACAGGACAGGACAGGACAGAATAACAGAGTTGAAAGGAACCTTGGAGGTTTTCTAGTCCAACCCCCTGCTTAAGCAGGTTACCCTACACCACTTCAGACAAATGGTTATTTTTTTTATTTTATTTTTTATTTGATTTATATGCCACCCTTCTCCGAAGACTCAGGGCGGCTTACAATGTGCTCAGCAAATGGTTATCCAATCTCTTCTTTAAAACTTCCAGTGTTGGACATTTATAACTTCTGGAGGCGAGTTGTTCCACTGATTAATTGTTCTAACTGTCAGGAAATTTCTCCTTAGTTCTCAGTTGCTTCTCTCCTTGATTAGTTTCCACCCATTGCTTCTTGTCCTACCCTCAGGTGCTTTGGAGAATAGCTTGACTCCCTCTTCTTTGTGGCAGCCCCTGAGATATTGGAACACTGCTATCATGTCACACCTAGTCCTTCTTTTCATAAGACTAGACATATCCAGTTCCAGCAACCGTTCTTCATATGTTTTAGCCTCCAGTCCCCTAATCATCTTTGTTGCTCTTCTCTGCACTCTTTTCAGAGTCTCAACATCTTTTTTACATTGTGGCGACCAAAACTGGATGCAGTATTCCAAGTGTGGCCTTACACATTTCTTTAATTTCTTCTCATCCACACTTCCAATTTAGTCTTCCTCTTCCATACCTTCCCATCCCAATGCAGCTACTGTAGGCTGGCTGGGGAATTCTGGGTGTTGAAATCCACAAGTCTTAAGTCTAAAGGTTGGACACCTCTGAGCGATGGCTTTCCTCATTCTGAGCTATAACTTTCCTCATTCTGTCAGCATAATGTTTACACCTTTACTTCATATTGTACTAAAACAGGGTTTCTGAACCTTGCCAGCTTTAAGACCTGTGGATTTTAGTTTGGCTGGAGAATTCTGGGAGTTGAAATCCACAAATTGTAAAGTCGCCGAAGTTTCAAACATGAGAATGTACCCTGTTTTCCCCAAAATAAGACATCCCCTGATAATAAGCCCAATCAGGCTTTTGAGCGCACGCACTAAAATAAGCCTCCCCCTGAAAATAAGCCCTCCCCGAAAATATTTAAACGCAGAGCTGGAAATCAGGTAAGACGGCAAGAGGAGCCCCATCTTGCTCCATGAACCCCAAAATAATAAGACCTCCCCCAAAATAAGGACAAGCGCTTATTTCGGGGTTAAAAAAAAATATAAGACAGGGTCTTATTTTCGGGGAAACACGGTATGTATTTGTGCACGGAAAGAGAGATAATTGTAGTGATTGATTTTATACTCTATTTTGCAGGAAATTAATATTAATCAGGATGATAAAAATGTACATTTACTAGAAAGGGGACAGTATCCTGAATTGGTTTCAATCAAAGGGGCAGTTTCGGGTTGATAAAGTGGAGAATGGGACACTCTTTGGATATTTTATTTTATTTTTCTTTTGAGATAGCATTGCCTTAAGCTGGCAATTACTTTCCTTTTGGGAAAATAGAATGATGTCGGTAAAAGCAGCATTTTTCAAACTCATGGGACCATATTTATGAAACATTATCCCTGAAGATATTTGCTTAGTTAACATAGTGAGGTAGTTAAAACTACCATATTAAAAAGGCATTTGTTGCAGTTAATTACTGATTATTTGTGTTTTGGTTGAGGGTGGTTAGGTTTGGGGGTTTTTTTCAATTTGTAATTGAATCGCAATTATTTGGGATTAAATTCCAATGGCCTTATTTCAAGAGACATGGTAGGACTTTTGTGAATGTGTTCTTGTTCAACAGAACTGTGGTTAGCCACTAGAAGATTCAATTGGATCAAAAAAGACATGCAGAAATGGTAAAAGACTAAGTAAGCATAGCAACAACAGAGCTAAATCCCTATCCTTCTTATGGGAAAGAATGCAGGAAACAGGATAAACCCAAGCATTTAGCTCAGAGTATACAAAAGTAAATCTAGAAACTCCCACAGGCAAGGATACATTGACATTAGCAGAAATAAATGAAAATCTTCTCAATTTCTCCACTCACTGAATTCTTCAGTTCTTGAAAATGAGTGGTTCAACAAATTTATGAGAAGACCTCCCAACAACAGATGTAAAAAATAGAAAGGGTAACAGCCCATGGCCTCCAACACTGGACAGATAAAAATAGGAACAGAAATTAATTTGTCACTCACTCTTAAGCCACACAAAGAATAGGAGAAAGTATTCACTGGACTCATTGGAATCACTTGGATACAATACTGTACCCAGTTTTGGTCACCACAATATAAAAAAGATATTGAAATTCTGGAAAGAGTTCAGAGAAAAAGGAACAAAGACAGATACAAATTAAGAGGGCAAGTAGTTCCATATCTGCAGAAATTCTGTACTTCTATAGAATCAGACCAAACTGGGAGCAACCCACCACTGCATTACTCCCTGCAACAAGGTCTGAACAAAGGTAGGGTTAACCATCAGCTACAAAAGGAATTACCCAACAAGCCCCTTCATTGCATCAGCCAAACTTCAATCAAGCTTAGCTCAGACAAAACTCCTAGGATTTTTACATGGCACAATGGGAGTCTGACAACAGCCAATAGAATACATGTTTTTGCACAGGAACAGGAAGTTCAAGTGCAAAGCCCAAGAGAAGATATGAAAACCCCTCACTCTCAACTCCATATTGAGAGTCTGCCCAGAATCACACGCGCTTGGTGGTTCTGCTTCATCAATAAATGGACCCTCTTTCCAATCAGCCTCCATTTTGTCTCCAGTGCCTTTCTCCCGGCTTGGAACTGAACCAGATGGATATTTCTTCCAACAACAGAGTCATTAAAAATGGCGAGATTAATTCAAGATGAGAGCCAGTTGCTAGAATGGTTGAAGCACTAGGCTAGAAACCAGGAGACTGTGAGTTCTAGTTCTGCCTAGCTGGGTGACCTTTGGCCTTATCACTCTTTCTCAGCCCTAGAAAGGAGGAAATGGCAAACCATTTCTGAAAAACCTAGTCAAGAAACTTGCAGGGATTTATTCAAGCAGTCCGCCAGGCATCAACATTGATTCAAAGAGAAATAGGACACACAAAAATAGCAAGAATTAGACATAAAGATGTAGAATCTCATGAAACCAAAACAGGAACTTCCAGCCTTCTCTTATTAGTGAGATTATTAAAGATCTCTTCTTCGTAGTGAGTTTATTTTGAATCTCTTCTTTCTGGGATTTGCGTCACATTGTAATCTGCCATTATGAGATAAAGTTACTCATAAGTTCCTCTTCCACTGAAGACTGCCTATTCTATAACTCCTCCTATTTCTTTCAAGGCCTCCTCACAGTCTGTCACACATGTCTTAACAATAGAGATGATAAAGGGTGACTAAACAACTGGTTGGAATCTACTCAGTTTGCAACTGTGGTCAGACAATTTCAAAACTCCCGCTCCCCAATCTTAAGGCTCTTAATCTCTTAAAACTATTTTAAAAGGCATTTAAGAGTCTGTTGCAGTCATTAAAGATAGCATCTTCTTCGTTGTTGCATGTGACTCCTGATGATTGCATGGATGTGCCATTCTTCTTCTCTTTTTTTGGCAAAAAAAAAAAGGGAATGATTTGCAACTGTGTTTTCTCCAGGTTGCTTTTTTACTTTCCAATCTAATTACCAGATCTGGGATTTGCTGGTCTTTTGCTGCTTAGCTTTTCTAAAAACAAGCAAAGGTCACTTAAGCAGTGTCATCTGGTAGGTTTATCACTTGTTGAAAGAAATATCCATCTGGGTTCAGTTCCAAGTGGGGAGAAAGACACTGGAAACATGGAGGCTGATTGGAAAAGATGGTTTATTGACGAACACAACTACATGGGTTTGAAGTCCTGGTGCAGCTGAATACATGGAATGGAGAGTGAGGATTATTTAACTCTCTCTTGGGCCTTGCCCTTGAGCTTCCTGTTCCTGTGGCAAGAGCATATATTCTATTGACTTGTCTGAATCAAGTTCGGTGGAACGTTGGGCAGATGTAATGTCCCCAGGTGATTTCGCAATGCAGTGAGCCCTGCTGTTAGATGGGTAGAGGGCTAATCCTATTATATCCTGAGGGGTCATGTCTTAATCCCATCACCTGGAGCTGAAGGACTTTTGTCTTGTAGATAGGTTGGCCCAGTCTTAATGTGTACCAAATATCTGCTGGGGGCAGGGAGCTGCTTTGTCTTTAAACACATGTTTTTCCATTTCTCATCCAGGGAAATATAATATTCTGCCTTTTTAATATTTCCTAGAATATTTCATTCTTCTAGGAGAGGGGTGGATGCTAACTTACCACCTGACATGATGCTGCCATAAAGGTAACGTTTGTGGGTGTAGCCCAACACTTCAAAAAGTTGGTGGAAACTAAAGGAAGCCTCTGATCCCACCACAGGTTGCAGTCTCTCATCCATTTATTCTGCGAAGAATCATGTCAGAGGTCAACTAGGTACGGAGTGCTTTGCTGCTAAAGGTGGATATTAATGTACAGTTTTGCTCAACAAAATGGCAATGTTGCACTCCAGAAAAAAAAGAGAAATGTATGCAGGAAGCCCACCGCACACAGAAGAATGAAATGTTTTGGGAAATATTAAAAAGGCAGAATATGATATTTCCCGAAAGGAAAAATAGAGAAACATGTTTTTAGAGGCAGAAAGCAGCCCCCAAGTCTTTCTTAATAGCCCACAGCAGATGCCAGCACTTAAGAGATAAAGAGCTTATTGAAAGAGAAAGACAGCTATTTAGATAGCTCTATTCATAAGCAAAGCAAATATTGCAGG
Organism: Pantherophis guttatus; assembly: GCF_059756535.1. Taxonomy (NCBI): domain Eukaryota; kingdom Metazoa; phylum Chordata; class Lepidosauria; order Squamata; family Colubridae; genus Pantherophis; species Pantherophis guttatus. The sequence goes on from NC_142068.1 coordinate 17,660,918, forward strand.
CAGAAATCCATTCAAGACAGGATATTTCGAAACAGCTTGCAGCAAAGTTTGATAGGATTAGAAAGCACCACCCCCTAGAACAGCTCAAACTTCAAAATCACAGAAACCTATAAAGATCCATCCACTTATTCAACCAGTTGTTCAGCTGACCCAGAACCGTCTTTGTGGTTCTGTTCAATAAACCATCTTTCCAATCAGTCTCCGTGTTGTTTCCAGTGTTGTTTCTCCCAGCTTGGAACTGAACCAGACAGATTTTTTTCCTTCTAACACGTATGAAGTGAGAAAGAGCGGCTGCCAAATACTTTTAAGACCAGTCAGAGTTTGGATCAAGTGGGGGAGAAAAATCACTTAAGGAAAACAAACCCATTCTTGGCCAAGAGAGCCGGTGCTCAGTAAGGAAGTTGGCAGTGCCAACTTTGGCTTCAGGGGCAAAGCACAGCTGCCCGAAGCAACAGTTACAGTTTCGGCTTCCTGTAAGTTAGAATCCCAGTAAAAAAACAAAGAGATCACTCTATGTCACGTCCTGCACAACATAAAGTTAATTTGTCCTCGTGTTAAAGATGTACTATATTACTTGGTGTGTGCAGATTTTTGCTAAATATGTATTTAACCTATACTGACTCTATCAGAATCTTGTGCCTAAAGTTGTTGTATTTCCTGTCTCTCTCGGAGGAAGAGAGCGAGGGCGAGAGAGATTTATGAAAGAGATTTTCTGTTTATAATTGGATTTCATTATGTAATAGGAAGACCATCTCCTGGAGCAAGGAAGTGACACGTCTGGTAAGAACTGTAAGTGTAGTTTCTGTTCGTTCTGTTCTTTTTTTAAACAAGCACATTATTTATTTCTGTTTATATTTTAATCCTTTCCACAGTTTTAGAATGCTTTCTATGTAATTATATATTTTGGACCATGAAAGAATATAAAGCCCACTTTGTAAACAAATCTTTTCGTTATGGTAAATGGTCTCAGTTGACATTAATCAATCTGCTTTAACTCTGAAGGAGACTGAGCAACTACGGCTAAAAATCCTTTAGCTATGAATTTGTATTTTGAATGTTTAACTAGAAGAAAATTCAACTGGAAGAGAAAGCGATATTTGAATATTATTAACACTCCATGATTATTTCTACATGATTCTATATAGCTCCACGTAGAAGAGTCCCCTTCACCAACATAGATGTTCTCCCTGTAGGGTGACAGCTGGATCTATATGCCTGCCTGCCTATCTCCTTGCCTGTTTCTCTGTCTCTCTGTCTGTCTATCATCTCTCTCCCCCCTCTCTTTTTCTCTCTTCTATCTATCTATCTATCTATCTATCTATCTATCTATCTATCTATCTATCTATCATCTATCTATCTATCATCAATCTATCTATCTATCTATCATCTATTATCTATCTATCTATCTATCATCAATCTATCTATCTATCTATCATCTATCATCTATCAACCATATCTATCTATCTATCTATCTATCTATCTATCTATCTATCTATCTATCTATTTATCTATCTATCTATCATCAACCTATCTATCTATCTATCTATCTATCTATCTATCTATCTATCTATCTATCTAATTTTTCTATCTATATCTTTCTATTGTCTATCTATCTCACCCATGCAGTATTGCAGGCTAATTCTGCCCACAGCCAGGAATTCAGTCTTTACGGGCTCATGATTGACTCAGCCTTTCATCCTTCCAAGGTCAGTAACATGAGGATCCAGATTTCTGGGGGCAATATGCTGACTTTGTAAACTGCTCTCTCTCTCTCTCCCTCTCTCCTCCAAAGGTCAGCATACAAAACTAAAAAAATCCCATAAAATGGCTAAAACCATTAAATCAGATAGGCAGTCTGATTTGACTAAAATGATCTAACAAACACCAACAAAATAACACAGGGGCCATTAAACAAATAACAAACATCAAGCCCAGGCCTGGGACCAAAGTTAGAGAGGTGCCATCTTGTTTTCTGAGGGGATGCACTGTACCTGAGGATTGGGGTTGCAACAGAGAAGCCACACTTCCTTGGACCAACACAATGATAACATCTAACAGAAGGGATCTGGAGCACAGCCACCCTGCTGGAACATACTGGGTGGGCAGAAACAATTGGAGACAAGCGGTGACTCAGCTATCTAGATTCTACATCATACAGGGCTTTATTGGAAATAACCAGCACTTTCAATTGCTCTTGGAAGCCAACTGGCAGCAAATGCAGCTTGTAGGAGTAATACGTCGGCACATTAAGAGGCACCCATTACTGCTTGGGTTGCTGCATTTTGAAACAGATGTTTCTTCTAGATGGTCAACTATGTCTTTGCTCAAACATAGAAAACTGGATGCCTACTGTTCTCATCCTGGCAATCAGAACTAACACATCTCCTCATGAGTCTGATAAGCACCATTCATAGGGAGGCAATTTGAGCTACTCTTATTAAATGATCAACAGCCCAGCCTTTTGCTACTGGAAGTAGCAGCAACATTTTTATTTATTGCCCTAGCTCAGGGGCAATGGCGGTATTCAGCCGATTCTATCTGATTCGGGTGAACCGGTAGCGGTGGTAGCGGGAGGCTCAGCCCACCCTCCCGGATGTCATCACATCCTGTTTTTTTATTATTATTATTTTATTTAAAACAAAAACAAAACATAAAATCACCATCATTCAAATACAATTACAAACTGTGTTGATCAGTTAAAATTCTTTTGTGCTCGATTCCTTATCCCAAATTACCAATTATTTAATTTCTCTTATTTAACAGTTTTATATGTTATCCTCATTTATCCATTGTTTAACAAAAGAAAACATTTCGTATATTTTATAATTACATTAATTTCATATTTCATCTCCATGCTTTATTATCTAGCCATTGATAAAACAAATTCCAAATCAAATAATATTGTTTATCTTCCTGTTCTCTAATTTCAAATGTCAATTTACTCATTTCAGCACAATCCATAATTTTCTTAATAACTTCATCCTCAGTAGGTATCTTCTCACCTTTCCAATTTTTTGCAAAAACAATTCTAGCCACTGTTAAAACATTCACAATTAAATATCTCATTTTTTTCTTACATATTTCTGGTAAAATCCCTAATAAAAATATCTCTGGTTTAAAGTCAATGTGTTTCGTTGTCATTTTTTCCAACAATGTGTAGATTTTAATCACATCCTGTTTTTGACGCTCTGCACATCCACGGAAAGTCCTGTGCATGTGCAGAGGTGGCTCGTGTGGGCGAAGCAAGCAAGTGCGCATTCACATTTGTGAACCGGTAGCAAAGGTAAGTGAATACCACCCCTGGCTCAGGGCTGTCAAATTCAATTTCATTGATGGCTGCATCAGGTAGTGTTTGACCTGGGGGGGGAGGAAGGGCATGGCCAGGGTGGGCATGGCCAGTTCGATGTCACTTGTGTTGGGGGTACCTGTGGTGGCCCAAGTGCTCTGCCAGTGAAAATGGGCTCCCAAGCTCTGTTTTTGGCTGTGATGGCCTCCTGCAACTGTCTGCCAGCGAAAATGGAGCTCAGGAGGGATGCCCGTGGCCAATGCAAGCTCCATTTTTAGCTGCGACAGCTTCCTCCAATCCTCTGCCAGCAAAAACAGAGCTCAGGAGGGCTGCCCACGGCCCTCACAAGCTCTGTTTTCGGCTGCGACAGCCTCCTGCAAGCCTCTGGCTGCAGGCGGCCCTCTCAAGCTCCGTTTTCACTGGCAGAGGCACCGTGGGCTGGTCCTTCACTGTTTCCAGGATGGCTCTGTGGATATAACATATCTAAGCATCCCATGGGCCGGATCTGGCCCCTGGGCCTTGAGTTCGACATACCTGCCTTAGGTTATAGAAACCACTTCACTGAAATGTTAACACTATAAGGTTTCTTCCTTTTATTTGTGTATGTACTATTACTTTTTTCTTTCTTTCATTCAGTGCAGACTACTGGACAAGTCCCTGCAGTTTCCTGACAAGGTTTTTTTCAGGGGTAATTTGCCATTGCCTCCATCCTAGGGCCAAGAGGGAGTGACTGGCCCAAGGTCACCCAGCTGGTTTTCATGTCTAAACAGGACTGTTTGGTTGTATTATTTTGTGCTGTTGAATTGGTTCTGAAATAATCTACTTTATTTCTTATTATGGTTTTTTTTCATAGTGTTATTTGTTGTTTTAACAGTAAAGCACATTGAGCTGTGTGTCAAATGAGCAGCTATACAAACTAGCTAAATAAATAAATCTTACAGCCTCATACAAGAAAGGAAACCAACATCAACATCAAAATATATAAACAGTTAAAACATTCAATATTTAGAATTTGCCACGGGGTGGATTGCCACATTCAATTATATACAGTACAGTAGATTAAATCTTATATTAATTTATCTAAAGTAAGTTAAATAACTCGCAGGAATGGCTGGAATGAAAAGAGAGGTCTTTAGTAGGTATCTAAACTGACTTCACTGTCAGCAATTTCTTGTCAGTTTTATTGACAAGTATACTTCTGTTTTGAGTATCAACAAGGTTTTGTTCTAAATAGATTTGTTTAGTTTTAAGCTGTGATGAATAAGTATCTGGAAATTCAAATGAAGAATATCAACAGCAGGTTGTTGTTTTTTTAATTTCCTGGACAATTTATCAGGCTAAAAGATTCATTGGCTATCAAGCACCATATTAGGATGCCTAGAGCTGACCTTGCTTTTTGTCAGTTCAGCTGGATAAAATGGTTTGAGTTCTAGTATGGCTTTACCTGAATGGCTCAGAAAAATATTAGTCCAGGATGACTTGCCCTATCTAACTGACTGATTAGTTTAGGTCAGAGGTTTTCAAATTTGGCAGCTTTAAGACTCGTGGACTTCAACTCCCAGAATTCTCCAGCCAGCATACATATACTGGCTAGAGAATTCTGGGAGTTGAAGTTCACGAGTCTTAAAGCTGCCAAGTTTGGGGACCCCTGGTTTAGGTAGCCACGAAGATTTTCTTAACTTAAAGTTTTGGTGACTACAACTGTCAGTTCAGTAGCAACTTTGAACAATGTACAGATTAAAACCAAAACCAGCAGTAGCAAGTGTGCATTGCAAACAGCCTCATGTGTTCTTCATTGTGTGCCTGGTTACTCTATTAGAATATCAAGGCCACAGCTTTCCAATGGTTAATTCCTGAAGTGAGCGAACTTAATTTGAGTATATTTTTATGGCTGGGTTGAAAAAAAAGTGCTTATTTTATTTATAATTTATTTATTTATAATGCAATTTATATGCCGCCCTATCTCCAAGGACTCAAGGTGGCTCACAACGGTAAAAACGCACAGTTCCTCATTAAAAGAAATATAAAATTAAAATTCCAATTTAAAACAATTTAAAATTCATTAAGAAACCCCCCATCAGTCCAGGCTGCGGAACAACCAGGTTTTCAAATTGCGGCGGAACAAGCGAAGGTCAGGGGCCATCCGGGGCTCCAAAGGAAGTTGGTTCCAGAGGGTGGGTGCGCCCCCTGGGGATTGCCAGCCGACACTGTCTGGCCGACGGCACCCTGAGGAGGCCCTGTCTGTGGGAACGCACCGAATTGTCGCTGGCTGCAGGGGGTCCGACAAATATCCCGGGCCTAGGCCATGAAGGGCTTTGTAGGTAATAACCAGCACCTTGAACCACACCCGAAGGGCAACCGGTAACCAATGCAAGTCGCGCAGGAGGGGTGTAACATGGGAGCATCGGGACGCTCCCATCACAACCCGCGTGACCGCATTCTGCACCAGCTGAAGCCTTCGAGTGGTTTTCAAGGGCAGCCTTAGGTAGAGAGCGTTGCAGTAGTTTATTTATTTATTTATTTATTTATTTATTTATTTATATTGGATTTCTATACCGCCCTTCTCCCTAAGGACTCAGGGCGGTGTACAGCCAGATTAAAAAAACATGCAGAACAAATATTAAAAACAATTAAAAGATATATAAATTTGGCCCAATTAAAACTCATTTACCAATTAAAAACGTTTAAAACATTTAAAAACAGTTAAAAATTTCATCTTAAGCCAGCCCGGCTTGTTTAAATAAATGGGTTTTAAGGGCGCGACGGAAGGCACTGAGGTCTTGGATTCTCCTTATCTCTGGGGGGAGCTGATTCCAGAGGGTGGGTGCCCCCACAGAGAAGGCCCTCCCCCTGGGGGTCACCAGCCTGCATTGTTTGGCTGATGGCACCCCGAGGAGGCCCTCTCTGTGGGAGCGCACGGGTCGCTGGGAGGTCGTCGGTAGCAGCAGGCGGTCTCGCAGATAGCTAGGCCCTATGCCATGGAGCGCTTTAAAGGTGATAACCAACACCTTGAAGCGCACCCGGAAGACAACTGGGAGCCAGTGCAGCTCGCGCAGGAGCGGTGTTACATGGGAGCGCCATGCTGCTCCCGTCACTACCCGCGCTGCTGCGTTCTGGACCAGCTGGAGCCTCCGGGTGCTCCTCAAGGGGAGCCCCATGTAGAGAGCGTTGCAGTAGTCAAGGCGAGAGGTGACGAGGGCATGAGTGACTGTGCACAGGGAATCCCGATCAAGAAAGGGCCGCAACTGGCGAATCAGGCGAACCTGACAGAAGGTCATGAATGTTTCTACTTCATAGACCCAAAATATGGCTGTTTGGGAGTATACTACCGGTAGTCCTTGACTTACGACCACAATTGAGCCCAAGTTTTTGTTAAGTGAGACATTTGCTAAGCGAGTTTTGCTTAGTGAGTGAGTTTTATGATCTTTCTTGCCACAGTTGTTAAGTGAATCATTGCAGATGATTACTTAGTAATCCAGTTGTTAAGTGAATCTGGCTTCCCAATTGATGTTGCTTGTCAGAAGGTCGCAAAAGGTGATCATGTCCTTGGGACACAGCAACGGTCATAACTATGAACCAGTTGCCAAGCATCTGAATTTTGATCACATGATCATGGGGATGCTTCAGAGGTCTTAACTGTGAAAACAGTCATAACTTACATATTCAGTGCTGTTGTAACTTTGAATGGTCACCAAACAAACTTTTGTAAATCAAGGACTACCTGTACATATTTTGATTTGGAAAGGGCATCATTCATTAATCCTTTATAGTAAAAAAAATATGTTTTGGATTGGCACTTTAGAACACACCCAATGTTGATAGAGCATAACCTAATTATTATTATATTTATTGTATCATTATAATTAATTATGGTGCTGGAGAAAACTCCTGCGAGTCCCTTGGACTGCAAGGAGATCAAACCGGTCAGTCCTACAGGAGATCAACCCTGACTGCTCTTTAGAAAACCAGATCCTGAAGATGAAATTCAAATACTTTGGCCACCTAATGAGAAGGAAGGACTCACTGGAGAAGAGTCTAATGCTGGGAAAGATTGAGGGCAAAAGAAGAAGGGGACGACAGAAAACGAGGTGGCTGGATGGAGTCACTGAATCAGTCGGCGTGAGCTTAAATGAATTCTGGGGGATGATAGAGGACAGGAAGGCCTGGAGGAAAGATGTCCATGGGGTCGCGATGGGTCGGACATGACTTTGCAACTAACAACAACAACAACCTAATTATGATGATTAATTCAAAAATAAACCAGGACTGTCTTAATCACTTGTTGGTTTGTCAAAGCTAATATTTACTGAGCTGTTAGTTTTTGGCACTTATTCACTTTTGATCATCACTTTTGGCAATCTGGGAAATGAGGATCTGTCCTGATTTCTCCATGGATTCTTCAGAGTTGATTTGATACTCATCCAAGGTCCCAGCTGGCCAAGATCTCTATTTATGAAGCCAGACTCTTCCCAGGCCTGATTATTCCTATGGTGATGAGTGCTTAGTCTAGTTTTCAAGTATCTTCGTCTACTTTGTCTTCCTTTTAGCTTATATGGACATTCTGACAAAGAGGGGATTGTATTAGTCGTATAATTTGGTTATCTCTACCCTCATTTTGTAGGCTAAACAAAATGTTGAGCAGAAATACAACTGAGCTCATGTTTACTTTTGAGGGTACATAAAGAGGAAAGAAGAGGAAGGAGGAAGAGAGATAGAAAGAATTGTCTAGTCTTTCTGAATCCTCCCTTTCCTTGGTACTTTTCAGATAAGGGAGCATCACAGTGTAAAATGACTTAAAGCTAGAAATTAAAAGTAACACCACCTCTTCCATTTTGTTCCCTTTTCCTTTTATTGGAGCCAAAAGAAGTTCCAGATGAGTATCAATGCTCTTTGGGGGTAGGGGGGGTCTGATGTTATCTTGAATGGATAGACACTCCTGCTCAAGCAGAGGACTAGAACAGAGGTCATCAACCTTTTGGACCTCAGGGACCACTGAATTCATAATTTTAAATCTCGCGGGCCACTAATATGATCTGCCTAGTGACTGGCTGGGTGGGCATGGCTAGGTGGTCATGTGACTGGGTGGGCATGGTCAACTCAATGTCACTCACATTGAGGGGCACCTTGACGGCCTCCCCTCCCCCCTCCCCTCCCAGCCACTCCTCACCTGCCAGCCCGGGCTCCTTAAGGCCCCAACAGGAAGCAGTTGTTGAAGCTAAGCAGCCACCATGAGAAAGAGTTGGCAAAACAGCTGGCTCAGTTCGGATCTGACCGAGAAGGAGGCTCAGCAGAAGCACCTCACTGAGGACTATGAGCATAGGTTTTCCAAGCAGAGGGAAGACCTGCAGGAATGACCAAGCTCAGCAGGCTGAGATGGTCAGCCAGTTCCAGGCCATGATGCAGTCCCATTGGAACTAGGCCCTCTGGCTCTTCACCACCAGGGGCACTTCCTTCCAGCCTTCGCCCAAAGCCCTGCACCAGGAGGCTGAAGCAGACCCCAAGTCGGAATTTCTGCCCCCCTCTGACCCACACAAAAAGACCCCAAAGGGGGAGACTCTCTGCAGCAACACAAATGTTCATTGCATGTATCTGGCCCAGGGGCCATAGTTTGAGGACCCCTGATTTAATGCAATATAAAAAATGCAAATAATTTTTCTGCGGACCACCAAAATTTTCTCACGGACAACCAGTGATCCATGGACCACCGGTTGGTGACCACTGGACTAGAAGATCTCCAAGGTCCCTTCCAACTTTGCTATTCTGTATTCTGCTCAAATTCACCTTCCCCAGTCTATTACAAGAAAGGGAGAAAAACAGATCCAGATATGTAGAGATATATATTCAACCAACTTCATACCTCCATAGAACAAGTCTTCAAGGCACCAGGAGAATAAAATTGGAAAACAAAGCTGAGAAAGACAAGAGACACAAATCACTGCCTAGTTTCCAGTTTCAATCAACTATCAGGTTAGCTCAGCTTTCCCCCAAATGGTTATTATGGGAATTGTAGTCGAACACATCTGGAAGTTGCCAGATTAGAACAGGCTGGGCTGGCTAAAAAGATATTCTTGCCTTCTTCATAATGTTGTAGGGACTACAGTAAGAGTGGTAAGCAAAGGTTGGTTTGCAAGCAGTGACTTGGATATATGGTACCCAGACTGCCTGTTTCCAGTTATGGGGTTCCTAGTTCTTCAAGGGGACATTGCTGCTGCCCTTCAGAATCCACAGATGCCGTTTTCAGGTAATAATCACCCCATTATCATCACTGACAGGAATGATAAATCTGTCAGCATCTAAACTCAGCCAACTGTTTCCTTGCTTCCTAGGAACAGTTAATTTTTTGCTGTAGCCTCAAGGCAAAGAAATTTATTTTCTGAAATACCATTTCCTGATACCGGCAGAATAATAGCTCCCCTAGAATCTGCAAGAATGATTCTTAATCAACTGAAAAAGGTTGTTACTGTTGCTAAAACAGGACATATAGCTCAGTCAAAACAGCTGTGGAAATTACCCAAAGGCCACAACAAATGAATAATGCTCAGATTGGGATTTCTGTTCACACCCCTGGGTTTTGGGGCTGGGGTGGAATGGACAAGTGAAACCAGCAAGGAAATACAGCAGGACTGAATGGTCCCTGATCTGGATTCCAGACACTTCTTCCCATTCATTTTGCAATTCAGATATGTAAGTTACTTTAAAAAAAGTAACTTTGCATTAAAAAAAAGGAGGATAGGAAAAATATTGACCCCTTTGAACTGTTGGTTGATTTCCTAAAGGTGCTTTTTCCAACGATAAAAACCAAGAAAGTCGAGCTGCCTTTTGAAAAGCACCTTTGGGACAACCATGATCTCCATAGACTTTCAGTTGATATGTTTGATGATCCACTGGTTTGTTGTCTAGGTTTCCATGGTATTCTAAGAAGTTGTCTTCAATACAAAAGTTTTCAATTGAGACAGGAGGGAGGGAGGGAGGGAGGGAGGGAGGGAGGGAGGGAAGGAAGGAAGGAAGGAAGGAAGGAAGGAAGGAAGGAAGGAAGGAAGGAAGGAAGGAAGGAAGGTAGGTAGGTCCTGGAACATCTCTGTTTGCTTGTAACAGTTTATGAAATCAATCATCAAGAGAATATTAAAGATTTCAATATAAAATATGTAAAATGACAGTAAAATATGCCATGATTTGATTATAATAATTAATGTGTGCACTATTTTAAATTACTTTTAAATTCTATTTTGCATTTTAACTGTTTTTAGCTTCCTTGAGTAGTCAGTTGAGTTAAAAAAAACTGGGATGGAATTCAAACCATTATCATTGCCATCATCAATTTTGTTGTTGTTAGTTGCAAAGTCATGTCCAACCCATCGCGACCCCGTGGACAACTTTCATCAACTTGGGGTCTCCTAAATGAAAGACAATTCCAGGAATCAGGATCCAAAGAAGATATACCATAAATATGGTATATGTTTGGGTGGCAGCTATGAATTTTATCTAGCTTTCAATGTGGGGATTTATTTTGAGGTGGCCTCCCTGGAACCTTTTTTTTTTTTAAATTTGATTTATATGCCGCCCTTCTCCGGAGACTCAGGGCGGCTTACAATGCGTTAAGCAATAGCCTTCATACTTTTGTATATTTATATAAAGTCAGCTTATTGCCCCCACAAACTGGGTCCTCATTTAACCTATCTTAGAAAGGATGGAAGGCTGAGCCAACCTTGAGCCTGGTGAGATTTGAACTAGCAGTAATTGCAGGCAGCTGAATGATAATAATAGGCTATTAGTCTGCTGCGCCACCAGGAAAATGGTCCTTTGTTGACAATGAAATTTGCAAATACTGTGAGCTCATCTTCCCTTTTTTGCATCTTGCTAGCCTGTGTTCTTCATATGAGGCACTCTAAGAGGCAGCTGCTCTCTTGTTGGCTGGATGATGCATAGTTATTTGTGGCAGAAATTAATGAGTGGATGGTTTATAGAGCAATATCACAGCTCTTTACATAAGCCTCAAGGACAAGTCATGGACTATGTTAGTATGAGTCTCTGTAAAGGCAAAGGATAACAGTCTGGCTGTTGGGAAAACAAAAACTCATTATTATTTGAATTAAATCTCTCACACAGTTGGATAAAAAAGAAAACATCTAACTAACCAAATATCCATGTTTAAGTGACACACACCAGCAGCCAATTAAGGTCCTGTAATATACAATGCTTGCTGACAGAAAACAGGACTGCTTCACCAAGACATGAGGTCTTCCATATCTAAACTCAGTTAATCATAATCATAATCTTAATCATAGATTTATTTGTCAAGCATATATAAGATAACAGGTAAAAGTATAAACGTAATTTGAATACATGACAAGAGTAAGTAAAAAGGAATCTTAGGACAGGGACGGTAGGCACGCTGGTGCACTTATGCATGCCCCTAACAGACCTCTTAGGAATGGGGTGAGGTCAACAGTAAACAGTTTAAGGTTAACGTTTTGGGGGTTTGGGGAAAAAAAAACTACAGAGTCAGGTAGTGCATTCCAGGCATTGACCACTCTGTTACTAAAGTCATATTTTCTGCAATTGAGTTTGGAGCGGTTTACCTTGAGTTTGTATGTATTGTTTGCTCGTGTATTGTTGTGGTTGATGCTGAAGTAGTCATTGACAGGAAGGACATTGTGGCAGATAATTTTATGTTCTATGCTTAGGTCAGACTGAAGTCAGCGTAGTTCTAAGTTGTCTAAGCCCAAAATCTGGAGTCTGGTGGCATAAAGTATTTTATTGCAGTTAGAGGAATGGAAGAAAGGTAAAGGTAAAAGATAAAAGGAAATATAAAATATATTTAATATATATTTTATAAATATATATATATTATTTTTTATAAATATAAAAAAGATAAAAGTAAAGATTTCCCCTGTGTCTGACTCTGGGGGCGGGGGTGCGATCCTCATCTTAGTTTCTTGGCTGAGGGAGACGGCGTTGTCTGAAGACATTTCTGTGGTCATGTGGCTAGCATGACTATATGCCAAGGAGCATGGAATACTGTTACCTTCCCACCAAACTGGTACCTATTTATCTACTTATATTTCCATGATTTCGAACTGCTAGGTAGGCAAGTGCTGGGACAAGGAAGAGGAGCTCAACCTGTCACATGGTGCTGGGTCTCGAACCTGGACTCTAGCTGACAAGTTCAGCACCTTTAACCACTAAGCCATCGCATCTCCTGCTGATGGCCTGAATGGGGGAATCCAGTGGTCGGGAAAATACTAAGATTGGGAACAATACTCTTTGCAAATCTTTCACTAAACACTCTGGCAAATAATGAGGTTAGATTATTGCACCACAGTTTTCCAGAAGAAGGAAAAATTCCAAAAGAAGAACTCTAGCTGAGGGGAAGCTTCTACTTTCCCTTGGGATTAAACAGAAGTCTGGGAAGCCAAGAAGGATAAAGATGGCTGGCAAGATCATGGTGGAATGAAAGACAGGATAGTCACCCAGATCTCTTGACTGCCTTTGTAACTAAATAAGTTCAAAACCTCCACTTTCACTGCAATTCCCTTCTTCAAATGCATTTTCCCCCATGAAACCAAGTAAGAACTTGTAGGAAACAATGTTAGGGAATTTCTCTAGTGGTGATTTGCAGTTATTCCATCTCTGAAGCTAAGCAGGTCCAGATCCAGAAGATAATTTCATCGGGAGACTCTTTGGAAGTCCTATCAAGAATGATCTTAGTCAAGAAATCCAAGATGCATTTATGAAGGAAAGATACTATTTTCATTTTAAAGGAAGGAGTATTAGTTATGTTCACTACCTTGAGTGATTTATAAAAATAACAAAGGTGGGATTAAAAAAAAAAAGTGTGAGCTGGTTGCCAAGCACTCAGATCACAAGTAGGTGGCTATGGGGATGGTACAATGGCTGGAACTTTAAGGAATGGTCATAAATCTCCTTTTCTAGCACTATCATAAATTTGAATGCTTGCTGAATGGTCAGTAAGTAAGGGCTACTTGTCCTTACTTACCCTAGAAGCTCATGCTCCATTCTGTCCTTCCATCTTCTAGTAGGTACTCTTTCCATATTTGACCAGGCTGCATGAGCTCCAATACTGCATTCAGTTTTGGTCGCCACGATATAGAAAAGATGTGGAGACTAGAAAGAGTGCAGAGAAGAGCAACAAAGTTGATTAGCCTGGAAGCTAAAACATATGAAGAATGGTTGCTGGAACTGGGTATGTGTAGTTTAATGAAAAGAAGGACTAGGGGTGACCATGATAGCAGTGTTCCTATATCTCAGGGGCTGCCACAAAGAAAAGGGAGTCAAGCTATTCTCCAAAGCACGTGAGGGTAGAACAAGAAGCAATGGGTGGAAACTAATCAAGGAAAGAAGCAACTGAGAACTAAGGAGAAATTTCCTGATAGTTAGAACAATTAATCAGTGGAACAATTTGCCTCCAGAAGTTGTGAATGCTCCAACACTGGAAGTTTTTAAGAAGATGTTGGATAACCATTTGCCTGAAGTGGTGTGAGGTTTCCTGCCTAAGCAGGAGGTTGGACTAGAAGACCTCCAAGGTCCCTTCCAACTCTGTTATTCTATTCTAAGCATGTTCCCCTCTGCCCACAGTTCTGCAAAGATTCCATTTCACTGTCTTTACTTTTTTATGATGCTTGAAAGAAATATTGCTATTGCCTAGAGAGTATCAATTCTTTCATTATACGAAGTTACCGAAGACCTACAAAGGAAGGCAAGGATGAAAGAACCACCTGTTTCCTATAGCTTTGATGATTGTAGCATCAGAATTATGATGGTATCATCAGAAGGAAGAAAGGGAAGATGGCATGGTAGTGTCAAAGGAGGTAATGTGAGAAGGCTGGGAATGAATCAGAAGTGGGTTTCAGCAGGATCTGACCAGTTCTGAGAACCGGTTGTGGAAATTTTGAGTAGTTTGGAGAACCGGTAAATACCACCTCTGACTGGCCCCGCCACCATCTATTCTCTGCCTTCCAAGTCCCAGCTGATCGGGAGGAAATGGGGATTTTGCAGTAACCTTCCCCTGGATTGGGGAGGGAATGGAGATTTTACAGTATCTTTCCCCTGGAGTGGGGTGAGAATGGAGATTTTGCAGTATCCTTCCCCTGCCATGCCCACCAAGCCATGCCACACCCACCAAGCCATGCCATGCCCACTAAGCCACACCCACAGAACCAGTAGTAAAAAAATTTGAAACTCACCACTGGAATGAATAATCCTTTCAAAAAAAAAAGTCAGGTGCTGCTAGATCAGTCCACCCCAAATCACCCACTGAGACTTGCTTTCTCAGCATGGCTGAGTAAGGCAAGAGGTAGAGGGATGACCAGTCAGGTCTTATGGTGGCTGTAATCCAGATTTAGCATCAGCCTATCCAGATTGTTAATGTACTTCAATCTGGAATGGAATTTCTGAAGTTGGTTTAAGAAACAGCTGACAGCAGCATGAAAGACCAGTGGTTTAGAGTGCAATGTAGACTTCTCATTACTTTTACAACAGAGAAAGTAAGCTGCATCAAGAACCTGGAGGAACTATTTTTAGAATGTCAAGTACAAATCCCAGAATCTGGGGAGAAGCTGAGTCAGTAATAAGGAAAGAGCCAACAGTCAATAAAAATACTTCTTCCACCCAGAATTAGCTCTGGAACTGATTAACCCAAAGATGTCATTTCTTTAGGAGAGCTGGGTCAACTTACTTCTCATTCTGTTCCAGGTTATAATGAAATTACTCTTCAGTTGTCTGTAGTTGATTTTTTTTCTCTTTAGAACCAACTCCCAATAACTTCCGGGTCTATAGTCTGATGCTTCCCTGACGAAGATTTTGTAAGTAAAATTGTGTTTGTTTCCAAACTGTTGTGTTATTTTAAGTAATGGGCTAATCTTAAAGCAGAAACATTGGCTTGGCTGCCATCTGTATTCTAAAGCAGAACATTGTGTTTGTTTATATGTGTTAACTTTTGAAATAGGCTCTCCGATTTCATGTTGCAAATTGGCAAATAAGAAGTTTTAAGACTTCCTTTTCCCCATAAAGGCAGATTGATGTCGAAAGGCACCGTGCCAGCTTTTATATTGCTCCGGTGCCACCGTCGTGAGTCACAGGAAGCAATCCAACAGGATGCTAAACCAATATTAGTTGGGAAATTATCCCTTGGTCAATCATACTGCTTGACTTCAAACAACCCCCACAGGGCAAAGTCTCTTAATTAATTTTCCATAATTAAGACATTTAAAAGTGTTCTAATTCCATATCTGTTTATGTAACTTATAGCAAGCAAAGCCTTGGGGCGGAAGGAAGAAGATTAATTCTAACTGGGGTCCAATTAATTTGCAGCTTCAAAAACAAAAATGTTAAGCGAAGGGTCACACACAGGGTAAAATTGCACAACATACACAAGGACCTTTCCTACTATTTAGTCTTTTTTTTTCCCCTGAGCGCCCACCAGCATGTTTTGTTTTCTTACTGTATATTGATTCTGACATTAGCAGGGACAAAATGGCGCTACTTTGTGGTCTTTGGCTTATTAAAGCATGCTTTCAACTAACTATACAGGTCACCAAAAAGATCTTTTAGCAGCTCACAAGAATGCATAAAATCAACATTAACAAACTGTTTAAAAGGCATTTATTTTTAGGGTCTTTAAGGCCAAAAAACAGAGGTTAGGTTCTTTAACTTACCAAGAACTGAGTAGCTACATGAATCCTTCAAACCACAGCTTGCGTATTTGTGTTTTAAGATGACTGGTAAAGTGACCGGTAATTCCTTTAGGATTTTTCATTTTAATAGAATAGAATTCTTTATTGGCCAAGTGTGATTGGACACACAAGGAATTTGTCTTCGGTGCATAAGCTCTCAGTGTGCATAAAAGATATAAATGATAGATCATAATCATAGTCATCATAAATACATTCATCCTGAATCATAAGATACAACACTTAGTGATAGTCATAGGATGCTAAATAAGCAGTCAAAATCATATTAGGAAACTATAAATCGTAAAGATACAAGCAACAAGGTTATAGTCATAAGTAGAAAAGGAGATAGGTAATAGGAAGGATGAGAAGAAGAATAGTAATACAGTCTTAGTAAATAGTTTGACAGTGTTGTGGGAATTAGTTGTTTAGCAGAGTGATGGCATGTGGGAAAAAACTGTCCTTGTGTCTAGTTGTTTTGGTGTGCAATACTCTAAAACAGGGGTGTCAAACTCAAGGCGTGGGGGGCGGATCCACCCCATGGGGTGCTTAGATCTGGGTGGGACCACCCTGGAAGCAGCAAAGGACCAGCCTATAGTGCCTCTGCCAGTGAGAACAGAGCTTGAGAGGGCCACCTGCAACCCTCCCGAGCTCCGTTTTCACTGGCAGAGGGATGCAGGAGGCTGTCGGGAGCTCAGGAGCCTGTTTTCACTGGCAAAGCGCTCTGGCCACCACAGGTGCCCCCGACATGACTGACATTGAGCTGGCCACACCCACCCTGGCCATGCCCACCCCGGCCCACCAAGGTCAAACACAACTCTGATGCGGCCCTGAATGAAATCGAGTTTGACACCCCTGCTCTATAACATCGTTTTGAGGATAGAGGTTGAAACAATTTAAGTCTTGCTTTCAGAGTGAGGTAGGAAGTTATCAAAACCAGAAAGCTCAAAACTAGGAAATGAAATCTGGATTCAGGATCGGGAGTGGAATTCTAACTCCATTCTGCCTCTAAGCAAAATTGCAGATAAAAAGTTACACTTAAAGAGATAACAACCCAAGGGCTTAGCGTGACCCTGATATGCTGCTTTAAAGACAGTTGAAAGTACATTCGCTTTTCTTTTTCAAGGGCCTAATTTGGCATTAGATAATGGCAGGTCTCTGAATGATTTGCAATATAATTGCAAGAGTATTTGTTTCCCCTTTAATCTTTGCAACAACAACAAAAAAGGAATTCTTTCAACCAGCAAGTTTTGGATCAGCTTCCTTTGCCCTGAGAAAGTTTACCATTACTGATTAAGGAAAGAAGCTAAATTTCTCCTGAATTCTACTTTTTTGGATCCTTTCACTTCCCCTCATCTGTATAACTCAAGTGATTTTTAAACTTCACCTATTTTCTTGTAATCCTTTCTGCTTACCTACAAATGTTCAAAGTACCCTATGTAAACCTTGCTGTCAAACTCAGAACGCATGTAGTTTGTCCTCAGAGCTTTTTTTAAAAAAAGTTTAAACCAAGGGCCTCGCGAATGTTGTCCTTCATTATTCAAAACACACTTATCAGGAAGTCCTTTTTATCCACTGTAGATAAAACATTTTCAGTCAATGTTGTGACTGGGTAATAGGTTCGTATGTGCACTTCTACCCAATTTTGGGTACTTTATGTAGGTTTGGGAAGCACTAATTTAAACTGATCCCAAAATGCAGAGGGAAATTTTGAGGGAAATAAAAATAATGTTTTGGAAATATGTGAAAAGGGATACATATGGATATTTCAGCAAAATGCAAATCAAATATAGGAAATAATTTGTGATGGAAGTAAGATGAGGGGATTTTTAGAGTTTTAGAGAATTGTATAGGAATGATAGTGATGCGTCAAAAGGGTGGGTTGAAACAAATGATATTATGTTCTCTTGCAAATTCATCATTTATGTGCAGACCTGAGAACCCTCTGAATGATATTATGTCAGGGGTGGGCAAATGTGGCTTTTACAACCTATGGACTTCAACTCCCAGAATTCCTGAGACAGCCAAGCTGGCTCAGGAATTCTGGGAGTTGAAATCCACAGGTTGTAAAAGAGCCAATTTGCCCACCCCTGTGCTATATGGAACTGTCTTCTAAATCACTAATATTTTGACAGAATAACAGAGTTGGGAGGGACCTTGGAGGTCTTGTAGTCCAACCCTCTGCTCAAACCGGAAACCTTATATACCATTTCAGTCAAATGATTGTCCAATCTCTTCTTTAAAACCTCCAGTGTTGAAGCATCCACAACTTCTGGAGGCAAGCTGTTCAGGTGATTTTCTTGATTATAATTGTCAATTATCCTGCTTTTTCTCTGCCAGATCTCATTCAGTTTGATTGAGCATTTACTTTCAAAGTTGAAAAACAGAATTTTGGTGAGCTTCATCAGACAAAGGTTGCATTGTCTCATTTTTTCAGTTCCAAAGGGCCAAACATAGCCTTTCAGAATTTTTTATCAGAGACAAAACATGCTTTCTGACCTCATAATGGAAACTCCAACCCCCTTCATTCTTGCACGTGGCATCAGTGGTGGGATTCAAGATTTTTTACTACCGGTTCTGTGGGCATGGCTTGGTGGGTGTGGCAGGAGAAGGATACTGTAAAATCTCCATTCCCTCCCCACTCCAGGAGAAGGTTACTGCAAAATCCCCAGTTCCTCCTGATCAGCTGGGACTCAGGAGGCAGAGAATAGATGGGGGTGGGGCCAGTCAGAGGTGGTATTCATGGTTCTCCGAACTACTCAAAATTTCCACTACCAGTTTTCCAGAACTGGTCAGAACCTGCCGAATACTACCTCTGCGTGGCATCATAACTAGAGTAGAAGCATGGCAGGGTTCACAGGTGAAATCTTTTTTTTTTTACTTGTCTCAGAGAGTGCATTTTATTAAGCTGTTTTTCAGCCAAAAGAAAAAAGTCATTTGAATCTTTTCATTGCTTGGGGAGTCGTGCACACCGGGCCATCGTGCAAGGATGAACATCTGCTGGACGAACAACTGGCTGCAAACCAAAGGGCTGTTGGGTGAAGATACACTACTGCAATGCTCTCTACATGGGGCTCCCCTTGAGGAGCACTCGGAAGCTCCAGCTGGTCCAGAATGCGGCTGCGCAGGTAATTATGGGGGCGACATGGCGCTCCCATGTGACACCTTGCCTGCGCGAGCTGCACTGGCTTCCGGTGGTCTTCCGGGTGCGCTTCAAGGTATTGGTTCTCACCTTTAAAGCGCTCCATGGCTTAGGGCCCGGTTATTTATGAGACCACCTTCTGCCACTGATAACCTCCCACCGGCCAACTCGGTCCCACAGAGAGGGCCTCCTTAGGGTGCCGTCGGTCAAGCAATGTCGACTGACGACCCCCAGGGGAAGAGCCTTCTCTGTGGGGGCACCCGCCCTCTGGAATGAGCTACCCCCAGGAATACGACTGATCCCGGACCTCCGGACCTTCCGTCGAGCTTTGAAGACCTTCCTATTTCAGCAAGCTGGGCTGGCTTAAAATTTTAATGGGTTATTTTAAGGGTAATGGGTTTTAATTTTTGGGAAGCCAATTCGATTTAATTCTGCTTTTAAATTATTTTAAATTTTATATTGTATGTATTTTAATTTTGGCTGTTCACCGCCCTGAGTCCCTCGGGAGAAGGGCGGTATACAAATTTAAATAATAAAATGAATAAATAAATAAGATGGCGGACGATCTAAGGAATCCAGGGTTTTGCTGCCTATGCCTCAGTCCTGCTTGACTTCATATTTGTGCTTGATGTCTTTCCAGAGTCTCCCCTCATTGAGGCGGCAGAAAATCGCCTCCTTGGCCTGGTCGAAGCTCCGCTGGAAAATCACGGCGCCCACCACGACTGTGAAAACCAGCGTGGACGTGCGATGGAAGACAAACCGGTACAGCTGCTGCACCAATGCCATCTTGGACGCTATTTACTTTCCCTATTGGTTCGGAAATGCACGCACCGCGTGCATGCACATCATGTGCGCACAAAGACCCTCTGCGCATGCGCAAACTCTTCTGTGCATGCGCAGAGGGTATAACACAGTTTACTTCCTGGTTAAAACCAGGAAGTAACGACAACTGGGTGGGTGGGCAGAGTCTCGCACTGCCATCGCTACCAATTCTCTGAACTACCCGCCACCATCTCTACCGGTTCGGTCGAAGCTGTCTGAACCGGTAGCATTTCACCCCTGGCAGGGTTTGAATTCTGATATTGCAATTCATTTTGCAGCATTTCACCAGGTCCATGCAGCCAAGAGGTATAGTATATATAAATTAGGGTTCAGCTCTTCTGAGATCTTGAATAATATTCTCTACAATTATGCTTTCAAAATAAACCCTATCAAGGTTCATCCTGCAAAACATGAAAGGTGCCTTTAAAAGAAATCCTTGTGCAAAACCCAAAGAAGGTATGAAGAGGGGAGGGGAAATTTATTTCAGAAAGGAAGAAAGATTCTTACACAGCATGACTTAAATGCATGAAATTCTTCTCTTCAGTTGCTTTTCACAATACAAATTTTGTAATGCAAATGGATATCAACAACCTGTCGTGTTTGCTCCCATTAATGATGAATTTGCAGGAGAACATAATATCATTTGTTTCAATGCACCCTTTGACGCATCACTATCATTCCTATACAATTCTCTAAAACTCTAAAACTCCCCTCATCTTAGTTCCATCACAAATTATTTCATATATTTGTTTTGCATTTTGCTGAAATATCCATATTTATCCCTTTTCACATATTTCCAAAACATTATTTTTATTCCCCTCAAAATTGCTTTGCATTTATTTGCTAATTTTAACCTTAACAATTGCCTGCTTTCTCTAATTACATTCTCTACAGGTTTCTTTTTCTCTCCATACACACTATATAATTTACACAACATGCCCTAAACAGTTTGAGGGGTGGATAACTGCAGAGTTGTACCATTAGTTGACTTCAAAACAAATTATATGTTAATGTAGTTGATTCAGATTCTCAAGCACTGATAGAAGGAAAGTCCAGCTGGTATATTTTTCACCTTTTGATACTCTCAAACCAGGGGTGAAATCCAGCAGATTCTGACAGGTTCTGGAGAACCAATTCAAAGAACCGGCAAATACCACCTCTGGCTGGTCCCAGAGTGGGGAGGGAATGGAGATTTTGCAATATCCTTCCCCTGGAGTGGGGTGGGAATGGAGATTTTGCAGAATCCTTCCCCTGCCATACCCAAGCCACACCCACCAAGCCACACCATGCCTACCAAGCCACACCCACAGAACCAGTAGAAAAATTTGGATTTCACCACTGTCTCAAACACTTTACAAGGAAGGCTTCATATACAGCTGATTACTTTTATTGATTGATTGATTGATTGATTGATTGATTGAATGAATGAATGAATGAATGAATGAATGAATGAATGCTTAGTGCATCCAGCCAATGAGGTTCTCTGGGGAGCATTAATAAAATTAAAAATATAAAAAAGCAAGATAATCGTAAAACAAGAACTATAAAGCAGCCATGATAAAACCAGGATGAGTCAAACAGCAGGGTGGAAAGCAATGGAGCATGTAACAAAATTCAGAATCAGACCAATTGCAAGGATAAAAATGATGCAATGATCTGAAAGCATTGTCCTTATTTATGTGTTTTACACCATTTGGCGAAGAAGCGAGTATAAAGCAAAAGGTCAAGAGAAACAATGGATGAATAGACTCATGAGTTGAAGAAATGAAGCTGGATAGGGAGTTACCAACCACTTGAGCTGGTTGTCGCTTAGCCAGTACATATTACAATAAACAACCAGGGACAAACAAAGGATCAAATATTTTCATATTCAAATCTCTTCTGTCATATTTAGTCATGGTTTATTTTCAAAGCCCCAAACAAGACAGTGATTCTTGCAAACAAGCTGTGGAATAATGGCTGGTTTTTCCCTTCAAATGTCACTTGGTTACCCCCAAGTTTTTCTAGTTGGCCTTGACTTATAACACTGGAGGCCGATTAGAGACTTCAGTGAGGGAGAAAAACAAGCAGGGATAAGTCAGAATGTCACAAACCACACAACCTTGTTTACATCTGTTGATAAGGTACAGGCTTGGTTCTTGCATGCTGATAAGCTCTTCATTTATTGTTGATCAAATAACAGTTAGCGATCACGACCTTTTGAAATAATATGAGGGGTATCAGTAAACGAAGTGATAACTATGGTTTAATATTCTAAAAGAAACCATGATCTATTCATTGCCCATTTGGCACACCACACAAGATCAATAGCAGACAAGTCACATTAAATGATATTTAAGCCCTTACTTATTTAAAAAAAGCAAAGCTGAATTTGATTTTTGGTAGTTACCTGAACATACTCATATTACAGAAGATGTAATAACAGAAACAGAAAGTGGTTTAATACTGCGTTCTTCTGGTATCGGAATCTGGATATTGGTCTTGAAATGAAGCTTCACCTCATGGTGCCAGAATAATAAAAAAAGGATACCTTAATAGACCTACCTAAAAAGATGGTTGTTGTTGTTATTTATTTATTTATTTATTCATTCATTCATTCATTCATTCAATTTATATGCCGCCCCTCTCCGAAGACCAGGGCGCCTCACAATACACTCAAAAAATCAATATAAAAACACTTAAAAATTAAAAACATTAAAACCCATTCACACCATTCATGGCCGGATCTCGTCAGATCGCAAAGCGAGATCAACGGCCCCAGGCCTGCCAGAAAAGCCAGGTCTTCACCGCTTTTCGGAAGGCCAATAGGGTGGGGATGGTCCAGACCTCAGGAGGTAACTGGTTCCAGAGAGCTGGGGCAGCCACAGAGAAGGCCCTCCCCCGTGGGCCCGCCAGCCGGCATTGTTTAGCTGACGGGACCCAGAGGAGACCAACTTTGTGGGATCTTACCGGTCGCTGGGAGCTTTGGGGTAGAAGGCGGTCTCAAAGATAACTGCAACTGCCAATCAGCACAGGCAAAGTCTTTCTTTTTTAAAAAAAAAAAAATCTGATTTTTTTCCCCCTTATGAAATGGATTGAGGCCTCAATACTTGCATTGCAAATCACCCTCGGTTGGTGGCAAGGTGTTACAACGGACTATTTCTGCCATCAAGCCGTTAATCACATTTTTGCAGCTATGACAAAAACAGCACTAAAATAAAATATCAAAAGCTATACCTTAGCTCACTGAAGGCTGATCATATAAAGCCCCCCCCCCATTTCATTCCCAGTAGTATCTATCTCAAGAGGTTAAGTTGTGATTTAACTGGGCTTTCCTTTGATCTGCAAAACAGTTGGCAATAGAAGCTGATGACTAGAGGCTATTTTTGGTGAAATGAAGTCACTCTAGCTGCAAGCCTTTTTTCCCTTGAATTGGAGCAGGGTTTACTCCAAATGCTAGGCAGAGCTTTGATATGTTGAAGAGTGTGTCTTAGCCAATGTCTCCTCCTTCTCTTTCTCCTTCTCTTCTTCTTCTTCTTCTTCTTCCATTCCTCTGATCACTACTACATGTTACAGCGACGACGGCACCCACTTGAGCCTTCTTCCCTCAGCTGTCGTCTTCTTCAAAGGGATTTTTCTGTTTTGTTTTAGGAAAGTGTTGCCATTAACAGCAGTTTTAAAACCTTTGATGGTTGGAAAGGAATCTTTTTTCCCCCAGCGCTAATGACAGTTGTTGCTGCTGCTCACATCATCCTCCCACCCACCATTTTCTTTACTTTTGGTTCATTTAAAAAAAAAACCAAACATATGAGAATGTATATGTGCACATGGCCAAGAAATGGAATGGAACATGATCAATTTTCATTTGGTTCATATATATGTATGTATGTATGTATGTATGTATGTATGTATGTATATTTATTTTCTTATCGTAGGTTTTGTATGTATTTTTCTTCAAACCAGGTATTTTCCTACATAAACCAAGTTTCTCAAACTGCAGCCATAGCTCAGTGAAATCACATCCACTCTCCTAGGCTTCTTTAGAAAATACCCGGTTTGAAGAAAAATACGTACAAAACCTACAATAAGAAAAGAAAGCAAATACTTAGCCTCTAGGGGGAGGGAACATATGGTAAGGGTGTGGCTAACTGATGAGGACCAATCAGTCTGAAATAGATCTATATTAGTCTCCCAATAGGCAGCAAAATGTATGCTTGTTGTCTGAAGAAGCCTAGGAGAGTGGATGTGACGGGTGTTTTCCCATACACACATACAAAAATTGCCCTGCAGGCAAAAGATGAGAGAAAGAATAAATTCTTAGGACCAACAGGAAGTTTTAGAGGGGGAAACTTTATGTCAAATCAAGACAGGAACTAAATTGTCTATAATAAATCATTAGCAGGTGTCCCGAAGAGAAAAGGGGTTGAATGAGAGTTTTTAATGCGGCAGTTTGCTTTGGTTTTGGTGCTTCAGATTGTGTTGAACATTTATGTGCAATGTTTGTTAACACAGGATAGTGGTGAATGCTGGCATATAGACAAAATGGTCTGAAAGAAAATAATTATTTAGGGAGTATTAAAAGAGAGGCAAATGAATGAGGGAAGGTATTTTAGAAATAATCATATATCAGCTATTTCTTATGAACATTCTGAACTGAGCCTTGAGTAATTCACCCAAGTTCAAATATAAGCATAAACAAGAAACAATGGATGGATGGAGAGAAAGAATCAAGGAGAGAAGCAACTGGAACTAAGGAGACATTTCCTAACAGTGAGAACAATCAACCCGTGGAATGGCTTGCCTCCAGAAGTTGTGGGTGCCCCATCACAGGGGCTTTCAAGAAGAGACTGGACAGCCATTTATCTGAAATGGTTTAGGATCTCCTGCTTGAGCAGGGGGTTGGACTAAAAGACCTCCAAGGTCCCTTCCAATTCTGTTATTCTGTGTTCTGTGTTCTACCTTATCAAGAGAGATGGAATGGTGGGTGGAATGAAAAGACTTGAGTGACTCAAATGGTAGCTGACCATAGATTTGAATTATCTTTACAAAAACATAGATCTCGGGAAAGCTGAACTCATGGGTATGACTATTCCAGGAGAAAAAGAATCAAAGGCTGATTTATATAGGTGTTATAGCCCATCAGTGTGTTGATGGCAATCAGAATACACAGTCAGTCTTCTGATAATACTTTCCCTCAAAAATCCATTCCTACTTCACTTATGACCCAGTCTTGTTGAGCAATTGTGTTTTCTCTATGAAACACTATTTCAAAGCTGAGGCTCTATCTAAACATGTGGGATATTACTCAGAGAGACATACAAAACTGATAACTGTAAGCACTGTAAACCAAGCTCAGGCATTGTGAAATTGGCCGGAATGGACTGAGATTGTATTTTCTGATTAATTGGAGAAACGTTTTTCAACCATGGTAACTTTAACTTGTGTGGATGGATGTCAATTCCCGGAATTCTCCAGCCCAGAAAAACATTGGCCTAGATCAGTGATGGCAAACCTCTTCGACACCAAATGCCCAAACTGGAATGCGTGTGCGTGCATTCGCGTGTATGCGCCAGAGCACCGGAAACCCAAAGACCAGCTGGCCAGTGCGCATGCGCACGCTTTGCTACCTGGTCTTCGGATTTCTGGCGCACACATGCGTACTCACCAGCTGGTCTTCGCACATGCCGGAGCTGGCCAGCTAGTCTTTGGGTTTCTGGTGCTCCGACACACATGAAGACCAACTGGCCGAGCAGCTGATTGTGGCTTGTGTGCCCATAGAGATATTGTGGCTCCGTTACCTGAGCCTTTGTCATCGGCAGGAGAGGACTCCGAGAGTGAAGGAGAGGAGTTGGCAAGGCCTCCCTCTCCAGGACCCTCCTCTCTGGCAATGCCTTCGGTGTCCGCCGAAGGGCAAGAGATAGGGCCGGGGCCAAGCACATCCACACAGCCACAGGTGGACAGTGATGACAGTAATGAGTCTTGGCTGGATCCTCTGCAGCATCACAGAGATAAGTGCGCGCAACAGAAGAAAAGGCGTGCCAGAGATTAAGCTGAGTCACTGGACCACACCCCACAGGGTATAAAAGAGGGTGAGGTGGCCATTCAGACTCTGTGATGGACAAAACTAACTACTATCGAGTCACATTGCATCTTTGGGAACAACATTATCGGCCTTGGATTTATTTTACGAACTGGACAATTCTTGACTGTGTGTATTTTGTTTATTGAGTAAAGTTCTTGGCAAGCAGCTACTGGGTTGCTGCCAAGCTTCTTATCGGAAGAATTGGTTGTCTGCCAGTTATTTAACCCCCGGCTGTCTGTTTGTGTGCGTGTGTGAGACGGGGACAGAACAAGAGAGAGCTCTGCGTGCCACCTCTGGCACGCGTGCCATAGGTTCGCCATCACGGGCCTAGATTATTGATTGCACAAGAACCACAAAAGTGAAAGGAACAGACTGAAGTCTCTTTATCCTTGTAGATGGAAAGAAAGAATGGAAGAAAGATGAGTGGATGGTACCAAGCAGAAATTAGACACACAAAAAGACTCATGGTCTTTGTAGTACCGTATTTTTCGGAGTATAAGACACACCGAAGTTTAAGACGCAGCTTAGTTTTTGGGGAGGAAAATAGAGGGGGTGGAAATCTGCTACCAGGTATTCATCTGGCTAGCGTCCTTAGTCTGGTCAGCTTCAGAACATTAGTTTGCTGGTTTTTATCCCCTGCTTGGGGATAAAAAACAGCTTCTAAAGCACAACTGATCTTTGGAGAGGGAAGCAATGAGAAAAGCAGGCAAACCACGGAGATCGCTGCACTCGCTAGCGCCTCCTTAGGGCTGGAAAAAAACTTCACAGCTGGGATTCGAAGGGAGCAGGCAAAGTGCTTCACTCTTTAGCGCCTCGTTAGGGCTGAAAAAAAGCTTCGAAAAAGCTACATTCAGAATATAAAATGCACCCAAATTTTCAACCTCTTTTAGGAGGGAAAAAGTGTGCCTTATACTCCGAAAAATATGGTATGTCCTTCTTTAGAGGATGGTAATGCATGGCCAATGATCCAATATACCCCAGCCCTATTTTGTGTTCCACCTTGCCTCATCACTGTTAAAATTTCATGAGAAAACTACCAAATTTTCATCATTTACCCCTTATTTTTCATCTAAAAAAGGACATGAAATAAATGTGAAACCATTGAAAGACGTATGCAAGTGCTTTCTCCTTAATATCCTTCCAATTTGACGGAATAGACTGTGAATGTCAGACCCCCTCCATTGAGTCTATTGGTCACCAGCCTGCAGTTCTTGAATGTAAGAAGAAATAAGAACTTTCCATCTAGAAATGGTTCTTGATCCCATCCAACTCATCCTGTATCAAAAGGTGCGTGCCCTGTGATCACTTTATAAATAGAGAATACAGCGGGAGTTACTCTGCATGGTTTTTCCAGTGCCTACCAAACAGCAATTGTGTTCTGGAAAAATACCTAAATGCCATTCCTTGCTGCCCCAATACGGACTGTAACGAAGTGAATGGGTCGATTCTTAAAAGCGAGATACTAAAGGCAGGGTGGTAATCTATTCTAGGAAGCAAGGGAAAGTGGTGATATTTGAAAAGAGCAATGACAGCTACAGAAGAAGGAATTCCAATGAATGCAAATAGAATGGGGACGTGTATAGAAAACAGAGAAGCAAATCACCAAATGTAAGTACAAGCACAGCGTCAGACTCTTAGGAAGAGTGCAATCTGAGCTGAAGTTTGCAAAAGATGTTAAGATTTAGGATGGGAGTATATTTAGAGAGAGAGAAAAATAGGGTGTTGATAAGTCCGCAAGGATGAGAAAGATTGATAAATGTTAGTAGACCACAACAAAGGCAGAAACATTTAGCTGCCACAGGGAAAGTGGGCTTAACCTTCTGGTACGGTGATAGTAGATCAAATGGAAAAATGAAGTTTGAAGTCTACAGTAAGTGAAATAGGGATTGGAAATAATACTCACCCCTATGTCTGTTGACTATAGATATAATGCTAAACTAAACCATAGTGTTTCGTTTATGGTGTTAAACCATAGATAGTTGAATAAGCCATGGCTTATTCAAGTACTGGTGAGGCACAGTACTTCAATTACATATGAATCAGCTTAAAGAAGGTCATATTTTCAAAACTTGGTAAAATGTACAATAATGAGCAATAATTATATATTGTTGGATGCAATTCTGGGATCACAACTCTTATTCTTCTAAGCCATGATGGTGATTCTATGGCACATGTGCCATAGGTGACACACGGAGCCATATTGGTGGGCACTGGCCAACTGACTTTCAGGCTTTCTGGGCCCACCAGAACTAGGGAATCAGGCTGTTTCCTGCTTCTGGAATACCTGGGGGGGGCTGGGGAAGGCTCATTTTTTGCTGTCCCCAGGCTCCAAAGCCTTTCTAGGAGCCTGGGAGGGCGGAAATTGCCTGCCCCCCTCAGGAGGCCTTCCAGAGGCCAGAAATGGCCCATTTGCCAACTTCCGGTGGGATCACACACACACTTTTGGCACGCTATGGCAAAAAGGTTAACCATCACTGTTCTAAACTAAGAAGCCATATTGGATACAAATTAGAGGAGGTGTATTCACAGTTTATCTAGAAAATCCTTGGTTGAAGAAGGCTGGCCTAAAGGTTTCTAATTATCCTGGCCTATGTTTGATGGTTCTTAAATACATTTTAGAAGGTCACACATTAAGGAGACTGATAATATTAAGGTTTGTGTAGCATTTAGGACTGCGTTCCAAAGAGGAGCTTTGGAACATAAAGTAGCATGAAATACTATCTATCAGCAGCTTGTCAAACCAGCTCGGGAACATCTGTAAAACAATCTCTATGCAATCCTAGGAAATAGCACAATCCCAGTGTAAAGAGTTGCAAGCCAATAAGTTCGTGTTCTTATGCACTCCAAAGCATTATTCTGGAATTGGCCAAAAGCACACCGCACGCAGCCACGATTAATATACATTTTCGGTAGCTGTGCACACGTTTTTTGCAGTAACACAAGAGAACTCCCCTGTGTGATTTTACAGAGGTTGCATCTCCCTGTGTACGTTGCTCAGTGGAAAACTTTAATCAGGCACATGGAATCTAACCTGCTGGTGTCAACCAATTCCAAAAGAAATGAGTCAGGTTGAGCAAACAGTAAAAAGAAGAATCTCTGCCCTTGCAAACATTTTGGACCTTTGATCTTTGTCTTTGTAGAGTAACAGCCTGTGATCTTGAAAAGGTCAGACCGTACATTTAAATTGAACTGTACTTGCAACATGGGGTTGATAGGTAAAAAAAAAAAAACCCAAAAAAGGAGGAAGATTCTTTAGTCCCTACTGACTGGTTGGCTGAAGCTTTATCTCACTGTGTTCCTAACAGAGTGTATATTTGAACAGGAATCAAGCATTCTACATTAACAGGATTTACTGGAAATCTTTGAGATTAGAATTAACCATTCACTTGCTGTAACTGGGCTGAAGAAACAATGGAGGTTTTAGGTGCAGACCTTTTTGGGTGCTATACTCCGTGCAAATGGGTTTCTTAGCTATCCCTACCAACAAACTAATCATTGTATTAGCACAGGAAAGTTAAGTCTCAGTCTTGGGCGTTTTTTATCAAGGCAACCTGGTCTACCCAAATATGGGATGGAGCATACTGTTTCTGCTTTTGCCCCAATCCACGAGCCTTCTCAGGCAGTCACTTTTGCGACAAACTATTTTTGTGTTAAATTTATATTTTACCGACAAAGAAATAAAGGGAGACTAGTATTATGAGCCGTGGTGGTGCAGTGGTTAGAGTGCAGTACTGCAGGCTACTTCTGCTGACTGCGGGGTGACTTCAATTTGGCAGATTGAATCTCACCAGGCTCAAGGTTGACTCAGCCTTCCATCCTTCCGAGGTCAGTAAAATGAGGACCCAGATTGTTGGAGGCGATACGCTGACTCTAAATTGTTTAGAGAGGACTATACAGCATTGGAAAGCAGTATATAAGTCTAAGTGCTATTGCACTATTGCAATGCACAACAGAGATTGTAAAACTTTTTCCAAGTTGAGGGAGTGCTCTTTTTAAAATGTTGACAATATGCAATATGGGCATTAAATGGGCAATATGCTGACTCTGTAAACCACTTAGAGAGGGCTGTAAAGCACTGAGAAGCGATATATAAGTCGAAGTGCTATTCAGAGGTGGTATTCAGCCAGTTTGGACCGGTTCGCCTGAACCGGTAACGGAAAGTGCAGGTGGGCCTGCCCATTCGCCCCTGCTCTATGCCATCCTATTTAGGCATGTTTTCGAGGCCAGGCACATGCGCAGAAAGTGCATGCACGAGCAAAGTGGATGCTTGGAAGGCGGGCGCACACACGAACCAGGCGCACATGTGCACGAAGCGAGCGTGTGTGCAGTGAACCGGTAGTAACATAATCTGAAACCCACCACTGGTGCTATTGCTATTGCTAGTATAGATCTATTTCAAGCTATTTAACCCTCGTCAGCTAACCATTTGCCCTTCTGGGATTCGAACCCAGGCTGCTTACATATTAGGTAGGTGTATTAACCTCTAAGCCATGGGCTCTCCTAGTTATGTTGGTTATACCAGGGAAGAGATTGTTTTTTATCAGGGCAACCTGGTTTACCAAATATGGGATGGAGCATACTGCTTCCACTTTTGCCTTTCAGCCCCAATCCACAGATAGTCATTTTTGTGACTCAGTCTTGGGCTTTGTCTAAGAAGGACATATATGGTTATAAATAAATACACTTATATGCTTCATTTTATAAATCATATTTTGGAAAGAAAGCAAAAACTTCCAGGGGAAGTATATTGTGGTGACACCACAGATGATGGCTCTTAATTCCAAGTCATAGAAAAATTAACTTTTTCCAATTAGTTCCTCCTATTAGTTTATGTCCAAAGCCATGCTGGCTGAGTATGATTGGGATTGTAGTCCAGTGCATCCTGGACACCAGAAGACTGATGAGGAACAACCTAGACCAGCGGTCACTAACTGGTGGTCCATGGACCACTGGTGGTCCTTGAGAAAATTTTGGTGGTCCTCAGAAAAATTATTTGAATTTTTTATATTGCTCTAAATCAGGAGTCCTCAAACTACGGCCCCTAGGACAAATACGTGCAATGAACATTTGTGTTGCTGCAGAGAGTCTCCCCCTTCAGGGTCTTTTTGTGTGGGTTGGAGAGGGACAGAAATTCTTCTGGGATTCGAACCCAGGCTGCTTACATATTAGGTATGTGTATTAACCTCTAAGCCATGGGCTCTCCTAGTTTTGTTGGTTATTCCAGGGGTCTGCTTCAGCCTCCTCCTCGGGCTTTCAGCGAAGGCTGGAGGGAAGTGCCGCTGGTGGTGAAGAGCCAGAGGGCCTTGTTCCAGTGGGACTGCATCATGGCCCGGACCTGGCTGACCATCTCAGCCTGCTGAGCCTCCAGGTGCCAGTACCTGGCCTTGCACTCCCATAGGTCTTCCCTCTACTTGGAAAGCGTATGCTCCTAGTCCACAGTGAGGTGCTTCTGCTGAGCCTCCTTCTTGGCCAGATCCAATTTGAACTGAGCTGTTTTGCCAACTCTTTCTCATGGTGGCTGCTTAGCTCCAACAACTGCTTCCTGTTGGGGCCTTAAGGAGCCCAGGCGGGTAGGGGAGGAGTGGCTGGGAGGCGAGGGGTGAGTAGAGGCCGGTGAGGCGTCCCTTGACATGAGTGACATCAAGTTGGCCATGCCCACCCAGCCACATGATCACCTAGCCATGCCCACCCAGCCGGTCATTAGGCAGATCATATTAGTGGTCCGCGGGATTTAAAATTATGAATTTAGTGGTCCCTGAGGTCCAAAAGGTTGGGGATCCCTGACCTAGACTTTGGGTTCTGTGCTGTGCAGTGTTTATTTAGCCATGGTTTCACTGAATTTAGCCATGCTTTCACTGGATTCAAGGTAGAAATAAAAAATGAACTACCTCTCACACAGCCTCTGAGGAATCATATACTATAATGCAGACTTCTGCTCTTTCACAAATTTGCAGATGCCTGTCTGCCAACACAATGACATCCCTGGAAAGGGACAGGCCTGACTTTTTGGTCTATTTTTCTTTTGGGAGGAGTGTCATGCCACACCATATAACTTTATATACTGTTGTTGCCCTCTAGCCCCATCTAGTGGCCGGAGAGACAAATATGACCCAAGTATATTGTTTTGAAGCTGACCCAACCCATTTTACCCATCAGCCCACGTTCTCGAACCAAGCGCCCACTGGGAAACCAGATCCCATTTCCTTTAACAGAAGGCAGAAGCACATGGTCATCCAAGGACAAACCTACATCCCACACAGAGCATCGCTGGTGAGGTTTAAATTGCTTGTATTTATTAATTGTTATGTTCAGCAGTAACTTAATACTGTCTACCTTGTATCTGGTTCTCATTGTATGTATCCCTAATTTCCCCAGTTTCACCATATCCTGTTCTTTCAATAAAGCATTCAGTTCTACGCACGGGGTCTGTTTTATTGGAGGATAGGTGAGTTTAGCTGCATGTCGAGCTGCACACAGACTAACGTGTAGTGGGGACAGAACAAGGAGAGTTTTTGGGTTGGTTGTTTCTCAAAGTTCTCTAGTTACAATTTCCATCCTAATCACACCAAAAGGACACTGATCCCTTCCTCATCCTTAAAAAATTTTTAAGGGATCCTTAAAAATCCCTATTTTATACAACATCATTTCGCAATTTCGCCAGTCAATTTTGACACTCAGATCTTGGTGGCTACAGTCGTGGTTGCCCAAACCTTCCCAAAAAAAAACAAAAAAAACCCCCACTGTTAAAAATTGTGGGTGTATTTTGAGCTTGGTGGTTTTCTTGCAAATGTTTCATTACCAAACTCGATAACATCATCAGTGTTAAGAAGGAGGGGTTCTTGTGTCTGCTAAGTCATATCTAAAGAAATCACATTATATATTAATGAGTTTGTCAAATTGGGACATAAATATTCTCCATTTATAACAACAAGGCACAGACAAATGTAACATATATTTTGGATCTGGTTTCTGGATTCTAGATTCATTATTACTCAAAAGAATTACCTCAGGCCACAGATCAAACGCGCAATACACAACCACTTTAAAATCTTCATGGGGCTAGGTTATTATTTTGAATATGGCAACAGAGGGAAATACTAAATCTGTTAAGAATAAACTTTTGAACTGTGCTTCATGAAATTTAAAATTAAAATGAGATTTTGTTGTGATCCTGACTGCTTATTTAACCAAGCCCTGCCTGACCTCTTGGGTATTCAGACCTTAGGAGAACTTTGAAATGCCAGGTGCATCACTTCACCCAACAAAGTAGTTGAACATCATTGATTTATAACTTTCACTCACAATTTTTTTTTCCTGCAAATTTAGTTTGCAGTGATAGAACTGTTGATACCTGCGTGGAAAGCTAAAGAGAGTTGCAGGAGACGAATTCCTGTCAAAGTGCGGCAGCATCCACAAAAGGTGCTAGTAGGGCTTGTAAAGTAATCTCACGATTATTTCATTATCCAGAGTCCTGAATCCTGTGCTCCCTGCACATGTGAAGCTTTTCAGATCTTTCCTGTCTCTGGTTCACTTCTCCTTGCATGCATAAGTCCATCAAACAGAGGCTCTTCAGAGGTGCAATCCATGAATGGCTGCGGTTGAAGAAAAAGTCAACATATTAACTCAGAAACACTCTTTGTGCAGGGAACTCTCTAAATCCTACTCCATACATATAAAGCTGAGCGCAAATTGCCTTCTGGAATTCAAGTTCAATAGCAGAGAAATTGAATATGCATTTATTCTGAACTTTTCCGGAAAAAAGAGACTTTCTCAAGGACAGAGCTTCCCTTAGTGATGGCAATCAAGTCACCATTGTAAATTCCAAAATGAATTCTCTCATTATATCATTTCTTGGGATTTAATAGAAGTATAGAAGACTGCTGTGATAATACAGTGAAAGATAGGTCATTGATATGTACATCAAAGAGAAATAATTGTTCCTCGCCATTCTTCATTAGACTGCCTTCAGAACAATGTGTCCAGTTCTGGGCACACAGCTTAATAAAGATATTGACAAAGTAGAGCTTGGCCAGAGAAGAGCAATCAAGATGATAAGCTGAAAGGAAAACCATATGAAGAATGGTTGGAGGCATCAGATGAGTTTAAGTCTGGAGAACAAAAGTTTGCAGAAACTTGAATTGTCTTCAGAAGAATATAAGCAGTACTTTACTGGTTCAAATTCATTGCCCATGTAGTCCTGCAGTCTGTTCTCAGGGTGGCCAACAACTGCATAAGGAAGTTCACTAGTTTCTTAGCAGATGGCCTTCAGAGGCAGTCACAAGTGGGTGTTATGGGTGGGTGTGAAAGAGTGGTGTAAAGGTGTGGGCACCAGAGTCCGAAGTAACAGACCCAATTCAATCAAAACTCTGAGGCCTGGGGTTTCCTCAAAGCACGAGTTTATTAGGCATGTCATATTGGCACAGCTGGTGAAAACCTGACTTTGAAAGACCCGACGTTTTCCCCACCCAAATCAAAACCCAAAGTTCTTTCCCCCACACCCATCACATGGTCCAGTCAGGTCACCGTCCCAACTCCAGTTGGCGTCAGTCCACGCCTCCCCAGCACCTGGTGGGAACGTCCTTGGTTCACAGGAGAAATAATTTTATTTTAGCTACAAGTCCCCAGCTATCTCCCTTTCCCACATCTCCAACCGGCCTCACTGTGGCAGCCTTGAAGATGCTCCAATATGGCTTCATGGCTGACAGGTGGGTTCTATAGAGTATAGACAGGCGCTATGGGGTGCAGGATCCTCCTACCATCCAGGGAGTCTTTGGGAGAAAAAGTGGCTGGAGCAACTTGCAGGAGCCACTTACTGCGTGGACCTCCCACAGACTTTCTCATTGACTTTGCTTATGGGAAGCTGGCATGGAAGGTCCCAAATGGTGATCAACAGGACTGTGGGACACTGCAATGTTGCAATTGTGCAATTGTGGTTGCCAGATACCAAATCACAATCATGTGAAACTCTGCAAGTGATGTAACTGATGTTTTGAATGGTCACTGAAAAAAGGGATGTAATCAGTGGTGGGTTCCTCCCGGTTTGGTCCGGTTCGGTATGACATCACCGAACCGGTTCTCCCCCTCCCCGCCCTCCCACCCCCCCACCCCCCCCACATTATTCTTACCTTTTATTTGGTCCCACCCCCAATCTATTGCTGCCTCCTGAGTCCCAGCTGATGACTAGAGTGAAAAAAACTGTTTAAACTCTTGCCGCGGGGCTTCAAAGGGCCGTCCTACAGCTGATCAGTGTTAAAAGCAAACAAATAAGTCGGATCGTAAGTGCGAGGACTGGCCGTAAGTGCGAGGACCTTCCAGAAATGACTCTGACCAGGTAGCCACACCCACCTAGTCACATGACCTCCAAGCCACACCCACAAAATAAGCCACGCCCACAGAACCAGTAGTAAAAAAATTTAGAACCCACCCCTGGATGTAATCTTATCTGAATGGCCGTCATGTAAAAGATGGATATAATTATTCATTATTATTCATAAAACAGGACAGGAAACAATGACTTATTTACAAGGAAGTACATTTCAGTAATTCAGCATCATGAAAAATGTCTGAACGATAAGAAGTGTTCAACAATGGGACAGACCTGCCTCAGGAGATCTTCTTTTGCTAGATGTTGTAAAACAGGCCTATCAAACTTGCGGCCCATGAGCCGGATGTGTCACGTGCTGGCCATGCCCATGCCCGGTTTAGCGAAGGGGGGAAAAGTCGTGATACATCACATGACGCCACCATGACACCGCGTGTTTGACAGCCCTGTTCTAAAGAGAATCTGGATGGCCATTTTGAAAACAAATTCTCCCGATAACAACTATGTGGGAAGCAAATTGTTTACAATGGTTTACAATGCTATTTGGATTTTTAAGAATCTATATTCTTCTATGATTATGCCTTTAAATTAACATGTTTGTTGCATCATTTAACTGGAGATTTGTGAGAAACTGTTGCTTTTGTAAAGATGACATTCAACCTCCTCCGTGAAGCTCAGTCCAGATGTATGGAGGTCCCAGATCACCATGAATTCCTTTCTCCCTACAAAGAAAAGGCTACTATGAAATATTTGTTCAGTCACACAATTAAGTACAGGCTAGACTAGAAGTGGCAACCTGTTTAGATAGATGGGTGTTTGCAGGGTATGATTTTAAAAAAAGTCAAGGCAATGGCAATCAAAACGCCACCATCTTGATTTTTTTTACTGTATCCTGTGGACACCCCTGTTGGGATAATTATTTTGAATTAAACACATAGTTCAAACAGCCCAAGCACTCTTTTTATGCCTGCCTGAGTGTTTGTGCTGCCAATGCAAAATCCCACCCCTATGCAAGGAGCAATTTGGGGACAAAAGGTTATTGGCCTCACTCTAGATCAGGGATGTCCAATCTTGGACTTCAACTCCCAGAATTCCCCAACCACAAGTCTTAAAGTTGCCAGGATTGGACACCCTGATTTAGATCATTACACACACACTCCACCTGACAACTGTTACTTACATTTTAAAAATCAAAACTGATATGACTGTTCACCACCCAGAGTCACTCGTTTGAGATGGGTGGCTACACAAATTGAATGAATGAATGAATGAATGAATGATGCTGTTGAAATGACCTATAATTTCTGCCAAACTTTAGCAATGTGGTCTGGTGGCCCTTAAATGTTTGCAGGTGGTCAACTGTTTGCAAATCTCAAACAGGTCATAGGCTACTACAAGCAGATTTTGGATCATGTGAACTAAGTGGGTAAATCCTGATTTATAGTTTAGGATGAGCCATTTGTGGGTTATTCAAGCATATCAATGACAAGCATATGTGCGAATGGAAAGTAGAAGATCAGACAGAGAGAAACACTAAAGGAACTTTCCTATTTGTAGCAGACATGTTCTTTTCACCAAAAATAACAGCAACTACCTAATTTTGGCTGAGGTCAAAATATTAACCAGATTGGGATGGATTGGTGCTTAGATGGGAGACCACCAGACTTTTGGTTAGATCAGAGAGTTGTAAAAGCTTACTGGACAGCATTGTCTGCCATGGTTGGGTTGGGGAATAATGAAAAACAAGACAGTGTTGATGACAAATGCACCCCTTTATCAATGTGCATTGTCAATGTCTGTCAGAGTTTGCAGCACATCCGACCAGCACACAAGTAAATGAACTTCAGCAGGATTCAGCATACAATATCAGGAACACAGAAGCAATATTCATAGAAGCAAGTCATTACAGAGTAGAGAGATTCAGAGGCTAATATATTGTACAGAGGCTCACATTACAGAGGCCAAACCAACCCTTCTATACAGTTCAGCAAGTCTAAGCCACGACCAGACTTCAAACAGTCTCTTACAGCCCCATGCAAACAAATACTATGTTTCAGTTTCCAAACAGTCCCCAATGGCTGGGGACTGTTGTTGCCATGTCTATTCCAGTCTATGAATATTCATACTCTGACAATGTCAGTGTGACTACAACAGGGGTGAGGCTTCCTTTTGCTGCTACATCTGCCATCTTGCTTTTTTTTTTTTTTTACCTTTCCTGAAGATACTGAGCTTGGATATGGACAATGGCAAACTATTTGTATTTTATTACAAAAACTATCCAAATGAATCCTTGAAGCCATCAGAAGGTCAGCTTGACTTCAAGGAGATAGTTTTAAAAACATTTATTTGTACCTATCACATTTACCAGGGCCTTTAGCTTCCTGCTTTTTTGGGAATCGAAAGGCCCTGGGAGATAATCTTACTAAATCCTTATCATTATACCCTGATAACAACTCTGAGAGGTGGAAACTTTCCAAATCACCCACTGAGATAGATATATCCCCTTTTTCTCTCTCTCCCCTTTGCTTGCTAATGAATCTATCAATGGTTTTACTAAAGTGATATTTTAATTGCATAGAAAACCATTCTCTTTCCATGGACCTATTTATCCCTCAAAGTGAGACGGATGTTTGTTTTAACAAGTATTCTTGTCTTCTTTTATTTTAAAGAAACTTGCTGGGATCAAGTCTGAAAAGCTCCTCCAATATTGCTGTCTCTGTTCACAGCTGTTCTTCTCTCCCTCCCTTCCAATAATTAAATGAAAACAAGCTTGAACATCAACAAAAGTAAAAAAAAAAAAAAAAGCTTCTTCCAACATGTTAAAAACAAGAGAAAAGTCAAGGAAACAATTGGTCCATTGCTGGGAGAAAGCGGCAAGAAGGTGACAAGCAACAGGGAGAAAGCAGAACTACTTAACTCATTTTTTGCATCTGTCTTTACACAAAGGGAAAAAACAGTCCAACCTATCAAAAACAGCACCACAAAAAACAGACTAGGAACACAAGTGAAAATAGGGAAGAAAATGGTAAGTGACACCTGCCTATCCTAGACGAGTTCAAATCACCAAGACCAGATGGACTACAACCCAAGGTTCTGAAGGAACTGGCAGACAAGATCTCAGAACCACTGAACTATATCTTTCAAAGATCCTGGAGCACCAGGGAACTGCCAAAGGACTGGAAAAGAGCTGATGTAGTTCCAGTCTTCAAAAAAGGAAAAAAAAATAGATCCAGGAAACTACAGGCCTATCATCCTGACCACAATACCAGGGAATATTCTGGAAAAGATAATCAAGCAACGAATCAGTGAATACCTACAAGCAAACAAGGTAATAACCAAAAGCCAACATGGGTTTGTCAAAAACAGATCATGCCAGACTAATCTTATTGCACTCTTTGATAAAGTGACAAAATTAGTGGACCAGAGGAATGGTGTCGATATAATTTACTTGGACTTCAGTAAGGCATTTGATAAAGTAGACCACAACCTACTACTAGATAAAATAGAAAAATGTGGGTTAGACAGCATCACCACCAGATGGATTCGTAACTGGCTGACCAACCACACTCAACGTGTAGTCCTCAATGGAATTGCATCTACATGGAGAGAAGTATGCAGTGAGGTACTCCAAGGCTCTGTTTTAGGCCCAGTACTCTTCAACATCTTCATCAATGATTTGAATGAGGGGATAGATGGGGAATTCATCAAATTTTCAGAAGACACCAAGCTAGCAGGAATAGTCAACACTCCGGAAAATAGAC